>NW_005842178.1:318226-335286 GCF_000455745.1 Alligator sinensis
GCTCGCCGGCCGGCTTGCACGGGGTGCCTCGCTTTGAGAAGTGGCTGCAGGAGACCTCGTTTGAAAGTCACGCTGTCTTGGAAAAGCTGGGGCTAATTTTGGATGAATCTTGCTGCTGGTTGCAAAGAAATGCGTATGCTCCGTGTGGGGCGAAATGCTCCCGGTCTCTCGCACGGGGTGTGAGCACCAAAATGTGGCTCGAGAGGTTGGTGCAGGGACGGGTCTGCCCAGGAGAGAGAGCAGCAACCCGCTGAGGCGCGGTGGGTCTGCCTTCACTCCCAAAGCTTGTTTTGGCTTCGGCTGGAACAGGATTGGGGGATAGAGATATGTGTGTATGTATATATTGAGATCTAGCTACTTTCTTCCTTATTCCTAGATGTTTAGTCAGGGTGTTTCTCCATTGGAAATACACCCAACTTGGACACAGTATTGGAGTGAGGGTAGCACACTACTAATTTGGACTTCAAGGAGCTGCTGGGAGGATGGGGTTGAGGGTGGACAAAAGGGTTGAAATCTGGACAGGAGGGTTGAAATTGCTCTGTCTTTGTACATTAATGTAGAGCAATGTTTCTCAGTCAGTATGTTGTTACCCCCCCTCCTCTGGGAGGTGCAAGATCGTAGCATTCTTTCACTATCTAAAGCAACCCCCCCCCAAAAAAAAACCCCAAACAAAAAAAAAACCCAAAATGAAATAAACCCTCAGTTCTTGCCCATATTGTTCAATGTCAAGTATTTTCTCAGCACATACATAAAGTCTGTAGGCTTGTTCTTGTTGCATTTTTCTTTGAATCTTTCTTCAGGAATACATCCATAGGGTTCATGCCTTTTTTGACACGAAGTAAGAGCTTGCTAATCTGAAAAGGCTGATGCGGATGCTTAAATAAAAAGCATTCAAAGTCTGGTGAGAACTCTTGGCTTTTATATTTGTGATAAACACTTGGGCTCCTGGAGGTGGTACTCTTGTTTGGCTACTGCAGCCTCTTGTCCTGGCAGCGGGGCATTTGTTACAGCAATGTAAATGGCCTACAGAACACTGCGTATGTGCACTGAACTTGTGCAGAAACTTGTTCTCCAGGAAAGCAAAAGAGATTATAGCCAGAAGGGTGATTTGATGTTCAGTATCCTGTATGAGAGTCTTACTTGGCAGCGTCCTGTTTCAAGAGCTATTTATGATGTAACTATTGACCATGGTGTGTTTATTGTTCTCCTAGAAACAAATACTTATCAGTCAAATATGACTTCACTAACGTCAGCGGGAGTTTTACAAAATCGATCTCAGAAAGGTAGATTTGTTAATGCAAATCCTCTCAGATGTCAATGGGATTGGCTAAAAAAAATAGTTGAAGAATGAGGCTCAGAGAAGGCCATGACTTTCTGCATGATTTTGTGAAAATGGCAAAAGACAGGCTACTCATGGCATTGGTTGACTATTAAGTTCTGCCAATTTGCTCTTGACAGGAAAGTAATCCAAGTAAACATCTACCTGCAGTTTACGCGCAAAGGACTTAAATTCCTAACTTTGGCACAGACTTCCTTATGAACTTCATTTAGTTCCTCCATTAAAAATGAAGGTAATGACCTTATTCTTTAACCTTCTGTCTAGCTTAAGTATAAAGATGGTAGGGTTGTAATGCGCCCTACATCCGCTGTGGACTGGCTATAGTGGGAGACCTGTATAATTCTGTGTTACTTTTCATTCATGTGAAATGGTCAGTCAGTTTGAGAACTGGATAAAAGGAAAGTTAGAGTGAAGGGAAGTACTTGTACACTGACTCTCTTTCCAGTATGAACCATAAAATCATCGAAAATTAGGATTAGAAGGGACGTCAGGTCATCTAGTCCAACCTAGGAAACATAGTTTTCTAGGTATAAAATTCACTTCCAAACTAGTTTGTTAGACCCTATTAAATAGCATGTAAGTACATAAGGGGTGTGCATCAGGAGCTGGGAGAACGTCTGTTCACCAGGGCACCCCCAGAGAAGACAAGGTCCAACGGTCACAAACTCCTGGAAGACCATTTTAGGCTGGACATAAGGAAAAACTTCTTTACCGTCCAAAGCCCCAGGGCCTGGAATAGACTGCAAGTACCTACTCTGGACACTTTCAAGAAACACTTGGATGCCTATCTTGCTGGGGTGATCTGACCCCAGCTGACTTCCTGCCCTTGGGGCAGGGGGCTGGACCTGATGATTTTGTGAGGTCCCTTCCAGCCCTAATATCTATGAAATCTATGCTGGGGGGGGTTCTCCTTCTGTTTGGTGATAAACAGTTAGCTCCCACAGCTAGCTTTATCAATTACTAGTGATGTTACAGTATATCCTCAAAGGAACTTGACCTGGAAATACGAATGGAAAAATAGCCTTTTTGATTTGATGAAGTAAATCTCCTTACCATGGCTATCCTATGAAGTTTTAATTTGCACCAGTTTTCACTTACTGAATTTGTTGACGGGACCTTTGTAACTGATACAGCTCATTAAATTATAATCTGAAACTGCCAACAAAACTGGCTAGGTGTATATTACCAGTGGGAAGTAAGCAAAGAAGCTGATACAAAGTAAAAAGACCTGTGCTACTAAAATTAGAAGCAAAATAGCTTGAACTTATTATATTCTTGGTCTTATACATATAATTCCTAACAAATACCCTTTAGATCTGTCTTTTATTTTCTTTAATCTAAAAGAACATTTTCTTTAAGTACCAGTTTCTACCGAGTGTAGCTGATAGTACTAGTTAATGAAAAATGAGAATTGCAGGGTTCCTTTTTATTTTTAAAACAATGCATACATTTTGATCTTGGAAATGCCCAGAGACTAGTATCTAATTTTATTTCAGGAACTCTTTTTTTCCCTTGGCTGGGAGCTTGCATCAGTGGGTTGAATAACTTATTTTGAAGATATGCAAGAATTAAAATAGCAGCTGTCATAAAATGGTTGCCATGTTGTATTCCAACCGAATGCCTAATCCATGCAGAGGTTACTAATCTGCAAATGGAAATAGAAGAACAACTTTAGCTTATGAGGAAGAGGCTGAGTTTTGATGCTGAAGGTCGCACGTTCTACTGCATCTTATGGCCTGTGTTGGGATATACAATAGAGTGTTTTCTACAAAATAAACTCTATTCCCATCTCTGTACATGAATTTAAATAACTTGGAAGGATTCTCCTCAGTTTGCTCTTCAGGTAGAGAAGTTTACCCAGAGCTGTGTGTACAGATATTTGAATGCTGAGGTCCTAAAACATGGAGAGCTTGCAATGCTAACGTTGTGCAGCTGGGGTGGAGCAGTAATGACTTTAGCTCTGGATGTAAAGTGGGGGGGACGACATACGCATCCTAATACCTTGCGAGTAGTTCAGGGCTTACTGCAATAACCTCATAAATAGGTGGTGAATGACATTTTATTGAATTCTAGTTGCTGAGCTGGACCTGATCATGTGTTCTGTCTTCTGTGACCAAGAAATTATGCTACTTCAGCAGGAGCTCTTGAGCTGCTTTCCTGGAGAGAGAGTCTTTTAGCTGAGCTCAGATCCAAACGTGTTCTATAATGGCCCCAGTTAAGACCTGATGCTATAAGGTGCTGAGCACATTAATATTTGGGGCACTTTTGGAGTGATTTTTATCTCTGATTTTTCAAAGGATTTAGTTTTCTGTCAGGGTACCATTATTCCAGGGCCCACATCTGATGTGGTTGAAGTAGCATCTGGCATGACCTGTATTCTAGAGCCGGGGTCATCAGGGGATAGGGGGGCACAAACAAATCTTAGCTCCAGTGTGGGCCATTTCTAACCTGGCATGCAACCCCACAGCTGTAGTCAGTCACCATTACTTACTCACCCCCTCACAATGACACTGTTATTACTCGTCCACCACACGGGTGAACCCCCTGTCTGGACAAAATGACTCTGCTGGAGAGCTGAAAAAAATTACTCTGCTGGCTGTAAGTTGCAAACTCCTCTTCTAGAAGACCTTCCAGATCTGCTGACTAGGCTCCTGATACTGCTTGTATCTACCCACTGGTATCATTAGTCTGTAAATACCATGGGTCACCCATTACAGATTTCCCTCAATTTATGTGGGTCCTTTATATGCAAATTTGCTCTTATGCGATGAGCATATTTAGACCCATAATTCATTATATGCGAGGTGTATTCGCTCTTATGCGATCAGCATAGACGACCCCCCCCAAAACAGGTAAGTCTGTGGGGGGAGGGGAAGGGCCGTGGCCCCATTCATCCCAGCCCCGGCTGCAGCGGCCCCAGGAGCGGCCAGTGCCAGCTGCCTGCAGCCACTGGGCTGCACTCTGCTCCTCCTGTCCCCACCCAGCCCAGCTACTAGGCTGCACTGTGCCTTGGTGCAGGCATCTGGTGTCAGCTGCTCCTGGGGCTGCTCCAGCATGGGCTGGGGGGAGGGTGGACAAGGGGAGCACCGGGCAGCACAGGGCACAGCACTCACCCCAGCCCTGGCTGCAGCGGCCCCAGAAGTGGCCGACACCAGCTGCCTGCACCAGTGCACGGTGCAGTCCAGCGGCTACAGGCAGCTGATGTTGGCTGCTCCTGGGGCTGCTCCAGCACAGGAAGGGGTGAATGGGGACCAGAAGAGCCCCGGGGGCTTCAGGGCATGGTGCAGCCCAGCTGCTACAGGCAGCAGGGGGGAACCCCCCCCGGGGGCGGTGGCCAGCTGGGGCTAGGGTGAGTGCCACACCCCATGCCACCCGGGGCTCCTATTGTCTGCACTCACCCCAGCCCATGCTGGAGCTGCCCTGGGAGCAGCCAACACCAGCTGCCTACACCAGGGCACAGAGCAGCCCAGGAGCAGAAGTGAGTGCGGATAAGCAGAGCCCAGGCGCTGGGGGACAAGCAGAGCATGGTGCAGCCCAGCAGCTGCAGGCGGCTGAAGCCGGCTACTCCCAGGGCCTCTGCAGCTGGGGCTGGGGCGAGTGCTGCTCTGTTCCCTCTTCTTTGCTGCCTTGTGTAGCCCCAGGAGTGGCACCCCTGCCCACAGCCCTTCCCTAGTCCCAGCCTCATTCCCTCCCTCCCTCACCGCCATGGGAACCTATCCCTATTTGTTACATTGTACTTGTTGTACAAGTACATTGTTACATTTGTACTTTATGCAAATTCGATTTATGCCCCATTCTCCAGGAACCTGTGTACCATGTAAATCGAGGGAAACCTTTTTTTCCCAATTTTGCCTGTAAAGCATGTAGCATGTCATACACAGACATAGAGTAGCAAGTAATAGAGCTAAAACAGTGGTCCTATCCCCTTAGCTAATAGGTTAAATATTGCCTATAGGTTCCTCTGATGTTGGTTGTCACCATAGGAAATTAAAAGTTAAAACTGAAAGAACAGGTATGATGTTGTTTACAGTGCATTATTTGCTCAGTATTGCAGCCAATGGGACAGTAAAGGTTGGGAATAACTGTGCTATTACTTAGACTCCTTTTCAGAGAACCCATTGACCTCAAACCTTACTGACGTGTACTCACGTGCTTACTTGAGGAATGGTGGAGAGGATCTCCTGGTGCATTATTTCTGTATATTTCCAAGTTCAGTATTACAAAAGCAGAATAAATAAGCAGCTTCCAAACAATAAGGAAATAAACAGCAGTGCATGAGAGAGACTGGACAAATTTTGTGTGTCCTGTACTGACATACCATCAGGCTTCTGTTCTCAGAAAGTGTGTGAGTAGAGGATAGAAATACTAGAAAAATGGAAGTAGCAGCATAGGGTGTAAACCAGGGGTGGGCAAAATGTGGCCCATGGGCCAGATGCAGCCTGCCAAGCCATTCTATCTGACCCACGGGACCCCTCAAAAATTTAGGAAGTTAATATTTATCCTCCCCGGGCTGCCTGTCATGTGGCCCTCGATGGCTTGCCAAAACTCAGTAAGCAGCCTTGCACCCAAAATAATTGTCCGTCTCTGGTGTAAACCTTGTTCTTGTTGACATTTCCATAAGCATAACATTTGTTTTGAGCTTGATGGAGGTAGCTTTTCCAGGCAGAAGAGAATTAAGTGACTGCTTTCAGACTGACAAGAACAAGTGACGTGTTTATTCACATCTAAGACAGGTTTTTTCCCCTCCAGTCAGCATGGGGGAGAAGCCTTTGGTCTTAGATTCATGTACAAAGCAGAGACAGGGCAGGCAGCTGCTCCGACTCTGACTCTGGGCCTAAACCCAGGTCAGGGCCAGAGTCAGACCTATAGCAGCCACCTGCACCCCCTGCTCCGCTTGTCGTCTGCACTTCTGCTTCCCACTCTGCCCCCTTCCCTCACCCTTTACTGTCAGGCGTAGCTCAGCTTGGGCTCTAGCTCAGGCTCCATTCCCTCCTGAGCGTGGAGCACATGGAAGTCCATCCCCTGCCTAGCTGTAGCTCAGCTTGGGCTCTAACTCAGGCTCCGTTCCCTTCTGAGCATGGAGCACATGGAAGTCCATCCCCTGCCTAGCTGATCAGCAGCACCAATGTTTTTGTGTGGCCCAGCAGGGGCTGTTTCCATGTGCTCTGCTCCAAGGAGAGAGCAGCATTTGACAGTAACGGTGGGGAGGGGGCGTGAAGGAACAGGCAGAGACTGGGGCACTAGTGGGGAGAGGGGGGAGCTGTAGGGAGCTGGGGTGGGGGTGGAAGTCAGGGGGACAGGAAGGCTGTAGAGAGAAGAAGTGGTGGGGGCCGGGGGGGGGCTGCCTACCCTCCCCCTCCCATATGACTCCACCTAGCCATTGCTTTCCCTGCTGTAGTAGTGTGGGGAATAAATTTAAGACATCCCTCTGATACTTGGGTTCTCTATCTAAAAAATTATGACAAATTTATACATTTTCCATATATAGAATCTAATTTGGCAGGGGTCATTTTGAATTCAAGTAAATATGGTAGGTGCAGTCACAAGTCTGTTGAGTCAAACATCAAAGCGTCTAAGTGGCAAAGGGCAAATTGGAAAAAATAGGTATTGGAGGAACCGGCTTCCCAAAGACTACTGAAAATGGCTTTGAAAGGTAAGTGGAGTCTTACGAATGTTAAAGACGTAGAGCCCTTTAGGGGAGGACTGTGGGTTGTGTGAGTGTGCACGTGCAGCATGGAAGGGAGGAAGAATACATAGTCTGTATGGAATCCCAGACAGGGTAGTTTTGCAAAGCATCCATTCCTATTCATAACTGAACTCTAAATAAAGCTTGTGCTCTAGTCCTAGACGAGTCAGTAGCACTTAATCAGATGCTTAAAGCTAGCCACATATTTAAATGCTTTTGCGAAATATTAGCAATCGCATTTTCTTGCAGTAGTACCTAAGGCCCAGAATGCAGCAATGTTGTGCTAGGCACTGTCCTGGAGACACCACATGGGCCCAGAAGTTATTAAATAAGTGAGCAGAGTGAACAAGGTGAGGGCAGCAAAGCACATGCTAGTTCTACACACTTTTTAAGGAGGAGTTGGGGAGGAATACTGCTGAATTGGGGCTATACTGTAAACCTGTGATAGTTTGTCTCATGTCATTTGTCTTGGGTATGGCAATCAAAACACAGCTTACCACCAACACGTGTGAATTTGCTGGATCTTCATTAAGACATATACAGTCAGGGCTGCCAGGCAGGGGTCTGTGTAGTGATGTCAACTTTGCATATGTTTGGCATTTTGCATAAAAATAGAAGGAGCATGTCAACAAAGGGCAACATCCATCTCTGTGGACCTGATTTATACCAGCTTCCATAAACCATAGAACTCCCAGAGATGCCAGTAGATCATTGTTCAACCTTGATTCATTATTAACTAGAGTTCAAGGATTTCTCCGGAGTCTGGGTTCCTCTGAGAGGTTAATTCCTCAGAGTTTAACTTGTCTCTGGCACTTCAGAGGCAGTCTGCTGCTCTTCACACTGTTGGGCTGGATCATGTAAGAACTGCTGAATCTGCAAAAGAACAGTTTGACCCTGACAGCACCTTTTCTTGTCTAACTTCAGAGCTACAGTCTAATTAAAATGTTAGTAACAATGAGAACTTTTGGATTTGGATCTGATGCTTCAAAATGGAACTAGAGAGAGCATGTTAAACAAGAAGGAAATCCATCATTTAAAAAAAAAAAAAGCTATGAGGGGAAACAATAAGGAAATAGCCAGTCATGCCTTATATAAACAATAACAAAAAACAACAGGCAAACCGTTTGACCTGCTATATCAAATATCAGTAGTTCTGATATTTCCCATCCTTTTTGTCCTACAGTATTAACTGGAATACTTTTGCTGTATTTCCTCGTACTTCAAGAAGCATTTCTTTGTTCTTACATTCAGAATTTGCATAACTTGCACCAATGTTTACTGTATAGACTAAGTCTGGTAAGAGCACTAGATCATGCTTGAAATTGTCTTTTGAAACTTGACAGGGCTGAAAGTATAAATTCAACAGAGCATTCATGCTAAAGTGGCATTCTAACTGAAGATAAGTGTTTACAGGCTGGAATTGCCTATATCTAAAAACCAGGTCCTGACATGATCTCAACATGCTTCTTAGAGGAGATGGGACTATAACTTGATGCAAAAATTAATTATTTGGCTTGCAACCACTCTGAGGGCCCTGCACTGAGTAACCTCACAGCTATGCTGAGGTAGGAATTACAGTGCCATTTCCCTGCTAAGGTTTTACAGCAAGTCATTTCAATGTAAAACCATCCTTTCTATGTTAGTAGTAGAGGCATGACTAGACCTACTTGCCCATCTCTGTCACGAAGCAATGGCATGTATGCATAAAAACTAGTTGCAGGATTTGGGCTCTGATTTGAAGTCAGCAAAATGTACTTAAATAGCAGCAGAATTAGTCTCTAAATGAAGGACCATCTTTTTATACAACTCCAAAAACAGAGGATCCCCGATTCATTATGAGGTGCTATTGCAACACAAATCATTTATAACAAAAAGGGAACCTACAGCATGAAGGCAGATTGTACTTCTTCCCGTGATTTGTGCTTGCAGTGCTGTGCATGTTTCATTCCATCTGAGAAAAGAAGGAATTTCATTTTTTGATTACAAACAGGTAAAAAAAAACCCCTAAAAATGTGATTTCTGTATTTTTCAAAGATGGGTGAAGTTATCTTACACATACTTTTTGTGCTGTGCTGTGCTGTGCTGTGCTCTGTCAGCCGTCTTCTGGATGAGGACCTGTATTTTTTCATAAGTAGTTCCATGTATTGTCCAAAGGGTAAATAGCACTCAGCGGTGCTACATTTCATTGTTCTTCATTTATATAGGTTTTATTGGTTTATTCATTATTAATTTAGCAGAACTAAAGTAATCTTTTTGTCCACTTAATATATTAAAATCTACTTTTGTTCTTTCATACTAAGCGGAAAATCATCAAGTGGTTCTTCATTGTAGATCTAACTTTAAAAATGTAACCTTCCCTCTAATACAGTACTAAAGAAGTAAAGGGACAGAGAAGGAAACACTGATTCAGACTCATCATGTCTTACCACTATAATGAAGCCTTTGAAAACCCAGACTATCACAATTCAGAAACCTTGGAGAGTGACAGACGGTAAGTTTGACTAATCATGTTAGTGTTCTGACTGATAACACTTTTTGGTATTGAAAAGAATTCAGTGCTTATAATTCATAGTTGGGGGGGCACTGTTGAAAGTTTACTTTATGGTATTCATTTTTATCATGCTTTAGGATTTGTCTAAAAATACTCCCATATACTTGGCATTTTTCATTTGTTTTTTAAAGATGTATTTTAGACTCATTTTTTATATGCTCCAGGATTTATAGTTGTGGGTGCTGGGGATTTCTTAGTTGGATGTGTCCAACATATCTACAACCAGTATATCTGCTGTAGTTTTGAGACCCTGGTTTTGCAAACAGTTGTGCAGTTTTAATGTAGCCCTGTCGCTGATGGTGGGATTGAGGTTCAGTTACCAACTGGAGTTTGTAATAATTGTTATTCAATTCTAAGTATTGTATATTTTGAAGTGTTTGTTTTAAAATATATTTGCGCACTATGTAAAGATGGATTTATCTGTTGTCTTGCTGGTGCAGTTTCCTTTTTGTTGTTTACATAGGAAAGCTTCTCAAACGAATTCAATGTTTCGCCAAAACCCTTATGATTCTTCACCATATGATTCCTATACGGATCACGATGGACGAGAGCAAAGACAGAATTATTCCGTGGATATACCAATGGCCACAATGCAGCCTGGCTTGGAGGTCAGCCAAAGTGCAAAACGATGGGGCACGCCAAATGCAAATCCATATGGAAATACACATAGTACGTAACTTCACGCATTAAAAGCTTATGTACAAGAGAGAATGCCTGAGGCTGAATGAAAAGCCTGCTCACTGCTAGTGGCGGGTTAAGATTCATTGCTGGAACCCAGGGCCCCAGGGAGAAGGATCCCTTCCCTTCCTGGTGCTGCTGCTACCAAGGGTGGGCTGGTCTTTGTGCCCCCATGGGGGAGGCTGGGTAGACCTGGCCAGCTGGGGGTGGGGTGGCACATGCCCACCTCTCCTCCCTGCTCCCCCCAGCCCCCTCCTCTGCCACAGCTGGAGCGGAGCCAAGTTGCCCACTGAAGGATTGGGGCTCTCCACTCTGCTGCCTTTGCCTTGGGGACCCCTCACCAGCCAGCACATCGCTGCCCCCACTGCTGCCGTGAGGGCAGGGGGTGTGTGGACAGTGCAGGGCAAAGGCAACAGAGCAGAGAGCCCTGAGCCCACAGTGGGCATCCCACATCTGCCCTGTGCACAAATCTGGGGGGGTATATGCCTCCCCCATGCATCTCCTGGGGGGTGCACACAGAGGTGGGGAGCCAATCCCCCCTCCCCACCTGTGCCCGTGGCTCCATCCTGCTCCCTTACCTAGCCCCATCCCATGCACTGCCCTGACTGGGCAGCACCCCCAGCCCCTGCCCCACTCCCTATCTCACCATGGAGACCTCGATTTGCCCCCCCAATGCCCCTTCCCACCATACACTTACCTGCAGGGAGCTGCTCTCCTTGCGGCCAGGCTGTGTTCTGGACTATGTGCATGTGTGTGGTTGCGCCTCCTGCGTCTCACTCCCGACAGCCCCTGCAGGCTAGCATGCTGCCCAGTGCCCACCTGCAAGGGAAAACCCACTGTTTCTCATGGGAACCCAGTCACCCAGGCACTTGGGAGCCCCTGATTGGCAAGGACCCTGGGCCTGGGCCTCATGTGCCAATGTTCACTGCAACTTCTGAATCCATAGCAGGATCTGTGTCCCTCTGAGATGATCTAAAATACACCTTTGTTAGGTTTTTTTTTTTTTCCCCTCCCTCAAGAGCAATAAAATTAGTTTTTAAAAAGGAAGATTTTAGCAAGGTTTATTTCTAACCTGTGTCTCTGTGCTTTGGAAACCAGAGGGCTGTTAAAAGCAGAGTACGTTTTAGCCACAGGCATTTCAACTGTAGTTAAACTGACAGTTGCTCTGAGCACTTTTATTTCTGAGGGCCCAAACTGAGACATTTTGAATGAGGCCTGATTTTCTGTAGGAGGGTTTCTTGGTTGTTTTAGAATATCAGACCCCTTTGAGACTTCTTCAGTTGAATGCCCAGAATCACTATCGACTTTTGAAATATGAAGTTGCTAGCATCTGTTGGTCCACCCATCTAGTTCAGGGGTGCTCAGGCTCCAGCCCTTGGGCCCAGTGCAGCCCACGGAGCCATAAGTATTCAGCCCCTGGGGCTTCCCATGGATTGGGACATTTGGCAGCAGGGGAGTGGTGGCAATAAATATGGCCAGCCTTCCCCATTGCCAAATTCCCAAACACCAAGCAGGTTAGGGCCAGTTTGCAACCCCTCCCCTCACTCCCGTGGCTGGAGGAGACTGAGTCACTCAACCTTCCTCCGTGGGGCTGGGTTGGGGATTGGCCATGCTCCCTTCCCACCATGGGGTTGGGCCACACCCCTTCCCCCTGGCCAGGTTAGAGGCAGGATGTCCCTTCCTGCTCCATGCAGCTGGATGGGACCTACCACTACTGCCCCATGCCGATCAGGGCCATCAGCTGGATCTGGCCTGCAGATGGCCTGGGCACTGCCCATCCAGTGCACTGGCCAAAAAAGGTTGACCACCACTGATCTACTTGGATAGACAAATTAGGTGGACTTTCAGTACTCTTAATGTTTCTCCCTTAGCATTCAGTGCATATTTTTATTAGAATATAATACAGTAGCATGATTATTTAAATGGGTTTATGGTATTGGAACTCCCTCATCATTCTAGGATATACTATTTTATGTACAAATTTATTTAATCCTCTCTGAATTATTTAAAAATACTTCCAGTTTATATACTTCTGCTTTTCCCTTTCAACAGTCAATCACTCCTTTGAATATGAGCCAGAGTTTATGTATACACCACCTTCTACTCTCAGTACTGTGGACGGCCCTTTTGCACGCAGATCTTCTGATGCATCTGAAGGTAAGGCTAAAGTAAGAGGAAGTAAATGCCAGTGGAAACATTGAAACTTTAAATTCCATAAGTTGAGCACAATATTGTTAGGCTTGAACGAACCAAGTGATCTAATGCTAATTAATGTGAAAGGTTCTTTTTTCAGTTGGGCAGCTGACTGATTAAAGGTCTCCACATAATTGGAGAAGCCATCAAATAGCAGCAGTATTTCTATGCTATGGTGATATGGTAGTACAGAGCTTTCTGTGGGTGGTGGATACAAGAAGGAAGGCAAGGAAAAATATTGTTTAAAGCAAGAGCCACCTAACTGAAGCTGAGTTTCCCATGACTGGGTAATCTCAGATAATGTATTTGTGCAATTATGTGAATGGATGCATGGGATTATGGGGCCAAATTCTTTGCTGATGTATTTCCACTGATGTCAGTGGAGTAATAGCAGCAACATTTTGGTCCATGGTGTTTGAGTGTGAAGGACTGACCATAAAAACTAATGTTGTATTTTTAATAAAATAAATGTCCTCTGGAACTTGACAATGTAGTTTTTTTAAGGGTCCCTGTTTGGCTAGATATCAGAACAATTATTCATAAAATCATAGCGGTGTCAATTTGGTGTCTGTCCTCTATATAAGTAATTGTTTTTCGATTCATGGGTTCCCCTGATTTCTTTTTCATTGTGACCAGTTTGGTACCTGATGCTTCTAGAATTTCTTTGCCTTTAATGAAGAATGCTCATCTAGAATTGTTGCATACACATACTGGAAAAAAATGCACCTCTGTTAGCCAAGATGAGGGACTTCAACGTTTTCACTATCTCTGGCAGACTTTAACCTTTTGTAAATGGTCTTCCAGTTAAGATTTGTCTTGAAAGATATTGTATTTTACTAAATAAATACTAATTTTGTTAATATACAGGGGTAACTTATTCCAAAATTCTCCGTGAGAGCATGTAGAGAATGGGAGAGATACTTCCTAAGACTTTTAATGTTTGGGAAAAGAATACCCAACACTTACAACTAGAGAATAAGCATCCAGATGTTGAAAGTCCAGGGAATGCCTCAGCTAAAGGCCACAGACATTTTCCTTTCTTTAATCCTTTTAAGTCAATGCAAAGAAAATTGCCTCAGAGTGAGAACAATACCATTACCATAGTCGATTCAAATCTGAACAGTGCCATTGCTGAAAACCAGCAAGAGGTGCATTCATTAATGGATGCATCAAACTCCGTAGGCTCTCTAATGTCAGAAAAGCCAAACTCAGTAGGCCTTTTAATGTCAGAAAGGCCAAACTTGGAAGGAGAATGCAGTGCTGAGCTGCCTATATCTTCCCAGATGGCTCGTGGCCAGAGAAAGGCACTTTTGGACTCCCCTCACTCTTCAGATTCAGTAGCAGAAGGTATAAGAATTCAGTGATCAAGGAAATAATTTTAAATGATGTGATGGAAGAAAGGCAATAAACTGGCCTCTTTGACAAGAGTTAGGCATCCATTCTTTTAGGGTAAGATCCCAATACCCTGAATTGTATGTTGTTCAAGAAACAATCCCAAGAAAGCCAATAGAGGTGTCCCAATCTTACCTTGCCAGTGACAGCAAGAGACTGGACCCAGACCCAGATAATACCGTCTGGTCTTATGTTTCTACTGCTGAAAAATTGCATTTACTTATCAAACATGCAGCAGAGGCTCTTTAAGTAACTGTTTTCTATGAAAGTGAAGTTTTGAATATATAATGAACAGGTTTGTCTAAGCCAATTAGTTAAGTTGCAGCATTTGTTAAAAAGCGTGTGTTGTTCAGCTAGCATCGTGCAGAGACGGAACAGGCAACGAGCTGACCCCGTTTTCACAACCTCTTCTGACTTTGACAGAACAGATGCAAATGCAGCAGCATACAATGAAAATAAAGAAAGCCAAGGTAGGCATTTTCTATATTGCTTAGAGAAATGGTGGGGCTACTAGCCACCTTCTTGGACAAGAAAAATGTAACAGATATTGATGGATGTTACGGGGCCACCGCAGAACTAGGAACATCTTGTTCCAGTCTGCTCTTGAGATACTTGGATGTGAAACAGCAGAGAGTTTGTGGTCAGAATTTCATATTGAACTATTTGGCTTTCTCTTAACTGGGGGAAAAAACCTGTGTGTTTTGATTTGTTTTTTAATATGGGCAGCCTACCATGTTAGATTCCTAGACAACTTTGAGTTCTGCCAGTTAATTCGCTGAGAGAAAGCTTGGACTTCGCATCAAGGTTTACCCTGAACAGTTATGGTTAAAATAAAGTTTGTGTCTGCCAACTTGTTATCTAACATTAGCATACACCATTTTTCCTAGTGTCAACATGATTTTCATCACTTTAATTAATGCTGTTTCACCTGTTTAGATTTATACAAGTAAGTGTCTATTCTAGGTTATAGTTTTTCAGCCATTATTAAAAGACGCAATGTGCCTGAAAGTAACATATTAAAATTTTTGCCTTATATAAGAAGACACTTTCAGTAAAATAACATAGTTCCCATAATTTAAATTTACATTAACACTGCTTACATACTATCACTTACTTAAAATTACAAAAAAAATCTTATTTTTTTTAAAAGGCATCTTTCAGTTATGTGTAAGCTTATTGCAGAAAGCAAAACTGTACTTGAACAAATAGCATGTAAAATTTTGTATGAAGGCTTGCATCAGGTTTTTTTAGTCTTATTTTATATTATAGCCCATTGTACAAACAATACACTGCTAATGGGATTTTTGAAAGCAATGAGTACTGTATTCTCCTAATGTATAGAATATTAAGTACATTCTGTACATTGCAGAAATTTCAAGCCAGGTAACTAAGAATATTAGGTGACTATTTAATTTCCATATATTACCTGCATCTTGGGAGCAACAAGCATCAGGTGTCATATCACCTCTTCATGAGAAGTAATATATTTATTACTCTAAGTTCTGGATATTTTTGTACATTTTTCATACAGAAGAAAAGATCATCAGAAATCTTGCAAGCATGACTACCCGTGAAAGAATTAAAGCAATCCAGAAGATGCCAAAGACTATGAAAGAAAAAAGAGAGATCAGGTAAAAGCAGAATTTTTTCTACAGCCAATTGCTTATATGAATACTTGTGCCGCTAGTACAGGTGTCTTGATAATTTTTGGATTGGCACTGTCAATTCCAGTACAAAACAATTGGGAAAGTATGTATTTTTTAAAGTGGCATCTTACAAGGCAAATATGTGTTAATTAAATATGGAGGTAGTGCCTAGTGTTAACTGGGAGCAATGCACTTGATAAATTACAACAAAATTCTACTTTATATTCCTGGGAGAAATTTCCTCTGGAAAGACTGGGGAAAAAAAACTTCCAAAAGAATTTGCAGGCTGTAGGACAGGGGTAGGCAATGTTTTTTGGCCAGAGCGCCAAAAACACCACGATGTCTACCTTGGAAGGTGCTGGAGTGCCGGCGTGCCAGAAAAACAAAATGAGGGCAGAGGGTACATGATAGGATGCACTGCATATTAGTATAGTTAATAATCATAAATGTTACCTTTTTATGGTAAGTACCAGATTTTCTAAAAATTGTAAACCTGGTGACAGTAAATAAAACTTCTGATACTACCTTTGATCTTGTGTATTTGATATGTGCGGGTCTCCCCCCACAACAGAGCCCCTGCCCCCCAGCCCTGCTGGAGGGGGCCCCCAGCTGCCAGGGCTATGGGGCCAGGGAACCAGGTCTGCAGCTCCCTGCCTGCCCCCAGCAGAAGGCAGTGGCTGCTGCAGCAGGAGCTGGCTCCCCCACTGCTGCTGCCTGCTGTCTGCTGCGGGTGGGGAGTGGGGCTGGCTCCCAGCGGCAGCATGCATTCCCGGGGGGCAGAGGAGACCTGCCCCCCAGATCTGTGTGAGGGGCAGGGGCAAGGTGGGTGCGGGCTTGTGCTCCCCGCCGTGCTGCCCTCTCCTGCCACCTCTGCAGAGCAGCGTTGGAACCCAGCGCGGCAGGGCACAGCGGAGAGACGCACAAAAGCTGCCTGCCACTCCGAGCTCCCCGCTGCCCTGGCCACACTTCTCCTGCCAGCGGGGGCAGCAGCAAGGGGCACAATGCTGCACTGCTGCCCACACTGCCCCCATGCACACAAGGAAAGTGTGACTAGGGCAGCGTGGATCTTGCAGCAGCAGGCAGCTTCCCTGTGCAGCCCTTCTGTGCGCTGCCACTCCAGGTCGCACACAGTATGCTCCGAAGGGCCTGTGGGAGGGCAGCAGGGCCAGGAGCACAGCGTGTGCGACCCGGAGTGGCAGCGCACAGGGAAGTTGCCTGCCACAGCAAGCTCCACGCTGCCCTGATCACACTTCCCCTGTGTGCACAGAGGCAGCGTGGGCAGCAGCACAGGATTGTGCCCTTCACTGCTACCACTGCCTGCAGGGGAAGTGTGGCCAGGGCAGCGGGGAGCTCAGAGTGGCAGGCAGCTTTCATGCACCTCCCTGCTGTGCCCTGCCACATCCGGTTCCACACTGCTCTGCAGAGGTGGCAGGGGAGGGCAGCATGGTGAGGAGCAGCACCAGCACCTGCTGCCTCCCCAGAGCCTGGGTCTGGGAGGCAGCTAGGGCTGGGGCCGAGGCGCAGCAGCTGTTTGTAGCATCCTAGCTGCAGCCGGCGCCGGCCCTGGGGAAGTGC
>NW_005842178.1:335318-355482 GCF_000455745.1 Alligator sinensis
TCTGCAGGGTTTGCCGCCTGCTGGAAGCAGCCCAGGCTCTGTGGTTGGCAGCAGCTGCCTAGAGCCCAGGCTGGTGGTGGCGTGCCGAGCAAAATGGCCTTGCATGACATGCTTGGCATGTGTGTCGGGGGTAGCCAACCCCTGCTGTAGGAATAGAGAAGAGATCAAACAAAATTAAGGTGATGGCATTAATATCAGCTATCTCTTTAGAGGGGGTATCCAAATTCCAATACCAGCAACGAGCTATTAATGTGTTTAGAAGACAAGAGCAGACAAGGTTCCTTGGGTGAATTTGATATCTTTTATTAGACCAACTGAATAGTTGGGAAAATTGTTCTTTGCAAGCTTTTGAGTACAAACATCCTTCTTCAGGCAGGGCTTTATTGTCTTGGCCCTGTCTGTCCTGAGCCAGGGTTCCAGCCAATAGAAAGACAAATGACAAAGCTTTCTCCTTAAATCAAATTGCAAACTTTTTGGCTGTTTATTAGCATTCTATATATATCAAGGGCTTAGTCTGTCTGCCTGTGTGTCTGTCTGTCCATAACGCTTTTGACCAACTGCGCGTGTGCTGCCGAGAGAGTGGGCAGTGATTGGCTGTGCGGGCCTGGGCTTTGTGGCTGGGCCCAAGTTTGAGCTGCTGCTGGGGAAGTTTCTGACAGCGGTGAATACGCCCCGGCTGCCTGAGCAGCGGGGATTGTCCATATCTCCCTGCCTGGGGGCGAAGGGGACGGTCACGGTAGTGGCACCCCCCCCCCCCGCCCCCTGTCACTGACGCCCCCCAGAACAGCTGGCAGGGAGGGGGAGCAGTGGGCAGGGAGGGAGGGAGGGAGGAGAGCGGGGTGGGAGGAGGTGAAGGGGGGGGTCATGGTGGTGGCTGTTGGCAGGGCCAGGCGGCGGGGGGGGGGGGGGGGGGGCAGGGAGGTTCAGGAAAGATTTGAGCATGTGCACCTGAGTTTCCCCCACCAATACCTCTCAACAGCCAACAGGGAGGGGAGGGTGGCGGAGAGGGAGGGAGGAAGAGGAGCGGGAGGGGAGGTGGGGGGGAAGCCCTGCTGTGAGGTGGAGGCAGGAAGGGGGCGGGAGCCCCTGCGCCAGTGTCTGGAGAAGGAGGCAGCGATGGTGGTAGGAGATTTTACATGGTTGGCCCCGAAGGGTGAGCAGGGGGCAAAGGGGAGCCATGTAAACACTCCCTGAAATCCGTCATTCTTGATGGGCAATTAGCTAGTACATGTAATAATTATGTTCGTAATAATCTGGTTAAAGCAAATAATTTCTTATTTTAACTTAAAACACTTGGTTTAGCATTTATGGTTCATCCACAGGAATAAAGTTCTTATGGAAAAAACAAGAAAATCAGTGAGCTACAGTACTGAGATTCACTGTTGTACACAGTGTATGTACAAAATTGCCCTGGTAAGTGTAATATGTCACCTTCATGCAAGTTAGATTAAACTGTTTTATATAGTATCTCATTAGTGGTAACTCCAATGATATTTTGTGTTACCTCTCTTTGACCTACTGGCAAGTAGCCAGCACATGGTAATGGTATCATTAATATTAATCTATATTAAGGTAACATTTAAAAATGTATGTGACAGAATGTTGTGTTACAAGTGAGAAGAAAGTGGAAGGAAAGAATGTCTTATCTTAAAAAATATAAATGTAAGAAATTCAGGACTATATTGCGTAACTTAAATTGATTACTATACTGTATATCAAGGACCATAGAGGACTGCATGCTAACAATCCCTTTTGCTTTCCCCTCTTCTTCTAATGCTAGTCTTATCGACGATTTAGAAATGGCCTGTCAGAACTTTTTCAGTCATTACAGCTATGGCAGAAGACACTGAAAATTATTGGTGGCAAGTTTGGGACCAGTGTCCTTTCCTATTTTGTGTTTTTAACGTGGCTACTGACTTTTAACATCTTCTCGTTCCTTGTGAACTTCAGCTTCATAACAATCCCTCAATTCATAGCAGCAGGATCAAATAACCTTTCATTCACGGGCCTGGAGCTTCTCACTGGAGCTGTAAGTATGTAGAGACACACCTGCATTAGTTCTGTGTGTACAACACATCTGATTGTATAAAGTCAAAGCACCAAGCGTTTTTTAGTAACACCTAGATGAAGTTGTGGAAGCTTTGATTTTGCTCTTAAATTCTTCTGGTCATCGATTTTAAATCAAATCCATATGTATATATTGAACAAGATAATCAACTAATAACTGCCTTGTCATGCAAATTAAATGAATTGATTTTGTTTGAATCATACCCTGACATCACTGCTTTTGGAGCTTGTTGAAGTTGTTTTGACAGTCTTCCAGAAAACAATGTATTGGTCGCAATGGCTGTGCTCACCTTTTCCCTCTTCCTGGATTAGGATAGGATGCTATCAGCAGTGAAACTACCCAGGTTACCCTTCCTCTGAAGATACACAGAGAACTTCATGGTTTAGTTCTGTGACTCTGGCACATTTCATAAGCACTAAGACTCTGATCTTGCAAAGAGCTGACCACCCCTGGGTGAGAGACTCATTGAAATTAGTGTGGCCTTTAGCCACTGTAATCTTTATTTAACTTACATTGAGATACTCACACTGTCAGGATCTAAATTCCTGAATGTTTTTTATAGGAAAATACATCTAAAGTAGTCATCTGGGTTTCTTCTACGTTAATTTACCTATGCACGAAAACTGCTGATTTATAGATATATTAGTATTAGCTATAGCATGCCATTTTGCTTCTGCTTGACCATTACAAAATAGTTGCATTGCTTGCACTAAATGTTGAGAGATTTGTGTAATGAATAATAATTTTAAGGAATAATGACCAACATCTCTCCTTGAGTTGCTAAAGCTATAGCCACTAAAGCATAGAAAGGGGAAGTATAAATGGCGCTGCTGGAATTCTTTTGGAGGTGTGTGGCAGACAAGGTTCCTTGGGTGAATTTGATATCTTTTATTAGACCAACCCAAATGGTTGGAGAATAGTTATTAAGCAAGCTTTCGGGTTCACAAACCCTTCGTCAGGCTAAGGAAGCTTCAGCAGTTGGTGTGTGCTCTTCCTGGATGGAATGAAAAGTAAACAAGCCAGCCTTTGGAGGAGTGTTGCATTTTAGAGGTCTCAGTCTTCAGAAGCAAAACTACAGTACTCCTACATTTGTGGGTTCAAAGCAGAAGTACTTTTGTGTAACCCATCAGTGAGTGCATGTTACTAGCCTCCGTCTGTGCTGATCCATACAAAACATGAGTTGTTATACCCTCTAGCTAGTAAGTCTTGGCTCAAGCTCAAATTGCAGCCACTTATCAGGGTGTCTGCTAATAAGGTGTCAGCCGTCACAGTGCTGGGAGGGTCACCAATAACCTTTCTTCCCAAAAGGCCCATTCCTGCAAGGTGCTGACTATCCATATCCACTCCCATTAGATCCTCAGGAGAAGGAAGCATGCTCAGAATGCTACTCTCCATGTCAGGAGGATTGTAATTACTATTAGTAATGAGGAGATGAAAGGCCTGATCCTTCTGACTTGCAGTAACAGCTTCCTCAAGAGAAATGGGATGATGTGAATCAGGTTTTGAAAGGGTGGGCCCAGGCATGCTCCACTGTATTCAATCAACAGCATGGGAGTTGAGCTTTTTACTAATATTCCTATCCTTTCAGGGTTATTTTCAACAAACTGTGCTCTACTATGGTTTTTACACAAACTCTACCATCACAAAAATTGAAAACAGCACATCTTATGACATGCAGCTGGCCTATATTTTCACTATTGGGATTTATTTTGTCATCTGCTTCTTTAGCTTGGTATACAGGTACAGTAACTGCATATTTCTATTGCACTTTGAATGGAGCAAAAAATTTCATTTTTGAGAGGCTACCAGTATTAGTAAGGACTCTATGTACCAGTACTAGTAAGAACTGGGGGTCTTAAATTCTGGGGGCTGCTCTCTGCCCCTGTGTGACACAGGAGACTGGGCAAGATGGACCTATGGTCTGACCCTGTAAATGGCAGTTCTTATGTTCTTATGTTATTGATCTGGATGTGTTGCTGCTGACACATTCCTGTTTGCAGTTCCTAGGAATAAGGAACCTAGAAAATTAAATGCCCTCAGTTATCAGGACCAAAGCATTGTCAGGTCCATTCAATGAGGTGCAAAGAAACTGCAAAGCAACCAGAGCCCTATGAAAAATTTCAATTTTATTTAATCTCTTGTAAATGCTGCTGCTTGTGACCCCTACCAGTGAGTGCTGTGTTGAAATGGCTCTGCAGAGGCAACCACTGTTGACAACAAATGTGAAACGAAAGTTAGGAGAGACAGAATTTGAAGAGAGATATGGCCATAAAGGGAACGGGAAGCATCTCTAACTGGACTCAACATTCATTAATCAAGAAGACATTGATTTCTGTGCTCTGAAAGGTCAACTCACTTTTTTCCCCACCATACATGTCCTTAATACTGATGATGTACATTTAATTCTCACTGCAGCATGGCAAAATCCTTCCGTAATAACTTTGTTAATCCTCACACTTACTCTGGAAATGCTGGCAAACTTCTCTGCATCTGGGATTTCAATATAACCAATGAGAAAGCTGTGAGACTGAAGCAAAAAAACCTCAGCACACAAATCAAGGTAAAGAATTAAATGGGTTCTGTGTGAACAGACTTGAATCTGTGCGTTTCCCTCAAGGACTGTTTTGGAGAAGCTGCTTCTTCCTGACCCTCTAGGTTGACTGCAGAAAGTTTTCACTCTTGGTTGTGAGCTGTTTGTTGCCTTGGCATTTCTTAACAACTCATCTGAAAAGATTCTTTTCAGTCGTGTCTATTTGCTCTTCTACACGACTCCCTATAGTAATCCCTATAGTAATCACGGATATTTGCTGAGTTCAGTTTCCTTGTTTCTCTGACCCATGTCAGAAAGCTTTACTTTGTTAGTCATAAGCAGGAAAGCAGCCTATTTTTCTTTGCTTGATGTATTGCGAATTTACTGGGAATCATCTCTGTGCCTTATGACTGTGCCCCTGGTTCTGACACTGCCGAGATGGCTGTTCCATGACTGAACTGTCCTGCACCTGTCATCTTCTTTTTTCTTTTTCTTCTTTTTATCTGTATCAATTTTTTTTGTTTTGTTTTGTATTGAATCACTGACATAAAGCACTCCTGGGAGTTGTGGCTGTAAGTGAAGTGTGGTGGAACTTGTATGAGAGATTTCCACTTCCTTGTGTGGCTTCCAGTCTATCCCCCAAGTGTCAGGAGGACTATTCTGCACCAGCCTTCTTGAGAGATTGGCTCTTAAATCCTATAAGTGATCACTTTGGACCGGTGTTGCTTTGGGTTATTGACTGAAGCCTGGGCCTAATTATTACAGGAAGCCCTATCTGAAGGGAAGTCTGAAGACCTGAACCTTTCTCTAAAGCAAAGGATGGTTCATATTGCTATTCATCTGGCTGCCTGGATTTTTTCCTTGGGAACAACAGCTGTTTGTTGTACTTGTGTTTACTACCTCTCCATTAACAACCTAAAGGTAAGGACCTGTTCTAGTAAACTGATGCTTTCCATTTCCACACTGATCAACCTGGCCACACATTCAATTGAAGGCGCAATGGGAATCAGCCGTAAAGTTACTGCACATATGTTGTGTAATAACTTTGTAGCTTATTCCCTGTTTTTATTGCACCATTAATTGTATGAATGCGTGGTCGGGTTATTACTTAAGACATGATTTACTGGTTAATCACATCTTAAGTGTAATATCTGCCAGGGACATAAGGAAGATGAGATTTAGCCTAAACACTGTTGCCCTACAGCTGTTCTCCTGCCTGACTCTGCCTTGTGTGCAGGGAGGACCTGTACCCTTGAGCAGCCTTATAAGCCCACTTGTCTGCTCTATCTTGTGCCACAATAGCTACTGTATTTGCCAATATGCTCATAAACCCTTTAATAATTGAATAGTTAGTTTGAAGAAGCAAGCCGTTGGAGCCAGCCAGGAAGGACTGCTTTTGATTTGGGTTTCACTTGTTGCCTTTCATTAGATATTGGAAAGAACAATGCAAGGCAGGAAATGCTATCTCCTTACTCATCCCTTGTGCAGTGAGGCCCCGGTCACATGCTTGACTTCTGCTTCCTGGCCACATACCCAAGCAGCACAAGAGTTGATAGTTATATATCCAAGAGCTGCTTGGGCTTATGAGAGCTGAAAAGGTGTCTGCTAATAGCACCAGGATCTCTGAGAGCAGATGGGCAGTGCCATGTACAAAGTCCTCTGCAAAGATGCCTTTGATGAAAAGTCTGCCTCATATGCTTTATTTTTCTTTCTTTTTAAGCTGTTCATGAAAGGTGATGGAACAGAGCTGGAAAACCAGGCTGCCACCCTCGTGTTGCCCATCGTCGTGTCCCTTCTCAACCTCCTCACCCCTTTCATCTTTTCTTTGCTTGAACTCCTAGAGAAATTTCAGTACCCCAGGAATCAGATATATGTCACTATTACCAGGTATTCAGTGCTTCTCACTCCCAGTTAGCAGTGGTTTCTGTCTGAAGTCAACTGCACTTTTTCTATTATCAGCAAGCTTGTAGTGGTATTAGGTACTACTGAAACCAGCAGCCAACTCTGCATCAGGGGAGTTACAGTACTCTGTTCACAGGTCTTATGAATCCACCCCTAATAGTCCACTGGTGGCACAGCAGTGCCTCAGCCCAGGGTGAGGCAAATCTGTTGTTTTCCTCCCATCCAGACATATAAGGAAACTCCTAGCCCAGCTCAGCCTACAGCATTCACCAGTGGGAATTGGGCTGTAGGCCCAAATGACAGGGAGATGGTAAATGGAGGGTGAGTTGGTTGGTTGGTGGTGGTTTTCTGAGGCCATGTATCACTAGCCAAGGGGAACCCCACTGTGTTTTAAAGCTGCCTCCTCAGGGGAGGACCAAGTAGATACTTCTGTCATCGTTCCATGAGGAATTTTGCATGTCTTGCTTACAGTGCATTGAATAAACTTCATAGCACAGACTGTATAATCCAGATCAGTTTAAAACCAATAGAAAAGAGTGATGTGGGATTGGTAGTGGTTTCTCCAATGGACTCACCAGTTACTGATATTCTTCTTCATAGAAACGTTATTCTAAAGATGTCTATAATTGGAATCCTCTGCTACTACTGGCTTAACATTGTGGCTATATCAGCAACAGAGGTAAGGTTTCACTTGCCCTGTTTGTGTACACATCTTTGCTTTAAAGATTGGGAAACAGACTTAACCATTTTCATAATATTGTCTATACATCGAGTGGTGTGTGATTGAATAAAGGACTCAAAAGTAGATCAGAGGCTATGTAAAAATAACACCCTGCAGGGTGAAATTTGCTCCAGTACAAAAGGCCCCATACAACCTCTTGAGAGAGCTGGACTTACAGGCTTGACCACCTTCTGTTGGATCCCTGAGTCTTTAGAGAAGCCAGGATGATATGACAAATGTATTCAGCTAGCCTGGGCTTCATAGATCATTGTATTTTTGAACTGTAGCCTCAGACTCTGTCCTTCTTTCAAGAAAAATATCAAGTAGAACCTTCAAAGAAATCTGATCTAAAGGATCCTGAGGTGTTTCCCTTTCTTTTCAGTGGGCTTTGGATCAGATTTCCAATGTTCAAATGTTAGACACAAATATTTGACTTAAATACATTATTTTTTTCCTCTCTACAAGTGCTGGGAAACGTTAGTCGGCCAAGATATCTACCGTCTTGTTGTGGTTGACTTCCTATTTTGCTTGCTTGGTTCTTTCTTTGGAGAGTTCGTACGAAGGTAAGTGAGAGTCCTCATTTTCAACCATTAACGACTGATCACTTACAGGGTCATTTCAATGTAGTAAAAGGATGGTTCCAACAGAAACATGGCTCTGGCATGTTTGGGACTACAGTCTATTTTCCTGTTTTGCTTTCATACGTGTGTCTTTGTATATGTTTTTGGCCTTAATAGTTTCACAAAATAACTAACATGAGTGTAGTGAATATGAATTTAGAAATGTTTTGATTTCACTTGTTCAGAAAGTGATGCGAATATTCGATGGGGAGTGTGTGTGTGTGTGTGTGTGTGTGTGTGTGGGAGGGAGGGAGGGAGGGAGGGAGTGTGCACAATTCAAACAGTCATTTGAACAGAAGCTGTCTTTATTGGGACTACCAGTTTGTTGAACTCTGCAATTCATGCATTGCTGGAATTTTACATTAAAGTAAAATAGTTTCCTCAAAAAAGTCTATCTATATGCCTTATGATATAATTTTAGTTGAAATGAAAAATGTTCTTTGACTGATGTCATCCATGCAGCATATTCACAAAAATTAGTATTTTACTACAACACCGGTGTTGTGTTGTAATTTTCCATTTGCTGCTTAATTGACAAAAAGTTCATGCTTTGTATAAGACATGGTTAAATGCTGATTCCTGGATAATTGGGATATTCAGGGGTTTCTCAGTTGCTTGTTCTACAGCTAATGAATTTATGTACTTTTCAGAATTATTGGAACCAAATGCCTCAAAAACCTTGGTGTGCCAGAATTTGATATTGCACGAAATGTTTTAGGTTTGATCTACGTGCAAACTTTAACCTGGTAAGAGATGAATTTATGATCTAAATATTGCCTATTGCTAACAGAGACATTAGGAATGAGGTTGAGGTAGGGACATACCAATAACACTTTGCAGAGCAGCTGACATGTAGTAAAGCCCAACTCTCTTTTACCCCTTCATAAGTTATTGATATGTCCATGCCCTAAGGGTGCCTGCATACCACAGATAAGAACAGTACAAACATACTGGGCATATCTACATGAGACATTTACTGGAGAACTGCCTAATTATCTCCGTAGTAAAGTCTCAGGTCTATACATGTGGCCCTATTAGGCCTCAGGAAACTAATTATCTGTGCTGTAAGTTAGTACTTGTACATACGAGTACTGTCCTGCAGTAGCTTTTGTTAGTGCACAGCAATGCACATGTAGATGCTGACCTGGCTGACTGTGGCATGAGGATGCTTCAGTGCAGGGCTGCCTGCCAGGTAGCCCTGCACTAGAGCACATCTGTACCCTAGCCAGCCCCTCCACAGCACCTGGAGCTGGGTAAGAGCATCACTTGGCAGCCAGGGCTGCTGTGACGCGGCTCAGCATGCTGTGGTCCCAATTGCACATGTAAACGTGGCACCCAGGAACAACAAACTCTGGCACAATACGCGCCAGACTTGTCACATTAATTTCACGTGTAGATGCACCCATTGATAGATAAGATGCTTGTGCGTACACGTGCCCTCTCCCTCTCAAAACTGTGACTTGAAGGCAAATTATTTATTTATTGGTAACTCTTCTCTGTTCAAAAGTTGGCATAAAACTAGTAACAGTGACACCCTGAAGGACCTATGCAAAGTAGTCCTCATTTAGCCACAGTTGAGAACTTGGAGCTGTAGAAGGGGCATTTTGGAGTGTTGAAACTATGTCCTTCTTGTGTTTTTTGTCCTTGTTCAGTATTGGCTATTAGAAAAGTTTCTGAAGGCCTTCCACTTCTAATGAAGAGTGACAGAATGGAGATATATATATGGAATTCCATATATACAGACATTCACAGCTATACAAATATGCTGAGCATGTGCAGTATATATACTGAGCATACTCAGGTGTGGCAACAGCTGGTAATATTCTCTTGGAAAGCAAGAGGTAAACAAGATTTTTCTTCCCTATTCTGTTACTCTTCAATAGAAGTGGGAGGGCTTCTGAAACAATATATGGAATTCTACACAGAAAATTCACCTTAAAAACAAACTAAATACATCTATACTATGCACATGCTTAATAATTAGACATTATACACTGAGCATCAGAATATATATAATTTACCTGAAACACGTGTGTATGTATATATAAAATACACACGATGCACATGCCCATTATATATTGAACGTGTGCATATATGTATATTTTAGTTTCAGTTTTTATGGTGAATTTACCATAATATCTGATTTAGGGGTTAGGTGGCAGAATGGTACAGGCATCTCACTACTGCTCCAGAGGCCTTGTTCTGGGCATGTGCTGAAGACTGTCTCCAACTGGCCTGGCTCTGAATGGGTATCTAGTCATGCAGTTGGGGAATCAAAAGTGGTGAGACATTATGTTTGCCATTTGAATACTTATGTGTCATGGGCTGCTGAAACTGGTACACCTATGCTACACTAGGCTCAGATGGACTTCTTACCCTGAATATCCCGATTCATTTATTGATATATTTTCATTTTCATGCAAATATAGAAGTGCATTCTACTTTCACATTGTGTAACGAATACCAAGGACCAAATTCTCATATATTTTTGCATTTTTTCTCCCTCTCCCCCTCTTCTTTCCTGTAGGATTGGCATCTTCTTTTCACCTCTGCTGCCTGCCATCCAAATGATATTTTTCTTTATAATATTTTATGTGAAAAAGGTAAGGAGCAGTTGTAAAGAACCAGGCCCTCTGCCTAATACAGCATCTCAAATAACGTTTCCACTTCAGTTTTTAGCAGCTGTGTGGAGACTTTACCTACCCAGTGAAATTTGACAGTTACTGTACTTGTGAACACACCAACAGAAAAAACTTTTAGGGACAGACATTACACATAAACTGGTTTAAACCTGTAACAGAACAGAAGTTCAGTGCACATAAACATTTCAAAATGGCTGAAACTGGTTTAAGATAAACCTGGTTGAATGTAGTATCAGACTTAACTGATTTGGGTCAAACCAGTTTATTCAATGTCTGTCCCAGACCCCTTCCTGGTGTAAGTTAAACCAGAGTCTGCCAGCATCCCAAATGCTTTGCAGCCCTGGGCTGTGCTGTCTGCTTTAGAGAACAGGCTGGCCCCACCCCTCTCCTCCCTAGCCAGAGCTCTTTGGGAGGCTGCAGGCACAGCAGGGTCTGCCTGACTTCCCTTGCTGCTCAAGGAAGGATTCCCCTCTCCCTGTCTCCCATGTCCCACAGCACAGACCCCAGCCCCTAGGCATGTGGTATGCTAGCTAATGCTGAGTGTTGTGTATGTTTCCAATTTCACTGGGACAGGCAGACAGAACAGTGTCAGCTTAGGGCTTTTTGGAGCTAAGCAGCAGGGTAGCTGTTAATGTCCCTCTGTTCCTTCCTTGGAAAAAGCTGTTTAAGAAGAGCTTGAACTAATGAGAGGGGCTTTTGTTTTGTTGATGGGCTAACAAACACAGCTGGTTATCAGCCCCCTGATGGCTCCCTTGCCTGTCAGGTTTGCAGGCAGTATGAAGAAGCAGGGAGAGGGAGATTGAAAAGCTCAGTAGCATCAACAGATGCATGCACTGTACACCCCCACTCCCCTTTGCCTCGGAGTGCTAGCCCTGGGATGGGGCCTGGCAACACTTCTGCCCCTTGAGAAGGGAGCGGAGGAAAAGCCTGGGATGGTGCAGGCAGGGTAGGGGTTTAAACCCCTCCCTAATCAGAGCATCTTGCTAGGGCCTGGCCACCCCCCGCCTCTCAGCTCAACATTGTAGAAGGGAAGGGAGGGCTGCTGTAGCATCCCCTGGCTTCTACCCTGAGCCACTGCAGGCATGTGACTGCATTTCTTCAGTCCAGAGGGAATGTCTGTTTGGTTACAAACCGGTTCAACCTAGGCAGGTTAGACTAACCTGCAAAGATTAAATCAGTTCAGACTTAGGCTTTTTGAGTGTCTGTCCCTAGCCTTGGAGGCCCTATTAGTGGTTTAAGAGCATAATTAGGTAGAGGGAGAATACGAAGTAGTAAAATGAGAGCTGCTAATGCCCATCAAAACCCAGAATCTTGGTAATTCTTGTGCATGCATTTATCTTATTTCCCTTACAGTAGGCTTTAAAATATATGAAGTCACTTCCAGTCTTGTTTTGGTTCTAGTAGACTGCACTTCTTTCAGGAACAATTAGTCAGCTGACATAATTAGAAGAGAAGGGAGGTTTTGCTTCTGTATCTTCCTCAACTCAATAATATTATCATACATAACAATAGGTCCTTAAATATTTGAAAGTTTGAAAGCCAAATTAAAACAAAGCCACAGTCGTTATCAAAACTTCCTGGAACAGTGGCAGTTGGGGGTGGAAATCCTGATAGAAGGTCTTGCCGAAGCAAATGGAATTCAGCATTTCCTCAGGCTGTTTGCACTCTCATAGTGATTCATTTGTAGCTGGAGGTGCAGTTCTGAGGCACTCTTTGAAAATTCTTGATGGATGCTATTATTCCTTGCAAATCACCTGCAATTTCAATGGCATTGACTGAAACTCATCTAATTAGAATGTAAAACACTTTTAAGAGTGCAAGTGTATGTGCATCTTTTTCTTTTCCTTTTTTAAAGGTCAGTCTGATGATGAATTGTCAACCCCCTCGCAAAGTCTGGAGAGCTTCTCAAATGACAACACTCTTCATTTTTCTGTTGTTTTTCCCTTCCTTTACTGGAGTGCTGTCTGTGGTAGCAATCACTATCTGGAGGTAGGAATGACCAACAGCATTCAGACCTTATCTCTGAACTGATTCACATCTTAATCACAAACCAAACCAGGTAGCCTGGACTCTCACAAGTGTGAAAGAGATGTCTGCATTGGATTCCACTGAAATGTTTCAAGTGATATTCATGTTGTCTTAAAAACACTATTGCAAACTCATGGGGAGGGTAAGCTGAGTACTTCCCTATTACATTGAGAATATACTGCTGCAGAGTTGCTGTGTGACCTTAGGAAAGTCTCATTGAACAAGATTCTGAAAGGCCTCCTTTTGAAATTGCTTTGGCGAATCTGGGGCTTTGTATCTGTGCCACATCTAAAAAAGCAGATATTAATTTTTTTAGATGGGGCATGCCCTGCCTGACCTGGGCATTGTAAGGATAAATACTATAAAGACCGTGAGAGGCATATCTACTTTATGGTAATAGGGGGCATATAATTATGCTATCGGCTGCTATCCCAACGTTCCATTTTGCCTAAATCCACGCTCCTCTGATGCGTTCCCCATCCCATCTGAAGAATGAGATGTGTGGAGAGACTGAAAAGCAGTGCGAACTGTGTGGAGGCAATTAATGCTTAGAAGAGAAATGGGATTGCGTGTGACTGTGAGTTTTGCTTTTTTCTAAGAATAACGAACTGCTTGACAATCTCACTCTTCTTCCTCCTCCTCTTCTCAAAAGTTTTTATAAGCTCATTCCACCATGACTGCAGTGTAGTTACTTGATGTAGCTTTACTCAGCTAGCTCAGTTACTGGTAGCAATTCAGCTGTGGCAGCATGAAGCTCAGTGCAGGCTTCTGTGAAGATTTTGCAGCTGGTCTTAAATTCGATTCAGCTGTGGCTAGGCTGCGTTAGTTTGAAGCTAGCTTAAGTCTGTCTGCACTACTTTGCAGCAATTACTGTAATGTGGACATGCACTCTAAGGTGTAAAATTTTCAGCCCAGCTATGCCTGCCTATCCTGCTAACTACCAAAAAGTGATTAAGGCAAGGGAGGTCCCAAAACCAGGATGGAGATGTGATGTTTCAGAGTGAAAACCACAGCTTTCAATTAACTCAGTTTTGCATGCTTTGGTTTCAGGTCCAGCTCCTGCAAACTAAACCATAGCTTTACCATCATCTGAAATCTATATCATCTTAGTCTGCAGACTTCTTTTCCCCACCATGTACCTGAAAACTGTTTCTCCTGCTAGGGGATGTCATCTTGAACCACATCCTGTTTTTACTGAAAATCTGTGTTAAATAGTCTTGTATGTGTGCTCATACTGCATGAAAACAAGGTGGCGGCATTGTGTGTTTTAGCTTTTTCTTTCTTCTTTACTATATGATGCATCTAGAAAGGAAACAGTTTATTTCAAAGTCTGCAGTAAGGCCTCTGGGACCTGTAGGGCAATGCAATTGTTAGATTAGCTGGAGCTTGCACCTGTGCCAAACTACCACAGGGTGAGCCTTTGTTTCTTCCCATGGAGTTTGAGGTGGGCTTATTAGTATCTGAAAAGCCACAGATGGGGAAAGTCCGAAGTAGACAAGGAAGCAAGCTTTTCTCCTCTACAGCTAAGACTTGCTCAGTCATTGCACTTCAAAGAACTTAATTGCATGCTGTCTCCCCAGAAGACTTAGTTGGTCTGTTATAATAGGGGGTTCATTAGCCTAGTGGGGTGTCATTAGCCCAATGATGGGAGTCTTGAGGCCCAGAGAACTAGTGCTCTAATTGTATGGTGTTCTTGGCTACTTCAGTGGACTTGTTGCTGCAGTGTGGTGTTTGGTTTTTGATATCCTTTCTTTATTTTTCCAGGTTGAATCCTTCAGAAAAGTGTGGCCCTTTCCGGGGCTTGTCTTCCATATTTGATGCAGTGTCTAGGTGGATAGACGTATTGACCAACTATCCTAGATCAGCCTGGGTGGTGTGGATTTATCATAACTTAATTGAAAGCGTGCATTTCTTCTTTATCCTCACTGTCATCATCATGTAGGTATCCATTGTGGAAGGTGGGATGGAGAGTAGGGGAGGGAAACTGATTTATCCATTCTCTACAGTGAGAATGTATGTAGCTTGGATAGAGAGCATTTGCAGGGGGCCTGACCACTTGTGACACTCCATTCAGCAAAATCCCCAGTCTTCGACACAATCTGAAAAACCGCTTATGCTGGTAGAGTCAACATATGCTAAGTTGCTGACAAAAACTGAGTTACGCTAGGAGGGTTTGATGCTCTCAGGGTACCAGCAGACCACTAGTGGTGTAAACCTGGCCTAGCCACAATTGCAATTTTGCAGTTCTATTTCAAAGCAGTTCCGAGATTTGCCCAAGGCATCATAAGTGAGAAGGAGAATTGGGAACAGATGCTCAAATTCATGCGGCCAGCCTGGCAGTCTAGCTGCAGAGGGTGTCAGTATCATTTAAGGGCTGTGCTGGGGAACTCTTGCCTACTTCCTGTGCCCAGTGCCAGAGTATGTGAATAACAGTAAATCCACACACCATGTGCAGAGAGGGTGAGGTGTATGTAAGTCATTTGATTATGTACAGATGCCCTAAAACTTGCTCCTTCTAAGAACCGGTTCTTTTTGGTCCTATAAAAATCAATAACAAAGATCCCATGGACTCCAGCAGAGTCAGGTCTTGTCCCTTAGGATTATTAAACTTAATGAATATGGATGAGAACAGTAGATTCCTGTCCAGTATTTAAAACTTTGTAGTGTTAACTTGCTTTAATGGTACTTTTGCATAAACATCCAGATGTCTCTGGGTATTTCCCACTAGACCATCTGATACATTTTATATCTGCCCATCATTGTTTATGTGATTGCTGTATAAAATTAACAAAATGCCTCTTGTTTTGGCAGTGACTAGTAAAAGAGGCATCACCTGAACATTGAGTACTCATTTGTTGAACTTATTTTCCACTTAGAATTATCACATATCTTTACTGGCAGATTATAGAAGGAAGGAAGATAATGGTCAGACTCCTACACGAGCAAATTATAAATGTAAGTTTGCTTTTTGGGTTTCTGCTAGAAAGAACAAGCAGAAAGCACCTTGATTATCTGTGCTGTGCGCCAGTGAGATATGCTTCCATTTTGGTGTAAGTGAACGGAGGGGGAAAACCCTCCTCAGCAGGGCTGGCTGGATGATAACTGCATGCTTGCAAAAACTTGCTTGCTTGTTGGCTAGAACAGCAGCTGCAGGCAGCTGCTTATTGCCCACGTTCAGGGGGAGGAGAACACTTCATTTCTCCTGTTCCCCACATGCAGCCTTGCTACCTAGCTCCCTATGTGCTGTGTGCCGGTGAGATATGCTTCCGTTTTGGTGTAAGGAACGGAGGGGGAAAACCGTCCTCAGCAGGGCTGGCTGGATGATAACTGCATGCTTGCAAAAACTTGCTTGCTTGTTGGCTAGAACAGCAGCTGCAGGCAGCTGCTTATTGCCCACGTTCAGGGGGAGGAGAACACTTCATTTCTCCTGTTCCCCACATGCAGCCTTGCTACCTAGCTCCCTAAAGGCATGAGGTGATAAATTCCTCTTCAGCTCCCTCTCAGCTAGCTTTGAGTAAGTTAGTGCCTCAGGATATTACTCCTCACAGATTCACAGAAGTTAACTCCTCAGCAGATTTTGGGGACTACATCCATCCTGCTTAGAGACAGGAGTTTTGACTAATGGGGTTTGGAAAACTGAAGGCTTGTCACTTTTTCCTCTGGTGTAGACCAGCCTAACTAGGACAAAACAAATGTCAGTCTAACTGCCTGGCAGACAAGGTTCTTTGGGTGAATCTGATGTCTTTTATTAGACCAACTCAAATAGTTGGAAAAAATTCTTCTTTGCAAACTTTTGGGTATAAGTGCCTTTTGTCAGGCTTCCTGGATAGGGGCGCATACCGACTGCAGATGCTTCCTCAGCCTAACAAAGGGTATTTATACCTGAAAGCTTGCAAAGAAGATTTTTTTTTCCAACTACTTGAGTTGGTCTAATAAAAGATATCAGATTTACCTAAAGAATCTTGTCTGCCTATGTCCTTAGACTAACACAGCTACAACCTATACCAGTATAATTGCTTTATATGGATGCTCTATTCCAGAATAATTACTCCATTTCTTTATTATTACTCTTTTATTGGTCTGCTGGTTTGTTTCCCTGTGTAAACAAGCCCTGAGATTTTGCTAACAATAATATAAACATTTCAGTTAATGATTAAGTGTGTCTTGATTATAGGAAGGAAAAGATAAGATGTTTTTACTTGAGAAACTCCGAGCCCTGCAGACATCAACACGGGACACACCTGCAAGAAAAGGAGCAAGCCAACAGTTCAGTGTAAGACTCACTTTTGCTTTCTTCTTGTGGCTGCTGATTATTCTGGTACCTCCACTTTGAGGTATGCCTACAAAAATTCCACTTAACTCAACCTAGTTAACAGCTTTATAAAACTATACTCTAAACACCTCCTGAAAGTTTCCTTCAGGTCTTAGTTACTCTGGCAATCAGCCCGAGGTAAAACTTTCTAGTGAAAGTTAGCTTCTTGTTCAGTGCTTACAACCTGTAGGAAAGCAGACCTGCTCTACCAGTGGAATGACAGCTGCAAAAGGGGCTATCTACTCTTATGCCTTTACTAGGGTAGAAGAAGACAGGCTGCTTTTGAGATGTTCTTTTCGTCTTCAGTTGATTTAGGCCAAAGACATTTAGTCCAATTTTGATGGATTAAATGGATCACTCCGAGGTTGAAATTACTTTTAGTTTGAATTTAGCAGGCCAAGGAATAGGTGTTAAAGTGAGCCAAGGTGGATGCTGAGTGGGGTTTCAGTTAAATTCCTTTAACCTCTAGCTCAGTGATGCTCAATCTTTTTGGCTGGTGGGCTGGATGGGCAGTGCCCAGGCCATCTGTGGGCTGGATCCGACTGGTGGTCCCAATCCAGTGATCATGACGGGCCCACTAAGGCCACGTGGAGGGGGACAGGGGCATCCTGGCTCCAATCTAGGCTCATGGCGGGGGGGGGCATGGCCAAGCCTCATGGGTGGGAAGAGGTGTGGCCCAGCCCTAACACAGCCCCACAAGGGGAAAGGGCTTGACCTAGTCCCACAGGGAGAGGGAGGTGGTGGAAAGGGGCCTGAGCCAACCCAACCCAGCCCAGCTCCATGGGGAAAGGGGGGTGCGGCCCAGTCCCACCCAGCCAAGGGGGTGAGAGGAGAGGGCATGACCTCGGCCCAACCTGGCTGGGCATCCTGGCTCCAACCTGGGCCCACCGGAGGGAGGGGACATGGCACAACCCCATGGAGGAAAGAGAAGTGGCCCAGCCCCATGGGCTGGAGGTTGAGCACCCCTGACCTAATTTGTTGGGGAGATGGGAGGTGGAGGAAAGGATCCCATCTGCTCCCCAGGTTGGACAAGGCCTAGGCAAGAGCTGTGCACCTTAAGCATACCAGCCGATGAGAGCGATTCCATTGTTGGCCTCACCCCTGTCCTGCTCTATTTGGGATCCTGCTAGGCTGGACAGTGGGCTCGGAAAGACGATGAGAGACTCTGTTTTTTCTTTTGTGTGCTTCTGTTTAATAAAATAGAAATGCTGCATTTTCCCACGCCTTCCTCAAAGTCTTCTGTGGCTCTTTCACATTAAGTGCAGCTCTCCTGTTCCTCTTTGCGGTCACTCTCTCGTTGAAGATGTATCTTTTTTTCCCACACCATCTCCCCCAAAAAACTACCGGCTGAAAAGGGGAATTAGCCAAGGCAAACAAAAAAACAACATACTGGTAAATGAAAACAGCTCGAAGACAACAACAAGAAGAAAATAGGCTCGTTAGCTTAGTATCCAAAAAGGTAGACTGAAAAGGCAGGGCAGGCTACTTCCTACAGCTCCCTATCTTGTTCCCTTACAATGCACAGTCCTCTTCACACCGTCCAGCTCATGATCTGTGTCTAAAGCAATCAGGATTTTTGCAGTGACGATGAACTATCCAGACAGATCTGAGCTCTCACGGTTGCACAGACAACAGGAGACAGGATCCATCTCCTAGATGAGAAGTAGGAACAAGAGGCTGGGAGTCGGAAGATCTGAATTTTGTTCCTGACTCAGTGGGTGGTGTCAGGCAGATCATTTTTAGATATGGCCCGTGGTTTCCCCATGAGTGAATTGGAGATCTCTGTATGTACCTGCCTCTGGGATGATCTAACAAAAGGTGCTGTGCGGTAAGTGCAGAGCGCAGTTTGTTTCTCCGATTTACCACAAGATGGCATTGGGAATCAAACTAATCTTCACAGCCTCAGGCCCTGGTTAAAAGGCACCAACCAGCCTGTTTACTGCCAGGCTCTCGCTGCAGGACCGGTGTCTTTGCAGTTTTGTTCTACCCCGACCATCTCCCCCATTTACTGTGGTGGGATTCATTGAGCAGGGTGCTTCCTGGCAGGGAAGATTGTCATTTTTCTTTCCTCCCATTAGTCCGGTTAAGGTTTTATTGAAAACCTTTCTACTTCAGGGTAGGCTGGGACACTGAGACTGCCTGCTGACCAGAGCATCTTGCTTCTGTGGAGAGATCATGGCTCACAGGGACTGGATCCCCAAGATTTTCGGTTTTCTGAAAATGCGGGCTTCTTTCTGAGCTGAGCAGCCCTGCCCTCACAGACCCCACTTTCTCTCTGTATCATTCACATGAAGGCAGATCCTTCACTTACTCCCTCAAAATACCGTTTCCCTTCTAGGATTACCCTACTCTTCCTACTGTTTAAAAGCATATTTAGTAGCTAGAGTTGATCAACTCCAAAAGCCATAACATCAAAACGCTAAATCACATAATCTCTTCTCAGCCACTGGGGATGTACAGGGTTGGATGAATCTCTGGGTAAAAAACATGGGTGATCCACCAAACTGAACCCTGCTGTAAGACACGGAAGATAAAAATGTATTTAAAAATTACCCATCTCTTAGCTTGTCTTTCATAAGAAGCAAGGATTTCTTAGGACGGTATCTTTTACTAACTGTATAGTTGGAATAGAGTTAGACAAGCTTTTGAAAGCAAGACAGTCTTCCTCAACAACATCACTCTTTGTCCACATCGCTCCAGCTCGGACAAGCCCAGGAAATCTGTAGAACGCCTTGCTAGATGCCTGTTAAAATCCTGTAACGACTGGCTGTGAGTCAGTCATAGATTTCATAGACATTAGGGCTGGAAGGGACCTCGGAAGATCATCGAGTCCAGCCCCCTGCCCAAAGGGCAGGAAGTCAGCTGGGTTCATAGGATCCCAGCAAGATGAGCATCCAGTTTGCTCTTGAAGGTGTTCAATGTAGGCGCTTAAACCATCTCCGGTGGCAGGCTGTTCCAGACCTTGGGGGCTCGGACAGTAAAGAAGTTCTTCCTTATGTCCAGCCTGAAACGGTCTTGTAGTAGTTTGTGACCATTCGACCTAGTCGTCATCCCTTGGGGCGCTCTGGTGAACAAACGTTCCCCCAGATGCTGGTGGTCACCCCTGATAAACTTGTAGGTGGCCATCAGATCACCCCTGAGCCTGCGCTTTTTCAGGCTAAAGAGCCCCAGGGCTCTCAGCCTGTCATTGTAGGGTCTGCTTCCCTGACCTCTGATCATGCGCGTGGCTCTTCTCTGGACTCTCTCAAGCTTCTCCACATCCTTTTTGAATTGTGGAGCCCAAAACTGGACACAGTACTCCAGCTGCGGCCTCACTAAGGCCAAGTACAGGGGGAGAATGA
>NW_005842178.1:355693-369676 GCF_000455745.1 Alligator sinensis
CCAAAGTTTGGTGTCATCGGCGAACTTGGCCAGTTTGCTTCTGACTCCAGTGTCCACATCATTAATGAAGATGTTGAACAGTATGGGTCCAAGGACAGAGCCTTGGGGGACCCCACTGGTCACAGGACACCACGATGAGTGACTTCCATCAATTACTACCCTCTGGGTGTCTGACCACGGAGCCAATTTTCCAGCCAGTGGATCGTGGAGGACCCAAGGTGACAATTGGCCAGTTTCTCTAAGAGGTGATTATGGGAAACCAGGTCAAAGGCTTTTTTGAAGTCAAGATATATGACATCAATCTCTTCTCCCTTGTCCAGGTGATAGGTCTCCTGGTCATAGAAGGAAATGATATTGGTCAAGCAAGACCTACCCGCAACAAACCCATGCTGGCTATTTGAGAGAGAAATGGGTGAACCAAGAAATTGTAGTGAATGTACACCATCTGGCGATAGGGAATCCTGAAGGGAAGATGTGAACAATCAGCCCTTCCCAACACTGACATTTGTTTTTAGCATCTCAAATGTGATGTGTCGTCTAATGTAGGCAGCCAGCTTTCAGAGGTATTGGCCAAAATAAACTTATAGTTGTAATTGGAGGAAATGGAACTGAAAAACATCTAACTAATGTATCAAGTAGGAGGCTTGGAGATATTATATCCCTTGAAGAGCTACAATTAAGTCTATGTATGTTATTGCTCATTTTAAACATTCTGTCTTACAGACAACCTCATCTTTGTACCAGCCACCTGGACAACTTGATCAGCAAAGGCATTTATCAATGCCAAACTACCTAGAAAGGCCGCTGGAGAAAAATAAGAGCACGTTTAGTGCTACGGTATGATATGTGATCCAAGAAGGGGATTGTCAACAAGGTTCTGGCAGGGAAGATGATAATGGTCACTGGTGTGCTCCAACTGAGAAGGGCCTTCTAGATATGTAAAGAACGTTCTTTGTCCAAATCACAAACTTTTTAGTTTTTTTAATATAAGCACTTAACCAGAATACTTGTTAGACTACAACTTGACAAAACTGCTTGCGAGTTGGAGGTAAAAAGGGATGTTTAGTCGAGGTTTTGTTTTAGACAGAGTTAAAAGCAAAAGCTAAAACCTTCTGACTTGATTTTTTTTTTCCCCCTCAGCCTCCCTATACCGCTGACTTCCCAGAAAGGAGTGGCTTCCTGCCTGGTAAGCAATACTTAATGCAGAAAAGCAACTTTCAGTTCACCTCTGTCAAATTTTTAGAGTATACTGGCTCCGAGTACTATAGTGGTCACAGAATTCCATCATTCTCAGGTAAAGAGAAACATAATTGTGCCAAGAGCCAAAAAAAATCTTCAAAAATAGTCATTAGTTACTGGAGAGGGGCTCGTTCCTGAGTGTCCCACTGGGGACCTCTTGGGCTCAGCCAAAGCACATTTAGCTCTAACCTGTGTCAGTGGAAGCTGTGGCTCTTTAGAACCTGTAGAAACCATAACTCCAGGGCTTTCAAATTAGTTAGACACCTGAAATCAGCGGCTGCTTTTGAAACGTGGTTGCAGACTTCCATGTACCTGAGAATTGAATTCCTTTGCATAAATTACACTCCACACTTAGGGCAGTAGAACTGGTGGGAATTCCTCCACATGCTGAGATGTACTTCTTTTAAGACCCAATACTGAAAGGTACATATAGCTTGTACACAGCCCCAGAACCTTCCCACATCAGCTTGATCCATTCCTGGTTTGCAGAAACGTGTCCCTATTCCATATGCTTGGCAGCTGGGTTAATTTAATAGCACAGGAGTTTTCTTATAAACGGAGAGTTAATATTGTACAGGCACCCACAGAAGTCAATGTTTCTTCATTGTGCTTAAAGGAGATCCACAGCGACAGCACCCAAGCACAAAACCAGGAGTTTCTGAAGCCTTGGCACTAGCTATGAGGGCCAGACAACAGGCTGAACGGGAAATGGAAGACGAGGATGAAGAGGATTTTAGATCATGAACTACAAAAACCAGTGATGCACATTAATTGCCAACAAAGACCTCAGTATTTTGCACCTATAACTGAAAGTCCTAATAGCAGCAATTATAAATGAAAAAACATTAAAACACGGGCATTCCATCACAAAATGCACTTTGTCAGTTTTGGTTTAATTATGTAATTTCATAGTAAATATACTGTACAGTTTTAACAAAAAGAAAAGAAATGTCAATAATAGCAGCTCTCTCCCTAGCACCTGCTAGTTAAATCTTTGCTGAAGTATGCAGACTGAGCAGGTGGGGAGGAAATATTTATTGTATCCATGTAACTTGTGCCTGAGAGCAAATGCACAGTACAATAGTGTGAAACTCAATGGTATTTGTATAGCTGACTTGCTTTGTTCAGGCTACTCTGACCTGATTTAAAGGAACAAAAATGAAGTATTGATCAAATAAACATGTTTTTATCTGTTTAAGTGGCTATTAAAGTGACCTGTGAGCCAGAACAGTGAATGTAAAATTGACTCAGTTAGCTCTAAAGTCTCTCTTCAGCAGTTCTCTTTCAAAGCAAGGAGCTTGCTCTGTGGAACCATTTTTGACAGAGGGTTTAGCCATCTTAAAACAAAACTTCAGGGTAAAAATTCTGATTAAAAGCTGTTCTTTACTGTGACTTTGCTTGCTCAACTGCCACAGTAATCCTTTTCCCTCATGTATGTGGGAACCCCAGCTCTGGTCCACATCAAGATAACATAAAATGTAAATAAAGGGTCATGATTGTTGGATACTTTGGAAATTGTTAATGTAATGACTCTTTGTTTCTGTGGGTTTGCAGTGCTTGGTGAATTACTGTTTCTGTTGCAGCACCTGCAGCAGCTGTGACTTGTGTTTCCAAAGCCACTGCTTGGCTATGATGACCTTTATCAATTCATTTAAACTTTTGTTTTTCATTCCTAGACATTTTTTTTAAATGACTCCCTTCATGCTTCAGTTTTTTATGCGCTCTCCCTCATTTAAGAATATACCCTGGCATTGGGTTGCTACTGCTGTCATCACTATCATTTCACATTTCCCTTGCTTAAAGATTTTTTGCTTTCTTCCTGTGTGACAATTTAAACTACCACTCAGCAGCAGCATAAGTGGTAGACTAGAAGGAAGACATATTCCTGCCACAAGGAGCTTACAGTCTAGAGCAGAGACAGAAGCAACAGCTGAATTTGTGAGAAAAAGACAAGGTAAGATTTACACAAGCAAGACTGCACTCTTTGGAGGATCTATGGCCTATTCCTGCAACAGACTGAGCTGGGAAAGGTTGATGGTTTAAAAGGCAGGGTGCCTGTATGTGGCTAAGAAAGATTTTAAAGAAGCCCCTATAGTCCAAGTGGGAGACTGCCCAGCTATACAGCGAGCCAGTGTTGTAGTTTTCCCTTTACCTAGGGCTCCCACTTTATTTCAAATGAAAACTTCTGCAGCTGGCAGCTTTCCGAGGTTAAAATTCTATTGGCAAAACTGGCTCTTGGAAGCCTGCCTATAACACTGGATTTTATAGCAAACTTTTAGCTATCTTGGGGAATTAACTGCTGCAGACATGTCCCCTTGGCTCAGGTTACAGCAGCCCCTACTCCCCCTTTAGGCCTGCAAAAAACTGGTCGCTTGCAAAAAATGTTTGTAGTGATTTGTAGTTTGTGCCCCCTGGATTTGTGTGTGGAGTGGAGGCGGGCTGCCCGCTGCAGGCTGGGGCTCTGCGTCCTGCTGCCTTTGCCCCAGGAGCCGCATGCCATATTGTGCCTCCCGCTGCCAGGCAGATGGGGGTAGGTAGTGCAGTCAGCACACAGTTCCCAGGGCAAAGGCAGCAGGGCACAGAGCCCCAGTGCACTACAGCAGCCCTGCTCCACTCCACACACAAATCCAGGAGCCACATGCCCCCACATGGCTACCCCAGGGGTGTCCACAGAAGTGGGGAGCCATGCCCCCCTGCAGCCCTGGACGAGTCACCCACAGCTCTGTCCCATGACCTGCCCAAGCCCCAGGGCCCCATTCAGTCCAGCCTGCGCCTGCCCGACTCCCTCACTCACCGTGGGGGCCTCGATCTCCCCCTCCCGCCCATTATCCTCCACAGACTTACCTGTTGGGCTCTGCGCTACACACTGCTGGGTTGCATTCTTGTAGGGTTACCATATTCCCAATTTCAAAAAAAAGAGGACACCGGGGGGGGGGGGAAGTGATATGCCTGTGCCCTGCCCCTGACTCCCAAGCCACAGCCCTCCTAGCCCTGCTGCTCCCCTCTCTCCTGACCCACAATGCCTGTATGCTGCCAGTGTATGCAGGGACCCCCCTCCACAGGCTCCAACCCTCCCCCCCGCAACTATACAAAGTACCTGTTTAATTTTACATAATTTTGAGTTTTTAGCTGTGCAATTAAAATTGTGATTAATTGCAACTATTTTTTTTAATCAAGTAACTAAGCGCAATCAATTTTTTAAATCATTTGACAGCCCTATTTTGCTTTCTTGTTAAATGTGCTTAGTCCAAGAATGCTTGTTTTAGCTTCTTAAATACTCAATGGGTTGCTAAAAAGAGTAAAAAATCCTCTCTTGAGCTACACCTGCTGGAAGCAAAAGAATCCTACCCACCCCCATAACTGCAGAGACAGAGCACCTCTTTTTAGTGCTCAAAGTCTTAGCCAGTTAATTGAGAGTGGCAAACTGCATTTACTTTGCATGTGTTTGTATTGCTGAAGGGAAAGGAAGCTAGACCACTTAGTGCCAGTCAGTTCAAGGAATCAATTAGAACAGAGTGCAAAAATGGCTACCATAAGAGATTCCCTTTGCCAAATATTACCTTATAATGGGATATAAGTAGTCCATCTTCCATGTTCTCAGTCTTGCAGTAACTGGTAAAGTGTTACAAGAGAATCTATTAGAAGACAAGTCACTAGCCTAATTACTATAGGAGCAACTTTCTACTCTATGCATGAGTGATGTTTTATGCAGACTTTTTGCAGGAAAACACAATAGGAAAAACTATTAATTTGGAAAAAAAAGATGTATCGAAAATGGACTCTCCATGCAACTGAACTTGTAACAAACAGGCTGTACTTTATCATTTCAGCTTCACTGTGCAGTGACAAAATGTGGTATGGCATTATTTGTTATCTGATGTTGTGCTGCCCACATGCACCTATTCTTCCTTCAGTTATCTTCTGATAGCAGCATACAGTGAGCTGTTACTACAGAGTTGAGTCACTCTTAAAAGCTGTATGGACAAATATTACTGATATTAGGTACCTCGTATAGACTCTCCCTAACTTATGGATGTAGATTTTAATCATTAGTTAGCTGCATCAAGTAACCCTCAGCTAATACAGAAAACAATGTGTTTTATTTCACTTGTGTCATTGAGTTGTAGCACATAAGTATCAAATATCATTTACATCAGGGGTGGCCAACCTGTGACACCTATGTCACAAGGGGCACAGGCAGCCTTTGTGTGGCACGTGGCAGTTCAGGGAGGGGAGAAGCAGTGCAGTGGCAGAGATGTCAGGGAGCAGTAAGCAGAGCAGCAGATTGGACAAGGAACATGGGGCAGGGAGCAGAGTAGCTGTTCAGGCACTAGAAAGGGAGTGAAGTGGCACACATGCCAAAAATAGGTTGACCTATGTAGTCAGAAGTCTGCTTAGTCTAGAAGGGTAGAATAGATCCTTAAAGTGACTAGTCATTGAGCCATGTTGTCTGGGGTCAAAGATAAGGAATGGTGGAGTTACCATTCACTACTCACTAGGAACTAGTTGCACGCTAAAGTGTGGTCATCCTTGCTCTTGGAGCACATGCAGCTGTGTATGTTAGTCTAAGGCAGCAGCTTTGTTTGGCCCACAGGGCTTCTAGGGAAATTGAGAATCTGAAGTTGAGTGAGCAATGACTGTGTTAACCCTGTGACTCCCTAACACTGCTAGCCCTGCCGCTGTGTCTGGATCTGGCCTGCAAGGAGCCCTGCAGTCTGGATTTGTCTTGGGGGGCCAGGTGAGTTTGACACCCCTGGTCTAATGATACCTTGTTAGGCTACATCTCAGTGGTCACCTCCAGTAGCTGGTAACCAAGTTGTTTTAAACTTCTATACTTTTAAAATGAAGCTGTTCTGGATGTGAGTAAGGAGACTTGGATAATTTTCCCTGTCTCTCTCTCTCTTTTAAAACTGTCTGATTATGTTAAATGTAGCACCATACGAGTTTCCTGCTACAGCTGTGCAGTTTGATGCTAACTACTGATTCCATCCACAGTAGAGCTGTATCTGCTGATGGCAAGTCAGTGGTATTCATAATTAGTGGTCTACTCAACTTGTGACTGGACAAAGCAATTTTTGTGCCCAAGTCGTGGCACAAAGAGCTGATTTCACAGGCAGTTCCCAGGGCCCTGCCCCTCACTGCTGATTGATAGAGGCATAATTACTTCACTGACTGGCACCTTCACTTAGTCTACACCATTAGCAGACAGTAACTCCTAATCATGTGATCTATGGGAGCAGTGATTGTTGTATTGCAGTAAACACTGGGACGTTCTAAAATAGTGTATTATATAATACAATGGGGGTTTTTTTAGGCTGATTTTGCGGGGAAATTGCAGCCAATGCAGTATTTCCTGGTGATTGTGCACAATGCCATTTTTCACGGTTTCCATGAAAACTGTGAATTTAAGCAGACCCCGATTCATAATGGGGGCAATGTAGACCTTGATTGATAAGGACCACTTTCACATTTCCCCTCCTGGTAACAGAGGAATTGTTCTCATACCATATACACATAGGCTGTAAGGAGGAAGGATAAGACTTGCTGTTTGCGAGTGTGCATCAGCTGATCTATTGTAATTGGTGTGTCTGCTCCGATCCCATAGTAAGCAGAGATAAACCGCAGTAAATTAACACTGTTTTGTTTTGGAGTAATCTGTCTAAGTTTAACTTCCACTTGTGCTGCAGGAAAGAGTTAGGGCAGATTCCGCTGAACTGCAGCAAGTCCAGCATTTGATTTAAGCATTATAATTGTTTAACTATCCACACCCACAGCAGGTATAGTATGCACTAGCTCTGAGCCTTGTTTATTCCACGTTCAGACCCCTTTGATTTAAAGGTAAACTTAACTGACAGGATCCTTACACCCTTTAAAAGCCCTTCAACTGTGCAAACAATTTAGCAGCAAACATCAAGAAGGCATTTCAGCCACAACTTGGCCTATGGCTAACAACAGCTTGAAGGCAGCATTTTATTTAAAAATGAGTCTGGTATAGATCACAAGAAGGAAGCACCTCTCTATCCTCTATCAACCTTTAAAAATATATCAGACTTAGGACTGAATGCTAAAGAGATACTCAAGTTTGCCCATCATGTATCAAAGTTTTAGCATATTGTTTGCAACGAGCAGATCACTGCAACAGTCATCCTATCCATCCTGTAGGAGTGAAGTATATTCAGCCTCTAACAGTGATGGCACTATTGTCAGCTGCCATATAAGGATAAGTGTACCACATGCTTTTAACAGGTCCCCAAACTGTCACATAGATGAGGAGAAGATTGCTTAATGTACTAGAACCATTAATATTCAGTTTTAAATTAGGCCTTCAGAAAGCTGCTGCCATGATTTAATACCAAGATTTAAACCAATAAAAGGAATAGTTTGATTATAAAAAGTGTGAGCCACCCGCATGTGCTAACTTGTGAAATCAGTTGGTCCCTGCAGACTACACTACAGATTCCTCTGATTAAAAAGCAGAATCATTTCCCCTTGGACTTACAATGATTGCGGCTCAGACTTTGCCAGTATAGTGACACTGAGAGGGTTTGGTTGCAATTCAAGTTCTATTCATACGATACAAGCAGAACACCTCAGGTTGTTCAGTCCCATGCGCAGATGTGGAGCCTTTGGTGTTGAACTCAGATCTGCCTGAACAAGAAGGATACTTAAATCCATGGAAGTGTCCCATCAGGCCTAAGCCTAGTAGTGGGGATCACAGTCCTCCAGCAGGCTGTCTGTAATGTAGCTGACTTCAAGGACAGTCTCATAGTACATTTTTTCTGCAAATGTGTTCACTGTCCAGGCAACCACTTGCACTCCTTTAGAAGACCACTGCCTCACATACTCTCTGTAAAGAAAAAAGCATCAGTAAAGATTCAATAAAGGGGACTATAGACTGGCACCACACAGGCAAAAACAAAGATTTCTCCTTTTTTATAGACACTTTTCAGAATTACAGCGTATCATCTTTATACAGTTCATAGTTTCTAGGGTCAGAAGGGACCTGAACAAATCATCAAGTCTGACCCCCTGCTCTGGGCAGGAACGAGTGCTGGGATCATAATACCCCAGCCAGATATCTATCCAACCTCTTGAAGACCCCCAAGGTAGGGGAAAGCGCCACCTCCCTTGAAAGCCCATTCCAGAGCCTGGCAGCCCTAACCGTAAAGGTAGGCAACAACCATTTTTCCCTCTAATACTAATAATGGAGGGTGGAAACACTGGGATAAAAATATGAATTGGGAGGACTGAGGGAGAAATATTTTTTAGTTCAATGTTAGATATATTTTTTTATATTTTAAAACAGCATTTAATAACACTAGAAATTCTTGTTGCGTGCATAGCATTCCAGTTCACGGGAATCACCTGGCCTCTTCCTTCATAGCTTTAAAATGATACTGCTTCCAGAAAAACATATGAACACTTACTGAGAAATGTAATTTTTCTGCATGAGGAAAGCTGAAACCCCACACAGGTGCCACAAGAAATTGTGCAGGCTCCAGTCCAAAATGACATCCATCATCATATACCAGTAGTGCTTCCAAAAGCTGTTGAAACGAGGTTTCCCATCTCCAAAATGACTAAGGCTCCATGGCCGATGGGTTAGTGCTGTTAGGACATTTCCATCAGCTTGCCTCATCTGGAAGAGAAAGGTGAGAACAATGCAGTACACTTATCCTGACACTAAAATGCCAAAGTTATGTTTTAGATTCGCTGGATTTGAAACGGAAATATTTTGAGACAACAGTGAGTGGCAGTACTTTGAATATACATTTCTACTAGAGTTCTCTTCTCCAACTTCTTGATTGACTCTATTTGAAAGCTGTTTATACTAACTGCTTGTGTTGGATTGCTCTCCCCAGGTAATGTAATTTTTTAATTAAATAAATCCTTCTCTTATTTTAAGGTGCAAAGTTGACAATGGAAATTAGAAACAATGTTGCGAATGTATTCCATGTCTTGTAGCTTGATGACTACATGCCAATTTTAAGCTAGTGGACCTTCTTCGATGTATTTTTTCTGATGGAGGGCATTATTTGTGATTCAGTGTGCATATCGAACTTCATGGGAGGATCTGTGTGAGGTAGAACAGGTATGGGGGGGGGAATATATGAGGCCTGACAATACAGTGCCTTCATCCTTGTTTTGACAACTGCTTTTAGGCAAGTTCTTATTTATTTAAAAATAAGTGAGACAGTAAAAATACTCTGCAAGCACTCTGGAGTTGCCTGTCTCTAGCAGACTATACCGATGGTAACAGTGATAACCTGAAGTATCTATAGAACTAAAAAACTCCAAAATTACCCTTTAGGAGACGTTACCTTATAGACAACATCTGGCATGAAAGAACAGACGATACTACTGTTGTACAAACGAGGATATTCCAGGTAGAGGAGGGCAAGGGCGCTGACTGCCTGTAAATAAAAGATATGCAGACAGAATTTACACTGTGGTCAAAGGCAAATTTTTGAGAGTTCATGTGATACATAAATTCCCACTTAAAAATGCCATTTGCTAGCTTATATGCCTCTCTCTGGCACCTGGGAGATGGTACTGGAAAGGGGAAGGAGGAAAGTAGCACTTAACTTTGGTCACAGCAGTAAGACACAGATACTTCCTTACAGAATCATAGAAAATTAGGGTTGGAAGAGGCCTCAGGAGGTCACCTAGTCCAACACCCTGCTCAAAGCAGGACCATCCCCAACTAGATCATCCCAGCCAGGGCTTTGTCTATCTGGGTTTTACAAACCTGCAAGGATGGAGATTCCACAGCCTCTCCGGGTATAGCCTGTTCCAGTGCTTTACGACCCTCCTTGTGAAAGTTTTTCCTAATATCTAACCTACACTTCCCTTGTTTCCAATTGAGAGAACAAGGAGCAATTGTCTCATCTGCCACCACTGAGAACAGTCTAGCTCAGGGATCAGCAGTGTTTTTGGGCACAGTGCCCAAAACAACTGCAAACTGAATGTGTTAAGATGCTGGTGTGCTAAGGGCAGAGGGCTGGGGAGCTGCAAGAGGCCTGATCCTTGTTGTAGCATACAGCCCCAGCCCCTTCTCCAAGTTACATAACAAAAAGACTCTATACTTATTGTCAAACAAGGCATTATTTATCAATGTACTTTGTGTCATGGTACAAACCATAGACATGAAACAGGAAGGATCCATTCCCACTTGGAAGTCAGAGATGAGACAATTTCTCCCCTCCCCCAGCATAGGCAGGTATCTCTGTTACTCACTTGCTCAGATTTGGTGTACAGTTGCAATATTACAGAACCTGTAGTTTTTTTAAAACCCAACCTAGCAATCTGCAAAGGATGTCCCGTTCCATTCATACTGTAGAACAATATTAACATACCAATGCAAAAGGTGAGTGAAGAGCTTATAGTATATTGAGCTGTGAGTGATACCTGATTTGCATGGCCCTTGACATCAAAGTAGATAATGAGGTTATGCTGCAGACACTCCATAACAGCTTCTTTCAGCGTGGGGATTTTTTCGCCCCGGAAATCTCTCCTACATTAGAGATGAAAATAGTTCAGTGGAATGCACCAAATCAAGTAGAACTCCAAACAAAGAACAACGCCCCCCCAAAAAACCTTAAATCAAAACACCTGGAAGTATAAGTTAATAGAGCTCCCTCTTTAATAATGAATATGTTCAGTGATATATGCCAAGTTTTATTCACAAAAATCTTCTAGGAACATCAAAAATAGTATTTTACAAATATACTGCAGGGATGCCTTTAACAAGGAGGGCCTGTTCTCTTAGAACTCAAGGTAGTTCCATTCAAGCTGCATAATATTATGCTCTACAAAGTGAAACCTTCCCACCCTTCAAACAAAATACTGTACAGGAAACTCTCGCTATTCGCGGTTTCAAATATTCGTGAATGCCGAACCCACATCTTGAATACACATTTCCCACTCCAACTAGCACAAATATCTTAAATACACTTACAGGAGCTCCTTGGGAGCTCCGCGCTTGCCGCCGCTGGGCTCCTGCCGCCACCAGCGCAGCCGTGTCCCCGCTGCCACCGCCAGGCTCCTGCCACCGCCAGCACAGCCGTGCCCCCCCACCCCAGCTGCCAGGGGCACTGCATTCATGACGTTCATGAACGCAGTGCCGTATTCGCAGATTTTGCCATTCACGGGGATCTCAAGAACATATCCCCCACAAATGTTGAGGGTCGCCTGTATATATGATCATTTTAAAATGTTCAGCCAAACAGGAGATTTCTGTGAATAAAATTCATTTTAGAAATATTTATTCCATCAATTTTTTTAAAAAAACCTAGTATTACTCCCACCATATCAATATTTTGTAGACCAAATTCTGCCCTAAGGAAGGTTGAGCCAAGGTTACATAAAGATTAGCCCTCCCACTCCAAGAACGGGCAAAGAGAAAGATCCTAGTGAACCACTAATATATAACAATAGGTCAGGTCCCAAGGCTCCCAGAATCTTGCAAGTTTCAAAGTGTTTGAGTCACTGATGCCCTCATGCCAAAGTTAAGATTGAATTCATGATGGGTGCCTTTGGTGCCATAGAAATGATAGTTTCAGAAGTGATTAGAGGTACTGGACTACTGCTGATTGCTTACCATAGTCTGTGTTTTGCAGCTGGATTAAGTCTCCTAATTTCATCAAATGTCAAGTCACGTAAACTCCCAGACCCATTGGTTGTCCTTTCCACTGTGTCATCATGCATTAGAATGGGAACACCATCTGCAGTAAATTCAAGGTCCAGCTCCACACCTGTTGCTCCATTCTCAGCTGCCTTAAAAAAATAAAGACAAAACTTTATGAACAGGAGTGTGCCTCAACACGCACTTTGCATTCCAGTGCTGAGGGTGGCAACATTTGGAGTGAGGGCTGTTTTACTACAGCTTAGCTCCCACCATGGACCACTTTCATTTTGGTCTGTGTTGCCATAAGCAAAACTGCAGTCACGGCTCTGCCCCACAGTACCAAGGCAGCTTCTCTCTGCTGCCCAGCTGTTATGTGGTTGACACCCCCACAGGCCTTGGGCTCATGGGGCATCATTTACTGACTTCTCTTCTAGGGCAGGTGCCAAGCTGCTGCTCGTTTCATTGGTAAGATAGGTCAGTCTATTCAGCGCAGTGTGCTTTATTCAAGATCTTTATAGACTGATTATGGGAATATGCTCTATATCCCAGATGGTACATCTCTGCGCCAAAGTCCAGTGAAAGGAGAGATCTCAACTCCACATCTGCTAAAACAACTCAGCAATATTCTGATTACTCTCCTAGTGACCTGGATATGGCATAAAGGTTGGTTCTTGATAAAATGCATAAACAACCCTGGGAACAGGAACTGAAACACGGATCTCCCTCCTCTCTACCAAGTGCCCCAATTACTAGGCCAGCATTATGGTGCCTGTTTCTGGCCCAATTAATCTTGATTTCTCTTTTCTGCAGTAGAGGGGTTTCCACTCCTGAAACACCAACAGCTAGGTGGTGATAGGACTCTCCTGGGAGGTAATAAATGTTGGTTTGAAATTGCCCAAGTTAAAACTTCAAACCCAGTACTCCCATATCCTAAGCAACTCCTCTAATCAATGGAAAAGTAGGGTGATAGCACCATCACCCTCTGCTTCACAAAGCAGGAGAAAAGTGGTTGTGGATTGTGCTTTGGAGGGAGCTTACTCCTTTAGGGGTATGTGTTAAGGAAACCCATGAACAGAGAGAAAGAAAAACAAGGCTGAGTCAATGTGGGACTGAACTTTTTAAAACAGAAGGGCAATGTGTGTTGCTCTGGATCAGGGGTTTTCAACATTTTGCGGCCAGACGCAGAGGGGGTGGGGGGTGCAGGTGCATGCCTGAATGCACCGCAGTGGCAGCCAGCGCATGCAAGCTCCTCACCGTGTCTAGCCAGGCAGACAGCGCCCACGCGCGATGGTGCATGGCGGTGCTCTGTCCCTGCCTGCCTGTGTATACCCCTAGGGCCTTCTCAAGTACCCCCTGGTGTATGCGTACCCCCGGTTGACAACCCCTGCTCTGGATTATCCATTCTCTCTTGCTCTTTTCACCTTCATCCCTCTGTCCTCACACAGACACGCCTTTTCTGCAGCCTTCACCTTTCAGTATCCAAATGCTGGGTGTCACTTCAAGACATGGGACCTCAGTTAGGAAGAATGCCCAATAAAAATAGTGCTAGGCTACTGACTTTTTCAGATGGTCTTTTACATTTCTCTGGTCTCAAGCAGCTGAACAACATTAAAGAAGAGAGACGTAAACAGCTTCTTCCCTGCGGTTTCCAAATGCGTCCTGCTGGGTACCCAGCACTCCCCAGACTGCCTCGGGCAATGAGAACTGCTATATTTACCATTAACGATGCACAGAGGCATGCCTGGCAAATCCCCAGCTAACCTGATGTCTCCATCAGTTTTAGCAGCTCTCTCAATTCCTCCGGGTGGGGTTTGCTGACGAGCCCGCACTAATCGCTCCCATTCGTACACCTTCGCAGTGCTTTCCTTGTTTGTCGCACCCTTAATTGCCCACTTCTGCTTGGCTCCAGGCCACCGGGGCTTGTGCCTTTCTGAGAAGGGGAAGCAGCCGGCGCAGCAGGCTGTGGACGCGCCTGGATGCCAGGGCTGGGCAACATGCCGCAGCCCAGCTCTCCTCCCTGCCCCGTCTCCCCTGGGTGTCAGCACCCACGTAGCAGCCTGGTCCCAGCAGCTGTGCAAACGAAGGGGGCCAGTGGCGGTGCAAACAAAGCACATCTT
>NW_005842178.1:369997-376265 GCF_000455745.1 Alligator sinensis
GGGCGGAGCGGAGCGGCACCGAGCCACCACTCCCGCCCGGCGCCGTCGGCACCGCAGCGCACAATGCGCCGCGGGGCTGCGCGCCGGCCAATCCACACCCACCGGTGGGTTTTGCCAACAGCCAATCAACGCCCAGCCCCACTCTGATATCAGCCAGTCATCCTCCAGCAACTGGCCACCGCCCGCCAATCGTCATGGAGGACACAGCTTGGCTGAGTCTCTCAGCCAACGATTGGCTAAAAAGCCAGAACGGGGCAGGATCTGGGGTTGGATCCCGCCTCCAGCCGGGCGCTCCCCAGCGGGAGGAGGCAGCTCGCCCGGAGCTGCGAAACCAGGACCCGCCTGCCAGCAATACGAGTTCAGCTTCTTAATGTCGATCTCCTGCTTTCTGCCTCTTTAGGGAGCGTGATTTGAAGGTTTTCTCTGCCCTAGGCAGGCTGAAGGGAGGCTCCCCTGTAGTCCTGCAGCTGTAACTGAGAAAAACCATTGGGAGACTTGGCATTTAAACGAATAAAAGAGATTACCCCCAAAATCTTTGTCTCTGTCTATTTAAACGCGTACGTAGAAGCAGCAGTGTGTGTGGAGGGATTTGTGCCCCAAATCCCTGTAATCAGCCACCTCTAGGTTATTTGAGCGCTAATTTGGTATTCTTAGGATATGCTCCAGGCTAAGTGTATTGTGGCTGACGGGGCTTGGGCTTCGTAGCTGTAGCCCCACTAGTCTCTAAACTGAGACTTCCCTCCTGTGGCCAGGGCTGTGCCTAGGGGGGTGATCGGGGTGACAGCTGCGGGCCCTGCGCTTAGGGGGCCCCGTGGAGCTGGGTGGAGCGGCGACTCCCTGCTGCCACCGGCTTCACGTCTGACTGCTGGGCAGCCCACCTCCGCCTGCGGTCAAATCCACCCCCAACATCTTTGCATCCCAGGGGCAAGACCCCACACAGGCTGATTGGCCCCAGGCCCTGCAACCTGCTCCGGTTGTCTCTGCTTGCGGCCATATGGTTAAAGGCAAGCAAAACTTGGGGGCATCTGAACCCCAAGCCTCAGGGCTTGGTCCTGCACATAGGATGCCCACTGCAGGATTTGGAAGCATCTGAAACCCAGGTGAAGGTGGAAGATGCTTGCCAGTAGCAGGGCCACATGGTTCTTGAAAGACTCATGGATTTGGAATTGATTTGGCTGATGTGACTTGGGACATGAAAAATTTTCCTTAAAAAGAAACAAAAACCAAACCGATTCTGCATTTAGTACTTAGCGTCCACATGATCATTAATGGCACATTAAGTTTAGTACCTGTAATGACAGGTTCTAAATGCGCTGTAATCAGCGCGACTGCACATTAGTGCAAATGAATGCTTTTTTGGTGACATTAATGCACATAAGACTAAATCTACTGCACATTAGTGCATTAGCATGGTTTTTGCCAGCCGCGCTAATGTGTAGTTGAATTAGTCTTCTGTGCATTAAGCCTCTTGTGTAGCCATACACAGAGTGATGTAGGTGCTTTTGATGATCTGCAGCCAGCTGTACGTTTTAAATGTTGAATTGATTTTGTAATGCATTTGTATTTCTCTGTTTTTCCTTCCACTTCAAGCAACAACCTAAACTCAGACCTTGCCTGAGCTGAGTGTTGTTAGAGTAAATGAATGTCTTTTGCCCTGATCGTCTACTGGACTTCTTCTCATGCTCTGTCTGAGGTTGTTGATGGCAGGTACTGAGCAGAGTTCACAGGTTCCTTCCAAACTGACCGGCCCATCACAGTGAGTGTTTCTGCTATGGCCGAGGCCCACTATGGCAGCATGATTACAGCTGGTTGTAGCCCAGGCTGCAGAACATGATGACGCTTGGGAGCAAGTGCAGTCTCCTCTGACACGTGTCCAAAAGGGGAGCATGCCTGTGGCAGTTGTGCCTGTGCCCCAAGGATCATGAGACCACATGTTGCCATGTGCCCATGTCAAACGCTGTCATCTCCCCAGTGCAAACTGGGGACATTCCAGTTCAGGTCCCTTGCTGCTGCTGGTAACTAAACAATGAATGACAAGAAGAGAGGAGCTGTTTTCAGGGCCCTGTTTTCAGGCCATGGGCAGCATGAATGCTACGTGCCCCCAGTGGCTGGTGGGGCACGGCGAGCTCCCGCAGGCAGCGGTGCTGTCAGCGGCAGGAGCACGGCAGCGGCAAGCAGGGAGCTCCTGCAGGCGGCCGCAGCGCTGTCGGCAGTGGGGCAGTGGGGTGACAAGCGCCAACTGATGGTCGGTGACCATTCGCAGCTGCTGCTGGCAGCATTGGCAGTGGCCAGTGGCAATCGCAGGCCACCCACAGATGCTGCCAGTGGTATTGGCCTTTCTGCAGGGGGTGCACCACCATGCTCAGGGGGTGCATGTGCACCCGTGTGCACCTACACATCGCCAATGATGGGAAGGATTACTGGAAACAGAGCGTGGTTTACATGGAGTATCCGGATCAATCTGGGAAATCCGGGAGGAGCAGAAACCTTCCCCCAGAGGCATGAGCAGGTACCCACCTTCCCCTTTAGACTGGCGGGTCCGCCTCTCTCCTTCCAAACTACAACTCCCAGCATGCACCGCGAGGCCAGAGAGCCTGTTGCTCCCAGCATGCAATGCCCCCGCCAAGCGGCGCGGGACGAGCGCTGGGGGAGCAGTGCATGCTGGGATTTGTAGTTCTCCCCGCCCGTAAGTGCTCCCAGGTGCGGCCCCCCGGAAGCGCAGGGGGAGGGGCGGGCTGTGGCCCCGGTTGCCAGGCGCCGGCGGCTCTGGCGCGGCGGAGCGCGGGGTCGGGATCGTGGGCGAGCGGGGCCAGCAGGTACCCGGGGACACGGCCTGTGGCCGCTGCCCCGGGCCCGAGCTCAGCGCGCGCGGCCCGGGCGGGGAGAGGAGCGCGTGGTTGCGCTGCGCTGAGCGGGGCCCTGGCGCCTGCGGGCGGGCGGCCGAGAGGGAGGGAGAGAGGGCCCCGCGCTCGGGGGTTGCTCAGCTGTGAGCAGTGGTCTGCCTGGGGCGCTGGGCAGCGCCACCGAGTGTGTGTGTCTGCACCCAGGCTGTGTCCCCGGGGCTGCCTGGTTTCTACCCAGTTTGCAAAGGAGCCTTGCATTGAAAGGGTGTTGGGCGCTGCTGCCTTGAAGACATCGGGGCCAGGATTTGTTCTCTGCTTGGCCCTGAGTCTCTTTGCATCAGTGCAGGGGTCTTGGTAGCGCAGGAGACTTTTGGGGGCTCTGACCCCCTGCCAGGGCTGTGGGAAATCCAGCAAAGAGCTGCTTTTGGATCCTCCATGCTACGGCAGATTCAGTGACTGCACAGACCATGTGTGCAGCCTGCGTTCTCCAGCTGACTTGTGAATAAACCTCGTCTGTCTGTCCGCCTCTGACCCCCACCTTAAAAAGATGATTTCCTTCCTCCCCACTGCCGCCATCTGCTCCTTAACGTACGGCGTGGTTCTCCTCCCTGCACTGGCCAGGCCTCCGCAGGACTGCTGTGTCCAGTTGAAGACAGTGTGTTTAAAAAAAGAAAGAAAGAGCTCATTTGAAAAGAGTCTAGGCCAGAAGTTCAGAAATCTCGACCCTGGGGCAGAAATGGAAAGAACAGGGTTTATTTAGTCTAAAGAAGAGAGAACTGAGATGATGGAGAAAGGGGAAGGTTGTAAACTTTTCCACTCTGCTGGGGACAGTAGAGGATTAATGTGCAGCGGGGGACAATGGGATGTCAGGCCCAACTTCCTAATTGTATGAGTGTGGATCTGGCAGGTTTTTAGGACATGACTAGAGGAATATCTGTGAGGACGGGTTGACGTGCAGTTGGTTCAGCCTTTGGCAGGCAGGTGTCCTAGATGACCTCATAACATCCCTTCCAGCCCCATTTTCTGTGATTGTAGTAAGAGTGCAACATCCTATCTTTTGTACTGGCTTTCAGATGTTTGACTGCCAAAGTTGTAAAGCATGGCACAGTCAAACGAGAAGTGTAGACGGTAAGTAGGGTTACAAATGGCTTGAAACCCAAGGCTGTTCTGGAGTTTAAGGTCCTAGTTTTGTTCCCGTTGAAGTGATTGCCTTGAGGAGAAGCAAGCCCTTTGAGACAGCAGTACACTGGAGATTACTTAACTTGGAGTCCATAATAGCACAGATTAACAAGAATTTGTATGAAATCTTCCATGTCACATTTCTGTCTCTCGCTGCAACGTATTGCAGAGAACAGAATCATTTTCACAACCTGCTCTTGTTGTACTTGTCCTGCTGTATTTCTTCCACTGGTAGTACCATGGTGGTAGTAATATCTCTCTATGTGCAGTTTAATCAAAGGAAGATGGAAGACTATGAAAAATTTTGTGAAAAGCATCTTGCCAGGCTTCAAGGAGAGTTGCTACCAAAAGAAATCTCTTTGCCTACTCAGCACAAAAATATTTCACTTATCCAGTTCCATGGCGTTCCTGTGCTTTCACCCTTGGTAAGTGTGACATTTAAGTACTTACATTTAGAGAAGGCAGAGACCATTTTTGTTCACTTATCTATATTGGGTTATGGGGCAACCAACCATGACTAGCGCATTTCTGTAGTGTTCAGGAACGAAATCAAAGGCTGATTGGAATGGGCAAAATTATTTTTTTATTTAATTGTATCATAAAACTCCACTCCCAAGTTTGGACTGAGGTGTTTACCACTTGGGGAGTACTCTTATGTTGGATTCTTTCATAGCTTCCCATTATACCTGTTGGTTTTCCAGCCTTATTTTGTGAATGCGGCTCTTTTCCTACCCTGCTCTCTTCTTGCTGGGCCCTTGTTTGATTAGTACACATAGATAAGCACAAGTTATAGTGTAAAAAGTTCCTTACCATTTTTGTCTAGACAACACTACAACTGCTGGAAGAGTTGGATAGTAAGAAACGTAGCTACAAAGCCGACTAGCACAATCAAAGCCTTTAAGATGAACTTGCGGCCCAATTGCTTATGCATCCCACAGTGTGCCCCTCAGGCCTTGGCTACGCAGAAGTCTTTCTAAAATCTTTTCTAACATCAGAGATGCTTCACTAGGAGGATTTTGGAGAAGTCTCAGTGCAGCAGCAGCTCCATTTTAATTACGCCTTAACTTGTTGCCTAGTACATACAGGGCACAGAAGTGGATTATTTACTGTGTTTCCTTTCACTTTGTGAAATAATGTATGTGTCATAAGAAAAATACTTATGGTGGTATAAACCAGGCAAATACTGCTACTATTATACTTTATTTTTAATGCAAAATTGCTTATTTGCTAGTTGCTGAATGTCGTTTGGGCTTATTTAAAAAGTACCAAATAAAAATGTTTTTTTTCAAGTGTAAAAGTAAAGTGAGAATCCCAAAAAGTTTCTCAATTACATACACGGGGAAACTTGTTCACTTTATAAAATGCAAATATAGAAAGAAACATTGGCCTGAGATTAAATCTAATTCCATTTAATTTGGTTTTATGGTACCAGCTTTTGTGTGACCAGACTGAATTTTAATTTATAACTAAAGTATACCCAACAAAAACAAGAATAAAAATGTCTATATCTTGTGCTTCAGGGTTGTTGGTTGTAGCCATGTTGGTCTAAGGACATAGGCAGACATGGTTCTTTGGGTAAATGTGATATCTTTTATTAGACCAATGAAGTAGTTGGAAGAATTGTTCTTTGCAAGCTTTGGGGCACAAATGCCCTTCTTCAGGCATAGGAAGAATTTGCTGGAATTGTATGTGCTTTCCTGGGTGGAATAGAAGCTAAGATGCAGGTCTGTGAAAATGGAAATGCTTTTTTATTCTACCCAGGAGAGCACACAAATCACCAGCAAACTCTCCCTAGGCCTGATAAAGGATGTTTGTGCCTGAAAACCTGCAAGGAACCATTCTTTCAACTATTTAGTTGGTCTAATACAAGATATAACATTTACCCAAAGAACCCTGTCTGCCTGTATCTTGTGCTGTAACTTTATATTAGGCACTGAATCATAATCTAGAGCAGGGGTGTTCAACCTTTTTGAATGTGGGGCCGGATCGAAATGGGTCTGGAAATGTGGTTTAAAATCCAAAATAAAAACAATATAAAAGCAAGAATGAAATAATACCAAACACTTGACTAAAATAAACACTTTCGCTTCTACTTACTTCTCAATGAATGAAAGAAGTGTAATGCAAGTTGACAGATCAAATGTGGAAAAGATATCAGCCAGAGTGGAAACTAATCAAAGCAACAAAATATGGGCATTTTTTAGAATAATCTTCAAGAAGATTTACTTTTATTGAATTAATAACTT
>NW_005842178.1:377402-395818 GCF_000455745.1 Alligator sinensis
TTGTCCCTTCCCCAGCCCTTCAGCAGCCATTAGGAAGCTGCTGAGGGGCTGGGGGGGGGACAAGGGGGGGGAACGAAAGTAAACTGGGTTTACTTTCGTTTCCCGTCGCAGCACAGTGGGCCATAGAAAATGGCTTGGCGGGCTGCATGGCGGACAAGCCTGATCTAGAGCAAGCATCAGCAGTCTTTAAAGGCTGTGGGCTGGATTCTACCATTTTGGATCAGAGGTGGACAGGTGGTAGGACCCAGCCACTGCTGCTGATTTTCCCCCGCTGCCAGCACCAGGAAAGTACTTGCCATTGCTGGTTTTTCCTGCACCTGCCGGGGGAAAGCAGCAGCAAGGAATAGCGACAGCAGCAGGCACTTTCCTTGTGCCCACTGCTGCTGCTTTTCCCTGCATTGCCTCTGCTTCTTCCTAGGTCCACCGCTGCTGCCTTTCCCTGTGCCAGCACGGGAAAATGTCTGCTGCTGAAGCCCCATGTCTTTGGGTTCGATCAAAAAGTTCTGCAGTCTGGATCTGGACTGTGGGTTGCTGACCCTTGCTCTAAAACTCAATGTTTAATTTCATATAGAATTGTTCATTACAAGGGTTTTTAATTACTTGGGCCCTTATCTCCTGAAAAATATATATGAATTAGGGCTATGAGACCTGCATCAGGAAGAGTGGTGTAGAGCATCTTAGAAAGTCTTCTTATATTTGGGAGAAAGGTCAGTGTGAGGCCCTCAAATCACAGCCACTAAGTAAAGTGTAAGGGGAGGGAAACTAGGGTGGAGGAGAGGATGCACAGAGGATGCTTGTGCAGCCTCTAAACAACATTCAAAAGGTCTGTTTATCAGTTCTGGATAGCCTTGTGTGTATGGCCGTCCTGTGGGAGAGGCTCCTGCATCAGCTGTTAAGGGATTTTTGTAAACCCAGTTCTTTAATCTCTGCATACTTCTTGCCTCTGGCCCAGTTTTTTGGGCTTTATGTACATTAAGTAGTTTTTGGCTTGCCAAAAATATCCCTTTACAGTTTAAAAGAGGTTAATCTTTAAACTGCATGAAGTCTCCAACTTACATGGTCTAAGTTTGTTTGTTTTTTAAGATTTTTTTTTTTTTTTTTTTTTTTTTGCATTTTAAAATTCTTTTTACATGTCCTTGGTACATTGTCCTACAGCTTAACCTTGAGAGAAGAAAGGAAATGCAGCAAGAGAAACAAAAAGCACTGGATTTAGAGATCTGGAAGCAGAACTCCAAGAAAAGGGCTTTACTTAATCGCGTTCAGGAGATTCTGGAAAATGTGCAGGTAAGGATGGTGGAAGTGTATTAGTTAATGTAGAGAAGGCATTTTAACACATGCATTCTGACCATTTCCTGAGGGCCAATAAATCCTGTAATCTAAACTGGTTGTTGTTTTCAGTTAGCTTTCTTTTTACCAGTACTTATTATTAATTTAGATAGTATGACCTGGTCAACAGTTGCAGTAAGTACATGCAATTATTTTGGTACAAACTTGTTTAGTGTTTGGTGTTCAGTGCTTTATTTGGTCTATGTACAAGACACAACTAGCAAAATAGTCACCTCTTGTTTTTGTAATCCTGTTTAAAATTGGTAGATTGTAGCAAATTGGCAGATCTAATTGTTTGGATTTTGATTAACAAACTGTTAACTGTGATGTTACCACTTATTTTTTCCAGAAATTGTGGGCTAGGTAACAAGCTCTGCAAAATTACAGCACTCCCGTGCATTAATATAACATTGTAACTTTGTTTTTCTTTTTATGCAATAATGGGATTATCATCAGGTTTTAGGCAGGTGTTTACAATTGAAAAAATAATCTAATATAGTCTTAATGAAGCCACTTAATCTGAGTTTATAGTAGAATTACAAGACAGCCCTTAAATTAACCCATTGGGTAAATGAACAGTGAGGTTGAGTTTGTTTCTTAGGTGGTAAACACATCTATTCAGCTTCATGTATTGTTTACTAGTGTGTGCATGGAAACAGTCACCTGATTTGGGATTTGAAAGGCAGACCAGGAACATATGTCAAGAGTATAAAAGTACTGGTTAGCTTTCTTCTAGACCTGGAGGTAATGGATATTTAGGTGATGACTTTTTACTCATTTTAGTTTAAACATCCATGTTGGTGTAAAATGCAGTTGCTATTGCTTGTGCCTGGAAAGAATTATGCCTTTATAAAAACAGGCAAATAATATGGAACGTTCTGTGCACTTAATTTTTTTTTGGCTGGATGTTAAAGAAATCCTATTCCTTTGTTTGTTTTCTAATTCTTTATAGACAATGAGGCTTTATTGCAATAAAGGGATATGAAATGTTTTCAATTATGTGCAGGTCAGAAAACTGTCCAGTGTGAATGATTTGGATCAATGGGAAGCTGAAAGTATTCACCCTAATTTGGAGTTAAAAGCCTCAGCTGGCTTCTCTACTCTACCAGACATCAATTTGCCAAGTTCTACTGCTGACTGTCATGCTACCAAGCTTGAAAAGCCATTAGAAAGTATGCCGTCGGACACTAACACCCTGGTTCCATTAAGCGTGATAGAATCTGTTAAAAGCACAGAAGAACTCGTTCTTCCAAAGCAAAGTGAGAGCAGCCCTTCAGAAAACATAGCTTGCCCAAAGGTTGCATCCCCTGATCAAACACAAAATATGCTTGCTTTAAACACACATCTGAACAAAGAGGATACAGGGGTACTAACAGTTAATGAGGAAGTTGCAGATCCCTACGTAATGAGTCTTCAAAATCTTCTGAAAAAGTCAAGGGAATATGTAGAGAGAGAACAAACGAGACGTAGCACAAGAACTAATTTGAAGAAAAGTATTAATGAAAGTCATTCAGATAAAGAAAATGATGCGGTTAAAAGCAGTGATTTAGTGAAAGAGAAGACAAAATTTACAGGCAGAAGTTGTACAGGTATGACACTTGATAAACCAAGTCTTAATAAATCGAATATGGTTCTCCAAGGTGCCTCTCCCCATTCATATAGCATGAGTACTTCAGCCTCATCCAGTTTTTCCAAAGTGGACATACCTGTGAGAGCAGGAACACCCCCAGTTTTGGATTCAGATTCAGATGAAGAATTTAAACATGTTACCACCTTTGACCATGACAGTAGCATTGTCAGAAGCCTTACAGGTTCCTATGCCAAATTACCCAGTCCAGAACCAAGTATGAGTCCTAAAATGCACCGAAGACGTCCAAGGCCCTTATCCATGGGTCACATAGTTATAAATAACCCTGTAAATGCCTATGAGTTAAGTCCTAAAAACAAAGGGAGAGCAACAGACTTGATTATACAAGATGCTGCTGACAAGGCCAACGTGTCTGAACCTGTGCCAAAGTTCACCGCAGACTTTGCTATGCTTTGTTCTAGCAAAGTTCACAAAACGTCTTTGGACACCTGTGATGGACTGGTGTTTGGCAAATCAAATCCAGTGCATCAACAGTCTGTTAATCAATTAGAAAGCAAAGGAGTTCCAGTGTCTGCTACAGTGGAGGGTCAGCTAGCGCTGGAGGGCAGAGGGCTGTACAAGGTGGACGGTGCTACTTGTACTACAACTCCAAAATTGCATGAGCCTTATGCAGCTAGTCAGTCCCTGGTAACCCAAAAACTAGTAAGTATGAACGGACTCAAACCAAGTAACTTGTTAGAAAAAAACAAAAGTACTTCACCCATGGAACTCAATAAATCTTATGATGTAGAAAACCCATCTCCATTACTGATGCAAAGTCAGCAGAAGCAACAGCAGGTGGATACTCCAAGTCTTTCTTTTGGAAATGAACACTTTCAAGAAAATGGTATTGAAAAAGTGAAACGTAGGCTGGATATGGATACTGATGGCTCACAGAAAGAAAACTACCCATATGTTTCATCAGTTGGAACCGAAGAACAAGAGAGTTGGTGGCTGCAAGATCAAAGATGCTCCCTGGGATCTATTTATGTTAACAAGAATGTAAGCTCAGACAGTACTGCAAAAGGTAAACTGATATTTTTTTCTCTAGTTAATCCTTTTCAAAATATAAGTTTTCTTTAGTTAGAAGTCTCAGTTTTAAAAAATATGTAATTATTGTGCTAATTGTTGTCATGACGATAAATTGACTTGTAGTCCTTTCAATACATATGAAGAGGGAGTTAAAAAGCTCAGGGTTTCTGTGTGCGCTTTTATCTGTAATCTGTTTTCCTTACTAGTGTTTCACTACATTTCACTTTTGTATTGTTCTCACAACTTATATAGTGATTATGTTGAAATGACAGAATATATTTTTATAATCATAAATCCCTACACTTTAGATAAATTTCCTATAGTAAACCAAATTTCTGAAAGATGCTCTAGAAATGGAGGCTTCTTTAAGCGAAGTGAAGCCTGCTTCCTTGAACACAGAAGTCCTATAATACGTATTTAACAATGGTTTGAGCATCTCCATAGGTACTTGTATAGAGTAAATAGATGATATTGGGAAAGGTGATTTTCCTGGTTTCTGAAAAACTATCCTGCTTGTTCAATATCACCATTTGTTGCTATAACTGGAGCTTCTCTTTTTGCTTTATAATTTGGAGTTTTCTTGTTGTTTTACTGCAAATTATGTCTAGCTGGATTTGAAATCCAAAAAGAATGGAAATGAAGCAATGCTAGAAATGGTTACAAAAATTCCAATGAAACTCTCATACATTGAATTTCTATGTTCCACGAAAAGTCAATGGCTCTACAAACATTAGTCTAATGAACTGTATTTGGCCTTATGCTAAGGTAGAACAGTAATCTGAAATAAGAGAACATGGATACACTTTGCAAATAAAATACCGAATGCAAGGAGTTGGAATATTATGATATGTGGTCTCTTTTTGATTCAGAAACAAAAATGTCACATCTACTTTGTATTTTTCTCCAATGAACTTCATAAGGAGGCTAGATATGAGGGTGTGTATATGTGTTTTGAATTTGATCAAGCAAGAAGTCCTGCTTTTTTCAGAGCTAGTTTCTTCATGTTTACACTCTTGTGCCACTTGTGCCATCTGGGAGGGCTTATCTCATAAATGTGAACCTGATCAGACAACTTGTAGAGCTGCACTTGCTGATAAGTAACTTTGTTTGCTATGTGTTAGTGGGAATTGTGAATAAAAAGGTATTCTACTTTTTTTTTTTGAAAGAGAAATATACATTTTAAATCAACATCTCTTTGTTTAGGGTACAGAACATTTAGAAAAAATATATGAAGAAGAATTAAAGAATATATGATTAATTCTTTAAAATGCATGTGTTTTTTTTCTCAGAAGAGATTTTAAAAAATAAAATGTTGGCTTTTGAAGAAATGAGGAAGAGGCTTGAAGAGCAGCATGCACAACAGCTATCAATTCTGATAGCTGAACAAGAAAGAGAACAGGAGAAACTGCAGAAGGTGAGGGAACAAGACTGGAAAACTCCAGTTTGAGATGGTAGCAGTAGCTGCTTGTGCTTTTTGTTTCAGTATCTGGCAATTTAGGGCAGTGAAATGATATTGCTTTTTTTTTTTGTATGTCATGCCCAAGGTTGGGCAGTTATCATAATGTAGTTGAATTTATGGCAGCTCTTTGGAGAATGTGATAATGTGAAAGCCTTAAAGTTGACTATCATCTTGTTCTGGATAGGGACAGTCAGAGCACTGAGAAAAATAATGTAACGAACAGGAGGCTTGGCTCATTGACTGTTTTAGTATAGCAGTAGAAAGGCATACCCAGGAGACAGATGTATAATTGATGCATGTTTTCATAGCCAGTTCTAAAAGGGAAGTGCTGCAATAGGGAATTAGACATCCTAGAAGAGTGAGAAAATTACTACAATCAGCTGGTAGTAGCTCACACAGTATCCATGTATATTAATACAATTGAGAGGGGAATCTATGTGTTTTTACAGTTTGGGAAAGGTTTATCTGGGTTTTTAAGCGTATATATTGTCTAGTAGGCCTATTTGAAGTTCAGTTATATATGATGATGTTACATTAAGATTAGTGGAAATTAAGATGTCTATAGGTAGTGGCTAAGCTGCTTATGTTATATTGAGGCTTGTCAAGATGCCACGGCTTTTCAAAATTAATCTAAATTCCATCATATGGAATGAAAGATCTGGTTTTATGGCAGACTTTTAATCTGCAGGAGATAGAAGAGCAGGAGAGAAGGTTGAAAGGAAAGAAGATTGTTACAACAGAAACCGAAATACCCAAAATGAATGTTTCCAGTGGAGTGGGATTGGAATGGAGAAAAATAAGTGAAAGTGGCGTGCTGGAAAGTATGCTGACTTAAGTGGACACAATCTGTTATGCAAATTCAAATAGCACTGGTAAAACTGGGCTGGAGTATACAGTTTACTGGGCACTTTAAAACAGGATATTCCTTCCTGGGTCATGGAATGCACAGTAGCAACACCTCTGCTTCATTAATTGGGATCCAGTCTAGGCAGGAAGTATTGGAAGTTAGTATCTTCCTGCAGGTTGGTGACATGTATGAAACCAATTGATGGTCTTAGTCATGTTCATAAATGAGTGTACACATCGCTGCATCTGAAACTACCTCTAATAAAAATCTGGAAGTACTTCCTTTGATCCTAAGCCCTCCACAAAAGGTCCAGTATAGTATCTCTTAATATTCAACATGTGTATTGTGGATTTTTGCACACACTGGTATAAAGGGAAAGTCTGTCCCTCTCTGAACCAGTTAGTCTCTGAGATTCCATCCTGCGGTACTTTCTGCTTTGATTATGTCTTTTTTTAAATTTTGAACAAGCATAACTGACGGGGGATATAATGTATACAACAAGCAGTGAATGAAACAGTACTAGTTCAATGTACACCCATGAAAAGCTTCTAGATTAAAACCAGTGTGTATGTGTGTTAAAAAATATAGTGATAAATCTGGATTTCTGTGGCGTGACATGCAAGTATTTGGGTGGTGGTGTGGGTGTGCTCATGTGCTCAGTCTTCCTGTTTGGTGCTCCATTTATTTAACTACATCTACTTATTCTACTTATGTGTAGGTTTTGCCAACACTGTCACACCCAATAGCTTTGCGTCAACAAGTGACACTCCATTCTACCTCTGGGGGCCATCATCTGGTGGAGTGTCAAAAATCTCAGCAGCCAGGCCCATTAGTAGAGCCCAGTCCAGGTGGTCACAGGTAGGAAAATAGATTGCACTGTATATTTTTAAAAATCATCTAATCCTTGCCGGGTAGATATACTACAGCTAAAAGCTCCCAGTGCAAGAGAATTGAAATCCAATTAATCTTTGACCTGCAGTTCTTTAGATGAGGTTGAACTAGGAGATCTAAGAAAACAGCTAAACAATGTTATTTCCCCCCCTAGATTACAGAATAAGCAATGTAATCATGTAACCCATCTTCACTGATAACCAAACTAATATTGTAGTGGGCACCTCTGACCTAGCTAAAACGCATTTAGCAAACTTATATTTTCTAGCCCTGAATACAAGAGGGGTGAATAAACTGATTTTAATTGTTTGTCCAAATCTATCAACCAAGCTAAATATATTTAATTACATAATAGCACTTAGACAGTTTTTTTGGTTTTTTTGTTTTAAAGGTTTTCAGTCCAGAAGTGCAAATGAAGTTCAGTAAGATCACTGCATTAGCAAAGGGTTTTCTTACTCGTAGGCTCATGCAAACCGAAAAACTGAAATATTTAAGGCAAACTGTCAAGGTAAGGAATAAGTGACAAGACGCTTCTGTTTCATATATATATTCTTCTGTCGTTTTCACTCCTCTCTTTTAGCTGGTAGATGAAATCTTTTCTCCTGAGAAAACCCATCCTACTTTCAAGATTGATTTACAAAGTTTACTGGATAGGGTGGTTCTCCTCTTCAGAGATTGAATGAACTACACACCATACTCATGGTGTGCACGTTCACTTTTTATAGTGGGCTAAAAGTATCTTCTCTGTTGCATGGTGGGCGTAGCTAACAATGATGGCGTACAAAAGGGAAAAGATAGAGGAGCATCTTTCTTCTGTTAGTCTTATTGCTTAACAACACAACCATTCATAAGGCAGCAATAGGCAGTAGCCATTCATGAGTAGCACCACCAAAGACGGTGAAGAGCACGCTTCATTTCCTCTGATGTAAAGCTTCCATGGTCTGAGTTCATGTAGGTATTTGGTATTATTTGCTCCTGCGTTACATAGATGTATGGTGCATTTATGTACAAAGTAAAAAGTGACTGGGTACAGCATGCAGTACAGTACCTGATTTTTGGAGCAGTGAATGCTACAGCCTAGCTGCCAGGTTTTCTTTGCTGAATTGCAGTAGTCAGAGGAGGTTGTAGAAAAGTCCTATATTTAGAGAATCATGCTTAAATCCCTCGTTTCACATCCTGCCAGGCTGTCTCTGCACATTCCTTCTACTTGGACCTTTGAAATTAAAGGAAGAGGAACTAGATCCATTTAGGATTTTAGGGCTGCTACACACCTGTGTGGAGCCTGCTCCAATGCATTGGAAAACCACTGTGTTGGAGCAGACTCGATTATTAATTATTAATCGAGTCTGCTGGAGCACAGAAATTCATAGAATCATAGAAGTTGGGTCGGAAGGGACCTTGTAGATCTTCAAGTCCAACCCCCTGCCTGGGCAGGAGGAAAACTGGGCTCAAATGACCCCAGCCAGGTAGGCATCGAGCCGCTTCTTAAAGACCCCCAGGGTAGGAGCCAGCAACACTTCCCTTGGAAGTTGGTTCCAGATCCTAGCCACCCTAACTGTGAAGTAGTTCTTACGGATGTCTAATCTAAACCTACTCTCCAGCAACTTGTGGCCGTTATTCCTTGTTATCCCGGGGGGCGCTAGGGGAAACAAGGTCTCCCCCAAACCCTTCTGGTCCCCCCTAGTGAGTTTATAGACGGCCACAAGGTCCCCCCTCTTGTGAAGGCTGAACAGGTTCAGGTCCTGTAGCCTCTCAGTGTAGGGTCTGCCCTGCTGTCCCCGGATCATGCGGGTGGCCCTCCTCTGGACCCTCTCAGTGTTGTCCACATCCCTCTTGAAGTGGGGTGCCCAGAACTGGACACAGTACTCCAGCTGTGGGCTGACCAGTGTCGTGTAGAGGGGGAGGATCACCTCCTTGGCCCTACTTGAGATGCACCTGTGGATGCACGATAGGGTCCACTTAGCCCTGCTGACCGTGACCTCGCATTGTCGGCCCATGTTCATCTTGGAGTCAGTGATGACTCCAACATCCCTTTCTGCCTCCATGCTCTCAAGAAGGGAGTTTCCCATCTTATAAGTGTGCTGCTGGTTACTACTGCCCAAGTGCAGCACCCTGCACTTGTCCGTATTGAAACGCATCCCGTTTTTGTTAGCCCACCCCTGTAACCTGTCCAGGTCTTTCTGCAGTCTTTCCCTCCCTACTAGTGTGCCCACCTCACCCCAAATTGATGCACTCTGGCAGCCTTCTGCATCACGTGTATCAGTGTCGCCACACGTCTCTGCACTGATAAAATGGTGGTGGGTCACTTTGAAATAAAACACATTCAATGAGCTTTAGTTCAAAGTGCCCTGCTGCCATTTTCTCAGTGCGGGGACACTGGTACACATGACACACAGGCACTTCTAATTAGCATGGCTTGGCGCAGTGTCCCAACACATGTAAAAATGCCCTAGGACACCTAAGTCCAGAATTTAGATCCTTGTTCCTTGCTCAGTTGCCTCCAAACCCTGGAGACATGTGAATATTGCAGATACCTATGTTTTATGGCATGGCCAGAACCATGTTAGTTGTGACAGGGCTGGGACCCTGTCACCTGTCTCACTCCTAAACCCTGCTGGGATTCACAGACTAGGCATTTCCCCATATATCTCTCCTGGCTGATCTGCTAGACATGAGTGAGGCTCTCCACTACCTTCAGTTGCTGTGCAAATTTCCCTCTCCTACTTGTCTGTAGTTTGATGGCTATTGCTCTCATAGGGGCTTTAGGAGGCCTGGGTTCAATTCCTTCCTCTACCTGAGGAAATGTGGCCTGACATTTCCATCTTGGAACAATGCCCTGATCCCTCAGACCTGAGGATATTTTTGGGGTGGTGATTTCATTTCCTTGTGTTTAGCTGTCCCACTTTGAATGGGATAATTAAATATTTATTTGGTCTAAGGGGAAAGAGAGTGAACATAATTATTTTATCTACTAGTTATCCAGGAGGTGGGAGACAGGTATTCAGAACTCCCCAGAGTAGGGACCTTAACCAGGTATCCCTTCTCCTGGAAGAGTATTTTAACCACTGAGCTCTTGAGTATCAGTATTCTGATAGAGAGGACTGATCCTTCTTGGTTTTTGCAAGAAGGGGTGTAGGTGCCTAAGTCCAGGCAAGGATTCAGGACTTTTGGATGATGGGAACTGCCTCCCTTAGGTGTAGAGCGGGGGTGTCAAACTCACTTTGTGCCCTGAGCTGGATCTGGAATGAGGCTGGATGTGGCCCAGAGCAGGAGAAAGTTGCAGCATGCGGTGGGGGCTTGCAATCAGGAAGGCAGGGCCAAGGTAGTGCAGATGGGCAAAGCTAACATGGCAACTGGGGCTGTGTTGGCCCTCACTTGCCCTCCTGCTGCCAATCATCATGTCCACAGGGGCCCAACCCATAGTCCAGTGGGGTGGATAGAGTGGCTCTGCAGGTCAGATGTGGCCTGCAGGCTGTATGTTTGACACCCCTGACCTAGGATAATGTGTTCATCCTTTGGAAAGAGGTGTGGGGTTTCAGGTACCCATCTCCTCAGTATTTTGTGTTCTCTGCCTTACTGTGTTCTTCACTGGGTATGCTGGCTTTTGTAGGTCCTATTCTTAGACGCATAACTCTCCCCTATGAACTGAATAGGAACCCAGGGCCCTAATGTGGGTGTTGTGAATTCCACTAAGTGACTTAAAGTTTATTGCCACAGTGTTTTGCATTGTGTCACCCAAGTGTGCCTTGCAAATCTGGTCTCATCTGAATAAAAGGTTTGCTACAGATCCCGTCAGTGAGAATTGTGTAATGTTTAACCTTACATTTTATTTTTTAGGATACTATGGAGTTCATAAAAAATTTTCAGTCTGAAGCTCCATTAAAGAGAGGGACAGTTTCAGCACAAGATGCATCCCTGCATGAAAGAGTGATAGCTCAGGTGATGTATATTTGCGACTATTTAGTCTGTCTGTCAACAAGAGAGAGGTTCTTCGTTTCATCTTTGTGAGGTGAAAATGTAAAGTTAGGTCATGTAAAAAAAGAAAGTATTGCTTTATGCTTACAAAAATAGTCTGTAGTACAGTTTTACCAAGATGGTCTTTCTTTCTCTGTGTTAAAAAATTGCTGTGGTCTTTTACCTTAAGTATGAACACACTAACTTGATTGAAGAACTTCATGCAGGTTTTATTGTTTTTTCAGCTGCGAGCTGCTCTATATGACATCCATGACATATTCTTCATCATGGAAGTATCTGAGAGAATGAGTATATTGCATCACGATCGTGAAGTTCGTAAAGAGAAGATGCTCAGGCAAATGGTGTGTTCCAAGATCATGTGTTTGCCTAGTAACAAACCCCCCCCCCCCCTCCCCCCAGTCCAATATTTAGAAGTGGTTCCTTTTAAGGTCTGAATTTCTTCTGATCTGGGAAGATTTAAAACCTAAGCTGTTGAAAATAATCTTCCTGACTAGTGTGGTCCTTGGCTGTGATGCTACAGGGGTTAAATTTCTTTAAAAATGTTCAGTCCACCATAGTTAGCATCCACACTCTCCTAAAGTGTGTGTGTGGGCATGCAGTACTATAAATGGGAAATAATCAGAATCAATTTTAACAAGAAAAGAGATTCAATTTAAATTATGGATTTTTTTGTTCCTAGAAGTGATTTTTAATTGAAAATTTATAATATATGAGTTTCCTTGCCACATAAAGTAAAAACTGTTGAATTAGATTCTTTAAAATGGATGCCATAATAACAACTACCAGAGTAGTTGGGTTAGAAGGAGCCAACGGTAATAAAAGTAGTAATTAATATTAGTATCCACCACTTTCTCTCCTCTTTTAGGATAAAGTAAAGACCTCACGAGAGAGAGCGACACTTTCAACAGCGACTCAAAAGTCCCTGGATAGGAAGAAGTTCATGAAGTATGTGCATTTTCTATTTTTTTGGTGATGGTTGGGGGAGGAGGATTGGGAAAATGTTTGCTTTGTGCACAGCAGAATCTTTAGCGAAATGGTTTCTTACATTTGTTGGATGACTTTACTCACTTCCTTCTAGTCAACATTTAATATTCCTTCATTTTCATTTTGATAGGAATCACCTGAATATCTGCTTACATATTAAAAGCAAGATGGATGCTAGTCTTCTTCCATGTATCTACTTACTTTTGTCCAATTTGCTCTGAAATCATAATTAATAGCATCATGATTAATGTTTTATCATTGATCGAATGCCTTGCGCATTTGGCTAGAACACTAAATTGAATCAGAACATGTTGTTGCAGTAAATGATGTTGGTTAAGTATGTGACACATGTTCCTGTTGAGTGAAAGGGCCCAACACTACAGCATGATTCTAGAGCACTCTCAACTATTTGAGTTACCATCTCTTGAATAAAGGTAAAATTTGCCGACTTAGTAAAAAAAAAAAAAAAAAAAAAAAAAAAAAAAGTTACAGCACTTACAAAAATTAGTCATGTTTTGTTGCATTTAATTTAGGTAATTATATCCCTGTTTAACTGAAATCCCAGTTAAATCTCAATTAATAAAATGCTCATGTTAACTTGAGTTGCATGTAATGTTCATATGCATTTAAGAATGAGTTTCAATAAGCAAACTAATTCTTGTATGTTTAGGTTTGGCAACTGAGTGCTTAATAAAATACATGAATCATTTTCATGGCTTCCTTCAGAATTAATGGTGTACACCAGTGGTTCCCAGACTTTTTTCCTCAGCATGACCCCATTTATGGCCCCATTTCCTCAGTATGACCCCCGACTCCCAACCCACAGTCCTCCAGCCCCACGACCCCATCCACTGTTGTGACCCTGCTTAGGGTTGCGACCCAGTTTGGGAACCACTGGTGTACACAGTAGAAACATTTGAATTGGCTATGTAACATCATTCAGATACATAATTCCTTGGCACATAATCTGATTTCTAAAGGGTAGATTTCAGTGTATATAATTTTACCAAAATGAGTGATAATATGCAATGCAGGTAGCTTTCTTTTTTTTTCCATTTAGCTTCCTTCATGATGATTTTATATAATTATATATAAAGAAAAATAATTGGGTCCTTTTTGTTTCTCTAGGGCTGCGGAAATGGGAATGCCAAATAAAAAAGTAATCGTAAAACAAAAAACATCTGAAGCCAGGTCAGTGAAGATATCGTTTTTTTGTCAGTAAGAGTACTGTAATATGTTCTTAATTGTGTGATGCTGGATGCTTGCTTGCTATAACTTATTTGCTGTCGTTATTACCAAGGGCAGTAAAGAAAGGAAAGGGGTTATTAACTTGTCTGTAGTTAATAGTCTCTCTTTCAGCTTGAACATCTTATATATACTATCCTCAAAAATGACATTTCATTTCTTTATGATTTTTCATAGTGTTAAGTGTAGTGGTAACATCTTTAAGTATTGGGGTACTTTTATTTTCTTCTGTTGATCCCTTTGCTTTTCTAGATATGAACCATAGTGTAGTGGTATGTAGAGATCATTGAAAATAGGTGTAATCTTTCTTACGAAGAGACCCTTGAGCATCAACAGGGGCACTTACTTCCAGGCCACCTGGTTGTAAGTTAATACTCCACACCTTGCCAGTGTCTCATATGTGGTGCTAATGACAGGTTACGTTTACAGCAGGAGACGTGCTAAGTCCAGGAGAAACTTCAAGTGTACAAGTGTTCATGTAATTTCTTGTGGAGCAAAAATGGTGGATCCAGCAGAAAGTTCAATACTCTGCTATTGGGGCTACCCTTTAGATGGGGCCTGTCCACAAAAGAAAATTTTTGCCAGTAAAAGAACATGTGACTAGAATGCTTGCAAACTACCAACTTTAATAATAATTGCACAAGTGCTTCAATGGTCTGTCCTCTTCTGGTAAGACTGCATAATCTCTATCCAGATCATTTATAGAATTGTTCAATGCTTGTGGGTGCCTACACACGTGCAGCGAGGCTGCTCCAATGAATTGTAATTACAGTGCGTCGGAGCAGACTTGATTAATCGAGTCTGCTGGAGCGTGGTGATTACCGCACTCCAGCAGACTCCGGTATCACATGTATCAGCGTCCCCACAGTGAAAAATGGAGGTGAGGGTGCTTTAACTAGAGTTCGTTTGACAAACCTTTAGTTAAAGCGCCCCTGCTGCCATTTTTCAGCATGGGAATGCTGATGCATGTGACGCTCTGGGCACTTTATTAAATTAAATTGTCCCCCTCTTCCCCTGACTCCCAGAGCACATGTATAAACACCCTGTGAGACCAGAAACTTGAGGAAGTGAATCTCATAGTGCTTCTATTCATCCCTTGGTTTTAGGGTGAGAAGCTATTGACTGTAACCTCCACACATATGTAATGATGCAAAAATGATTTTTAAGATTACAAAAAGCAATAAAAGCAACACTTAGATAATAAAGATAAGATATATCTTTATTAGATAAGATAATAAGATAATAAAAGCAACACTTTTGCCTTCTTAAGCACTGATGTGTAAAGTTGGTGGTGCTTTTTTTGTGAACCCAGGCCAGAGCCTGGGTTCATGGTCTTCTGTGAAGGTATCTGTCAGTCCTGCCTTCAATGGTCATGTCCACATGAATAGGGGTGTGCCTTTGCAGCGGCACAAATTTGTGGCGCTACTTTGTGCCACAGTGTACACCCCTGCTCGTATGCTTTGCAGCAGGACAGGTCCCACTGCTCCGTGGGCTAGCTGGGGTACAGAGTGCCTCAGCAAGGGCTAGCTATCCCCTGTGCTGACTTACCCTGTGCCCTGGCCAGCTGGGGAACGGCATGTGGAGATAGGGCAGAAGACAGCCCAGGGCTGCCTGCTCCCCCATCTTCGTGCATTGTGGAGCCCCCACGCTGAGGCACCCTGCACCCCAGCCAGCCACTTCCTGGGTTGGCTGCTTCCTTGTCTCAAGGCACACTGCGCCCCAGCCAGCTGCTCTGCTGGGGGCTCCACATGCCTCAGTGTAGGGGCTCCACAGTGGAGCCCCTGTGCTGAGGCACAAGGAGACAGGAGCAGCTGGCCAAGGCTACTTGTTCCCTTGTCTCAAGGCACACTGAGCCCCAGCCAGCCTGGAAGTGGTTAGCTGGGGCACAGGGTGCCTCAGCACAGGACTCCACGTGCCTCAGCACAGGGGCTCCACAGTGAAACCCCTACACTGAGGCATAAGGAGACAGGGAAGCAGCCAGCTCAGGGCTGCCTGCACCCCCATCTTGAGGCATCCTACACCCCAGGCAGCTGGGGAGTGGCTGGGTAGGGCACAGGGTCCCTCAGCATGGGGGCTCCATGAACTTCAGCACTGAGCCACAAGGAGACAGCTAAGGGCTGCCTGCTGTCCTTTCTTGGGGCACCCTGTGCGCCAGCCGGCCGGGGAGCAGTGGGGTCTCAGCAGAGGGGCTCCACACTAGGGCTGTGTGAAGCTTTGGTCACTGATTTGATTCAGCGGAGGTTCGGCCCAATTCGGTAGCCGAATCTGAATCGAATTGGGAGACCCTTTAATTTCTCCAAATTGACTTGGAACCCTCTGAATCAATTTGGAGAGATTTGGAAAGATTTGACGATTTAGACAGAGACACAATGTTTTTTCTACATACCTCTAGGTACCAGGCGCCTTGTGAACGCTGCAAAGGTAGGGCAGATGGAGCGTCTCATTGGAGTGCGGGGGGTCCCCAGCGCACTTGGCCGCAGGCCTGGAAGTAGACCAGAACTTCTGGTCCACCTCCGGGTCCACCAGGGAGTGTGCTGGGGGGCCACCCCCCGGCTTAGTGGCTGGTGCCTGCTGGGTTTGGGGAAGCCATCCTGGGTCCTCCCGCGGGCAATCGCCAAGCTGGGAGAGTGCAGGGGGTCCCCCGGCACACTTGATGGCAGACCCAGACGTGGACCAGAAGTACTTCAGGAGCCCCCTGCGCACCTGTGGGATGCTCCATCCGCTCCACCATCGCAGCGTTCATGAGCTGCGCCTGGTACCTTGAGGTATGTAGAAAAAACATTTAAAGCTGTGTCTATGGCCGAATCACTGATTTTTTCCGAATTGGCATCAAATCTTCACGTTCAGATTTGGCCAAATCAAATTGGAACAGTGATCCGAATCAACAAATTGAATCACTGTCCCCAATTCAGGCTGAATCCGAAATGAATACAGCCCATCTCTCACACCCCTACTCCACAGCATGTGGAGATAGGAGAGCAGGCAGCCCTGGGTATGGTTTGCAGTGCTTCTTTTCCAGGGTTTTTTGTTTTGTTTTTTGCTACTGGGAAATCCTGGAGCAAATTTTGCTCTGGCACTGTAAATTAGCAGCACTGTGCATTGATTAAGGTGCAGCTTGTGCAGTTTGTGGTGCTGCAAAGGGGTTTGCAGTGCCACAAACCACACATGCCTGCACATCTAGATCCAGCCACTCTGTCTCCAAGGGAAGAAGAAATCATTGGGATAAGCTACTGGGGGAAAAACATATTACATGTATGAACCTGTTCCAAGTTGGCTTACTGGGGTGGGTGGTGGGGGGAACACCCTTTGATGTGCCCCAAAAATGCACAGCAAAGATTGGATGAGGTGAAGTTGGATGTGGATACACTGCATCAGGATATGTTTGTGTTATAACAATTGTTACTAGAAAAAGCTGACCTGCTTTGTTTTGATCCTGGGAGAAGTTGAGCCTTTGCTTAGGGACACCTGTAAGAAAGGTTCTTTTCTGTTTCTGAAGGCTTTGTAAATCTCATTCTTGAGTTTTAATTACTGCCATACTTATCTGTATAGCCACTGAGCTATCAGTGGGTAACTAAACATTATGCTGGCCCTTCTGGCATACCTAGAATATAGAAAGTGATTTTTAGTAATCAAACTTTATTTGTGGCTTTGTTTTAGGGAAAAAACCATAAGTTTTATTTCTTTTAACAGAGTTCTTCAGCCAAATCAAGGACAAAATGCTCCAATTCATAGGCTGCTCTGCAGGCAAGGGTAAGCCCCGCATATGGTTTAAAGCATAACTCTAAAGGTTGAAGTTAAATGCAACATCTAAGAATACAGATCTTTCAATAAGAGCTACAGGTATCACTGCAAATATTGTGCAAAGACAAAATGACCAATATTTAACTTAGGTTGAGAAGATACTTCAGTTTCCTAGTATTTGTGTTTATTTTATACTAAAAAATGCAGTGGTCTCATTCTGTTGTCTGTCTTCCATTAACGCTGTGTTTAGACATCTGTATTTGTAAAATTCATTCCATGAACCTCTGCTTCCACTTAATGTAACATCATTTTTAAAAATGTAGACTACTTAATTCCACAATATCTTAATTGAATCAGTTTCTTGAACAGTTTAAAAAGGGTATCTGGAAAGTACATTCTCCTGTTAATGTGTGCATAAATCCTAATAATGTCAACTGGGGTTGCACATGTAAATATTCTGGAGGGGGCTATACTGAATCCCTTGCAGATATTCTCATGCCAAGAACAGCTTAATAGTGTTGCTTTTCTTTGTTTGGATGCAGCCTTTGGACTTCGATGCAAATGACTTGTTAATTTTTTTTATATTTAATTAGAACCCCTAAGACCTCAGTGAAGGGGGTTGAGCAAAATAGAAAGAAGTCCTCAGAGAGCAGATTGCCTAACAAGGCTATTTCAGGTGTGTAGAAAATTGGTGCTTGGATGTCATTTATAATAAAGGAATGAGTAAGTTACTAGTATAAAGAAAGCCTTAAGGGGAGGGGGGGTTGTTTTACCTTTTCTGTCTGCAACAGCTTTGCTTTAATGCATTAAATCCAGCCCATCTTTTCAAACAAATATATATGAGTAACAAACCTTTTGTAAAAGCTGTAAAATATGTATGTACCATTTAGAGTTGGTGCTTACATTTTTTTTGCCAGATGCCCAAGTGCAAAAAAAAATGCTATATTTTTGTTAGCAATATGTCCAAGAAAGACGTAAGGTTTGTCAAGAGAAAAATATTCAGAACTAGTATAGATTTAGATGTAGCTTAGGTATTTGTATTTTGAATATCATATGATTCTTATTTTATATATGTAAGATGCATCTTCCACAAAGAAAAATAAAGGAGTAAAGAGAGGCTTTCAAAACAGTCTCTCTTTTCATATGGACTATTTAATAAATTCTCACTTTTAAAATATGTTGTAGGATTCTATGATGTATATTAGGCATTAAGGAGTAAGATGTGACCCAGTTTTCCCTTAATATACACCTAATGTTATGTTTTAATTGTAGGGAAATACAGAGGGCCC
>NW_005842178.1:395857-415045 GCF_000455745.1 Alligator sinensis
AGACATGGAGATTAATAATTAACCCATTAGGTAATAAAAGGGTTTAGGATAGATGTATAACTTGCTCATAGGATTTGTAATATCTGAATTATTTTTCCTGCATTAACTATCTAGGCTTCCCAGTGGGGACAAATTCAGAATTCTGACTTAACTGCAGGCACTTAGGGATAATGGAAGAAAGTTGGTGAGCGTGCATAAGATCACTGACATATATCCAGTTTGCCCAGAAAATGTCCTTTCCCCTATTGGTTTGAAACATCAAGAGAAGTGATTGTAGAGAAGAGGTGCTGAGAAATCCAGGCATGCCTAAAGTTACTACATTCATATCTGAGGGGGAAAAAAACCAGAAATCCTACTTCTTCAATAATCATTTTATATTAATCTATAGGATCTTTCATCACAAAGGATCTGAAATCACACCATACACAATGACTTTATATGTATGCACGCACATGCATATATATGAATCTCATTAGAACATTTAAGTTGGAAGGAAAGGGATACTTCTTTCTCTCCCTTGGCAAATGTAGGGTTGCTACTGTAGAGTGGAACATGGCAACTGTTCAATGGGACATAATGATTCTAAACAAAATATTAATAAAATAGGAAATAACATATCCTATTAAAATTGCAGAGTGTAGTTACTCAAGCAGGAATTTAGTCATGGAACTAGAATGTATAAAGGGGAAACTTGTAGAAGTGTCATGATAACAAATTTCTGTTATCTGAATATTTGTTTTGCATCCAAAAGTTGGCACCTTCATCAGTCTTCCCCACAAGTTTATAATATCAGCAGCAGAGACGTCATCTTCTGAATTGCCTTAACTACTCCTAGCAGCACCTGAGTTTTCTTTGTACCTCTCATAATAATTACTTACCTAATGAGAACTGCAAAGAACACAAACTAAGGTAGGCAGGAACTGTTAAAACTGCAAGATTATCCAATTAAGATTACAGTGAGGAGTCAGTATATTCTGGTCTGTCAGCAGCCTAACTTTAACTAGTAATAGCATTTTCATGACTTGAATACCATGACACCTTAGATACCTGTCAATGCAAATCATCTTCGTGTCTAACCTGCCTTCATGACCATGTGATGGTTTGTTGTAACACTGGATGTCTTGTCTAGTAGCCATCTTGAATGTTTGGCAGGTGTTTCTAACTAGTTGCAGTTGCACAGCATAATTTATTCTGTCATTTCATCTAGTATGTTTGAACATCGTGTTTCACTGACATCTGTAGTATTAGCAATTCTTGACTCTTTCTAGCACATCATAAATTGGACAATATCCACCTGTGTTAAAGTAACAGAAGTGCATGGTGATTTTTTGTAATATTGAAGGAGCTTAGAGGAACTTTGGGGAGAACATTTCCATGAAGATCCCCTTCCACTGCATTTTGATGTGGGTTTTTTTCATGGTGAAGCTATGGACAAAAGGTTTTCCCCCCCTCACTCTTGTGCAATGTGGTGGGGGATCTTACAGGAGATCAGGGCATGCTTTCTCCATCATTTAGTAGATATCAAATTGTTCTCCCTGAGCTTCGGTGAGGCATGGACTCCTCCTACCTTCAGTTTCCTTATTGAAAGTTTTAAGTTTCCAAAATAGAGAAGCTTCCAAAATAGTGTGTGTTCATATTGCCCCTTGTCTACTACCCAGTTCTTTTTGGCTTGCTGAGGTTTCATTTCTATCTATTGTGGATCCTAACCTTGCAGACCACTTCCGATAGGATCTCCACACCCCTGCTTTACCCTATCTGAGAGGGTCCTCTCTTTCAGCATGGATATTTGTAGGGAAGGGACGATCAGGAGGATTATAAATAGCTTATTCTGAGCTATTAAACCTAAAACATAATTGGCTAGAGGTTTAAAATATTAATATGCTTTATATATTGTTCTTGCTCAAACTTTCTTGGGATGTTCTTAATATGCTTCAATCAGTCAGAGGCGTGAGTTGGGAATGAAGACTAAAGAGTTGCTTTTTATTTTTGGTTTCCATAAACGTAAACAATACTATACACTACTACTACACAATAGTTAAGCAGTTAGAACAGTTAAGACCTATAGGTGTTAAAATTATATTTCATTACATTATTATGTATGATTACCACCAACATTTCAAATTTTCTAATCTTATATATTGCAATTTGTAGGTATTTTGGAATAGCAGGAAAACAAAGGGAACGCTTACTAAGGAAGAACATGCTATATTGTAGTTACTTACAAGAATGTTTACGGCTTGAATAACCTGTTTTATTCATGCATTTTAAGGTACTTGAGAGACAGCATTAATTGCAAACATTTGAATTTTAAAATGGCTATTTAAAAGTAGATATTTTAAACAGTTTTGTGTATTTCTAGCTTGTATTGTTTCAATTATTTTTGTTGCCTTTTTATTAAAGTAGTAGTAATTTTAACTGTAAATTTTGCCTTTATTTCTGCTGTACCTTTAGGAGTATATGCAGGAAGAACCCAAAGAAGGAAGCCAAATGTTGCGACAATTTAAGAAGACAACACTCACTGGGATAAAAATGTTAATGGAATGGTCATTTTCGTAATGCCCAGACCTTGGGACTTTTGTATGATTATGGACTCAGAATTGATGACAAACATGCCCATTTTACGTAACATTTTGCAAACACTGGCACAGTCAGTTTTCATGGAATGACATTGAAATAATTGGGCTACAATTAAGTTAATACTCTTATGAAAAATTGCATGTTGTAACTATGTATCCAGATGTCTGTATACTTATGTCCCCTTTCAAAATGTTATGCTATAGGGAAGAATATAGTGCTACCTTAAAATCATTTGTAACTTTTTACCACCTCTAAGTCTTCTAGCTCTGATTCACTTTTTTTACTCTAGAAAACATTTTAAATTGCAGTTCATATGCACAATTGCAGTTCATATGCCCGCAAAATTTAGTGGTTGTATGTACACGCATCTTAGGCCTTTTACTATAAAATTAGGGCAGCTGCAAAAAAACCCCAATTTACTAAACTGTAACAATGCTGTGCTTTTCCATAACTGCACTGAGCAGGATTACTGAATGTATCATTATATCTGAATGTGCTAACCTCTCAATTTCAGGCAGGAGGCCTGCATTGTTACTCTTTGTTGTGTGCAAACATGTATCCAAGATAATTGTTGGCATAATGGCAGCTGTTCCAGGGACTTCACAGAAATTGCATCTATATGCACACACAGTAAATGATGAAACTTTTTCCAAGCAATGTTTCCATGCTGTTTGTTGCATTTTCTAATTCCAAAATAAACCATGGACCAAGACATAGGAGAAAGATGTGATGTAGAAAATGAAACGCATGCATGTCTAACAACAAAATTTTAATGGCTTGCTTCAAAATCAAGTGATTGTCCTCTGCAACCACTAGGATAAAAAGTTCATGCTACAATTTGTTTTGCTTTTGACTTTCCTAAATTTACTTTATTTTCTAAACAAGCAGCAGTTGTTTAAAAAATGTAGTTTTGTTCGATTTCTTTTTTCTTTCTAGTTAAGTACCGCATAAAGCTTGCAACCTTCACAGTTCTAGTCCCCAGACTTACAAGGGTTGACCTCCATACTCCTGTTTGCCTTGTGCTGTTCATTGTGGCAGGAATAGATACAAACATACTATTTTAAAGGGGGAACTGATCAGTAACTTTAATTCTTGAATCTTTCCAGGAAATGTTGCCCTTCTGTAGGCCTAGTCTTAAAAACCTGCATTTTTCAGTCTCATATGGCATGTCTTTTGTGCCACCAGAGCCTTAAATGTGGAAAAAGGACTGCCTAAGCATGAGACAAACAGATGGTTCAAATTCTGCTGTTTAAACAGAACTCCTGTGGTGTGACTCCCCTTTCTTAAAGAGACTTCCTAAAATTTGTCATTGGTATAACAACAATAAAATGGATCCAAAATAGCACTCTCCATTAAATAACCCAACATAAAAAATAAAAATTTGGATTAATTATGTGGAGAAGGTATCTTAACATTAAGATGTGTAAATGAATGAACAGCACTTTGTTTGGAGGTGCCCTTAAATCTACTTATGATTTATATTCACACACTTAGAATTTTAGTGACTTTTTGCCGCCTTTTAAGCAAAGATTCTGTATCCTACAGTATTGTAAACAGAGCCAGTCATTAACTTGAAAGAGGCAATACCAATACAAAGAAACAATTTGGAGGCTAACGAAGTGCTCAGAGTCTGTCTACTGTGGCCTGAACTTAAAGACTCTGGGTCAGATCCTCATAAGAAACATTGTGATTTCAACCACCCAAAGGCTTGTCCCTATGTTTAAATGCTGTTTGTTCTTTAATTATCACTCTGCAAGGACTGCTTATAACAACTAGATTCTTAGGTTCTTAACAGATTTCTAAACTGTATTTTGTTCTCAATTTTTTGGCGTTACTCAAATGTTCATTTATTTATAGTGGGGGAAGAAATATTTCAAATTTAGCTCAACAAGTAGAAACACTTGCAGGTTGCAAAACTTTAGACCACAGCTGAGTTTGCTATTATATGTCAGTGCTAAAGATTGATAATTTTTTTAAAGATTTCTATGTGCTGTGTTATTAATTAACAGTGTAGGTGAGATGTTGACATAAACATGGATTCATTTTTAATGTTTAAAACATGAAGGTTTAATTTGTGTTCAGGTTTGATAACAGCCTTTTTTTACTTTAAGAATGTTTCAAAGTTTGTGTAAAAGAAACAAACTCATAGCACAATTTTTTTAACTTTCATAATGCCTTTCTCTTGACAAGTGCCAGTTTGTTTTTGTAATTTGATATTTTCTGTATTTATGCATATTTAATTTTCAGTTCACTTTTTATTTTGTGTGGAATGTAATGTCATTGTAAAGTGTATTTATTTTTTTACTTTATTTTCATCAGCCTGTTCTTTCTTTAAACATACTGCAAAATAAACTTTTTAATCTGTAAAAATGAACATTTCTTTTAAGTAAATGCTTAATATAAAATCAGGTGAAAGCAATCTTAAATAACATAGGACATAGCACCACAACTATACTGAAATTCTAAGAGTTTGATGTAGTTGCAACACTTCACGCACAACGTGATATGATTTATGTTTGCACAGTCAGAACCAACTTAACTAACATCCATTCCATGGGGAGTTATGGTTGGGTTGGAAATGTTCAAAGTAAAGTATCTGTTGCTTATTGGAATCATATCAGGCAGAGCACTTTTGTAATAATCAGTGATTCTAGTAAGTGGTACCATAGTAAAATGGGCAAAGTAAAAAGTCTGTACAGAGCCCTGTGAAGAAACTAAAATGTTGGTACTTCATTGTAATTTTACTTATTTCAATAAACTTACAACCTGGCTGTGTGGTAAATACACATGCAAAATGAACAATAACCGTGAGCCAAAAAACAATCCCAATAATAGGCAGAAAAAAATCTTCTATACATAGATTATAGTTTAAGATACTGATTTTAATAAGCACGTGTTTCTACTCAGTGGCTGTGTCTACACTAAACACTGCCTGCATAGTTGTTACTGCACATTTATTTAGTACTTGCATCTCAGAGCTATTCCACAGTAGCATTTCCGCACAGCTTCCTGGTGATGCTAACTGTGCAGTAGCTTGTTACTACTGTACAGCTGCTTGTTAATATTGTGCAGTTGCATTGCATTACAATTTGTGCCACATGACACTGCTGTGCAGTAGTAACAAGCTACTGTGCGGTAAGATTCTCATGTGGACACAACTAGTGAGATGCTAAAAAGTGGTAGAAAATGTATGTAACACAATGCTCTTGGCATTTGTTATGGGGATTTTGATTCTAATATGCAGATGATTCCTTTGATAGAAGTGGACACTGTAATTGATTCCTTACAAAATATCCTCACTACTGTGTTGCTTTCCATCAGTACATATTTTATATTTCTATTAAACCTAGAAACAAGACTTCCCTGGCTATGTGGGATTCATGGCCTATTGAAAAATTTAATAGATTCACAGATGTTTGGGTCAGAAGGGACCTCAGTAGATCATTGAGTCTGACCACCTGCCTGGGCAGGAAAGAGGGCTGGGGTCAGATGACCCTAGCCACGTGCCTATTCAGCCTCCTCTTAAATGTCCCCAAGGTAGGGGAGAGCACCACCTCCCTTGGAAGCCCATTCTAGGTTCTGGCAACCCTTACCATAAAGAAGTTCTTTCTGATCGCTAACCTAAACCTGTTCATCAATGTGTGGCCATTGTTCCTAGTTTCTCTAAGGGGCATCCTGGTAAACAGAGCATCTCCTATTCCTCGCTGCCTTCCCCTCCACCCACGATGAATCTAGGTGGCCACAAGATCACCTCTCAGCCTTCTCTTGTGGAGGCTGAAGAGATTCAGGGCTCAATCTCTCCTTGTAGGACTTTGCCTGCAGGCCCCTAACCATATGAGTGGCTCTCCTCTGGCCCCTCTCAAGCTTGTCCACATCTCTCTTGAAGTGCAGTGCCCAAAACTGGATGCAATACTCCAACTACAACCTGACTAGTGCTGCATAGAGGAGAAGTATCACCTCCCTGGACCTGTTCATCATGCACCTGCTAATGCATGATAAAGTGTGGTTAACTTTACTGATCACTTTGTCACATTGACAAGTCATGTTTATCTTGGTGTCAGCAATGATTCCGAGATAACTTCCACTGCTGTGTTGCTGAGAAGGTCCTCCCCCAGCCTGTAAGTGTGCTGGTGATTCCTTCTCCATAAGTGCAGCACATTGCACATGTCTTTGTTGAACTGCATCCTATCTGTTCTGCCCACTTTTCCAACCTGTCCAGATCTGCCTGGATTTGTTCCCTACCCTCTAGTGTGTTAACTTTTCCCCATAATTTGGTATCATCTATGAATTTGGACAGAGTACTTTCCACGCTCTCATCCAAGTCACTGATGAAGACACTGAACAGCACAGGTCCAAGGACTGAGCCCTGTGGGACTTCACTGCCCACATCTTTCCAGGTTGATACTGACCCATCCACCACCACTCTCTAAGCCAATTTGCCACCCACCTGACCATGTAATCATCTACATCACAGCCCCTTAGTTTATTTATGAGAATGGGGTGAGATACCATGTCAAAGGTCTTTTTAAAATCTAAGTAAATGACATCTACCTCGACTCCTGTGTCAAAGCATTTTCTGACCTAGTCATAAAAAGAAACAAGGTTAGTCAGGCAGGATCTACCTGGTATCAATCCATGGTGGTTGCCCTTCAGCGTTATTTTTCCTGCTAGACTCCCACAAATGTAATCCTTAATAATTTTTCAAAGGCTTTCCCAAGGATAGAGGTGACACTAACCGGTCTATAGTTACCCGGATCCTCCTTTCTCCCCTTCTTGAAAATAGGGCCCACATTGACCCTTTTCCAATCCTTTGGGACCTGACCTGAGCACCAAGAGTGCTCAAACATCTGTGCCAGTGGCTCCATGACACTGGCCAATTCCTTCAGCACCCTTGGATGAACATCATCTGGGCCTGCTGACTTCCAGCATCCAGTCCTTCCAAGTGTCTTTTTACCAAGTTGGCACTAACAGTTGGTGGGCTGGTGCCCCTTTGGTGCCTGTCTATGATCCAATTGGGAGATTTGTCCTGATCTGTGTTCAGAAATAAAGAAGCAAAAAACTTATTGAAGAGCTCAGCCTTGTACCCCCTATCTGTCACTAATTGCCCTAGTTTGTCCTGTAGAGGTCCTATGCTACTCTGCACCTTCTTTTTACTGCCTATATACCTGAAGAAGGACTTTTTGTTGTCTTTAATTTTTGTTGCCAGCCTTAGATCCATTTCTGCTTTGGTCTTTCTGACTGCCTCCCTGCAAATGTGAGCCAGACAGGTATACTCAGCTTTGGTAACTACCACCTGCTTCCATAGCCTAGATGCCTCTTTTTGGCCCCTAGGCTTTCCTGGATTTTCCTGGTTAATTAGGTTCCTGTGGCATAAAGTATCATCACAACCCTTTATAAATCCATCGTGTGCCTAGACTGTGCCTTGAATACTGTGCTTAGTTCTGGTCTTCACATCTCAAAAAGGATATAGAAGAACTAGACAAGGTCCGAAGAAGAACAAGAATGATTAACAGTGTATGAGGAGACGCTAAAGAAGCTAAGTCTCTCCAGTTTAGAAAAGAGTTGTGGAGGGGGATATGATAAGGGTTTACAAAATACTAAATGGGAAGAGAGAGTAAATACAGATTTATTAATTTTCTCACAATACAAGAGCAAGGGGATCACAAAATGAAACTAGTAGGTAGTAAGTTTTAAACTAACAAAAGGAAATTCTTTTCTACGCAGCGAGTAATCGAAGCGTGGAGCTCGTCGCCACCAGACGTAGCGGAAGCTGGTGGTTTGGCCAGATTCAAAAAGTGACTGAACAAATTCTTGGAGGAAGGGGGCAGCAGCAGCTATTGAGCGTGGAAGTGAGGGAAACAGCCTCAGAATCAGAACTTCCGAGACATTAAATCAGCGGTTTTCAAACTTTTTGAGCTGAGCCCCCCTTTGAGTAACCATTTTGTTCACGCCCTCCCTCACCCCAGAGGAGCAGCACAGCCGGGCACGGGTGGCTCTGCCTGGCGGGGAGGGCTCCCTCCGCTGGGGCTGCAGTGCCTCCTGCCCTGGCCCCGCTGTGGCTCTAGGCCGTGCACCTGCCCTGCTGGCAGAGCCTGCCTGGGCTCCCTGCCCCTGCTTCCCTCCTCAAGGCGACAGCGGTGCCGACTCCTTGCCCACAACCCCCCCCATGTTCTTTCATGCTCCCCGGTTTGAAAACCATGGCCTGAAATGGTGGAGGCCGCAAGTGAGAGAGGACTAGCGGGGGAAAAACAAAGGCTGGTCGGGCCCAGGGCTGTTGGTTGTAGCCACTTGGTCCAAGGACATGGGCGGACAAATTGTTTGGGGAAACGTGGTATCTCTTATTAGACCAACTACAGTTGGAAGCATTGTTCTGTGCAAGCTTTGGGGCACCTGCTTGTGCCCAGTTCACTCTCCCTTTCCGCACCCCTCACTGCCCCCCTGCCCCTGGAGACTCAATGGACCGGGGGTCTGGCCCTCCGGCGGGCACCCCCTTCTTCAGGTGAAGGCGGAGGCCCCACACGGGAGCGCCGCGGGGCACGGCGGGTTCGAACAGCCTCTTCCACAGCAGGAAACGGATAAGTGGCGTCACTATGGAAAGCCGCGCGCCCGGGCGTCACATGACAAGGCGGCAAGATGGCGGCCTTCCCCTGGTAAGCCCGGGGCGGGGGGCGCTCGGTGTGGAGACGGGGTTACTTCTTCCCCGGTTTCCCGTGGCCCTTCTCCGGCTCCGCGGCGGCCTGGCCACCTGGCGCCATGTCCCGCAGCCTCGGCCGCGAGGGCGGTTGAACGGCACGGAAACGTCCTGGCTGCCCCGAGCGGGAGAAGCCGGGCTCTGGGGCTCCGCCTGGCCCCGGCCCCGGCCCCAAGGGGCTTTGTGATCCGGTGGTTTTCTCCTGAGAAGATCAATAAAGCGTGCGCTGCCCCCCCAGCCCCTGTGGTCATGCCGTACAGAGACCCCTGAGCACAGTGGGAGCACGGACACGTTGTCTTCATTTCCCCCCTCAGCCTTGTTCCCTCCTAGGGCCTTCGGTCCCTCACAGCGGTGGGGGAGGCTGTCCAGGCTCCTCCTGAGGTGACTGAAGGAGCAGTGTGTAGACACCAAGCAAATGGAGACCTTTGCAAACGGAAGGTTTTGAAAAGAAGAGAAGAGGGAGAAGGTTTCAGGTGGCGGAGGCGAGGGGCTGGGGTGGCAGGTAGAGAGGTGGTGCAGCGTATGCCTTGCCTTGGTCGGTCTGTGGGGCAGTGGTGGGCTTGACTCCTAGTAACTCCCTGAGATCTCATGGTGGCCGGAGGGAGCCGTAGAAAGACGCGTTGAAGGCGTACCTCAAGAAAAGGGATGCAGACATCAAGAGCTGGCTGCTACCGACTCCAATCGCAGCCTCGACCAAGTGGCAGCCCATTTTGGGGTGAAGCGTCTTGCCCTCGAAGCAGAGAAGAGCGAGCAGAGGAAGGGAAAGGAGAGGAATCCCAGCCTGCAGCCTACTCTCCCCTGTGGAAGGACCCGCAGCTGGTGTGGATGGATCGGCGGCTCAAGGATTGGAGTCTCAAGTCATCTCCAGACCCATGAATGGGTAGAGATCATCCCCGAGTCAAGACATTACTGACAGGTTGTTGGCTTTACATGCAGTCTGAAAGGTTTCCACCTCCCCCGCAGTCTGGGCATAGGAAGCATTCTTTATACCGTTATTCTGCAGGCCATTCTGTGTGCTTTTATATGTCACAGCTCGTGAAAGCTTGCATAAGTGCCCAACTTGCTACACAAGCGGACTCCAAGTGTCCAAGGGACTATACACCTGTGAGTCTTTGCAGTATTGAGTCCTAAAGCTGAACATTGGTAGAATAGATCCTGATGGCTGCAAAGTGTGTTTGGAAATGCAAGTTAGAAGAAAAGTTAATTCACATGAGCATTAAAAAGACTTCCTGTGGTCAGTTTTTCTTATGAGCTGTCTTTAAGGAAAGTACAAATAGTGTTTCAGTGGTCTAGACTTGGATCCAATTTCTATGTTTAGGAATTTGCTATACACTATTTTTTTTAGAGAGAGAGAGAGAGAAGGATGACAGAAACAAGGAATTTCACTCCTGTTTTTGTCCGGTGGATGGCACTGTTGGTTCACATCAAGTTGCAAATTCTGCTTCTGTAGCAATAAGATGTTTTATAGCTCAGGGAAACTGCTGAAGATATAGGTTGCACAGTACAGTATTTATTATAGTAAAGGAAATGATTATTTTATCTTTTGATCGGGTAAAGGAAGATATGTGCACTGACTGCTTCTGTCCTTTCAAAAAATTACGTTTGCTCACAAAAAATGAACTTCCTGGTTTTGAAATATTTGCTCACAGTGTGTATTCCCTTAAATGGTAAATCATTTTTATTTAATTTCAGATTGAAACAGCCTTTTTTAATGAAGGAGTAAAAAAAACTACTCAATTCTGCAGTTCATACAGCTATTATAAAATTACAGAGAATTTTTTTTTAAATAGTCATGGTTGACTGAATTACACCAAGCTTCAGTCTGAAATTATAGTGCTTATCCAGATACCTTTAAACAGTGTTAATTACTTTTAAAATGCATTTTTATAAATATTATGAGCAGGGAAAGAATATCAGGCATTTAGCTTCAGTTTAGAAATACCCATTAGTGCCTTTTATGATACGTTCTTGAAGCTCTTTTTGTTCGTACTGATAGAATACTCATTTAGTTAGAATTTTGTTAGCATTTAATTATAGACCTTTATTGGGATACTTTAAAAGCTAAGCCATAAAATAAGTCTTGGATCTTGGCAGAAGAATACCTAATTTTGTGGAAACAGCTGCAAAGCAAGCTATTTTAAAGTAACAGTCAGATTAAAAAAAAATGATACAGACCTAATGGATTGCAAATGTTAAAAGTAACACAGTTTTTGTTTAAAAGCTACAAATTTAAGAAATCAATACGATTCTTTTAATTTTTTGATTACATTCTTGGTTTAGGTGAGAGTTGTCAGATTAACCAATTTCACTTTCGGGTTTTTGTGACATTCTTGGTTTAGGTGAGAGTTGTCAGATTAACCAATTTCACTTTCGGGTTTTTGTGTGCTGGCATAACAGTGCAAGGAAGGTTAATTTTAGTTAAAAAAAAATATTTTCAGTAGATTTTGAAAAGAGGATACATCTGTCAGCTAAACTTAAGGTCAACTTTGACCTGGAAATGACCGTCCTAAAATGGAATGTGTTTCTTTTAGGGGTTGAGCTGCAGTGCTCCAGTACTTTTTCTCTTATCCTTTTTTCCTACCCACTGTATGGGGTAAAATCTCTTGCAGATAGATGCACAGATAGAAAAGATGATTCTTGTATTTTATTATGACTGTAGGTGCATCATGCATAGAGGAATGCATTACTACCTAGGAATATTGTGACTATGTTGCCTGCTAATAAATGAAATAGATGAGGGTCATTTTTAAATTCTGTCATTTTTACTTGGTGGTCACAATCTGCTCATTCTGCGAAGTGGTTTGCTTTCTGATTTCTAGTTGGGATCATTTAAACAAGAACACTAACCCAAACTATATAGCCCAGTAGTTATTGTGAAAATGGGCAATCAGAAGATACAAGTGCTTGTTGAATGTGGCTAAATGTGCCTTGTCCAGGAATGAGGAACTGACTGGCATGTGGTATAGATCAATAATGTATAATACTTAAACTGGGGGATTTAGAGAAACAGAAATCTCTGGCTTCCTATGACAGACAAGACAAGATAATGATATTGCTTGAGGAAAATACATAGTGTAAGAGAGAGATATTATGGCTGGTATATAAAGCACTGTAGTGTTTAGTTAAGTACAACCGTTGTTAAAATAGTCAGTTAGAAGTAAAATTCAAATCAGCTGTATGCTGAACTGGATTTCAGACCATAATTAAAAATAAATGGAGACCATCTTCATTGGTCTAAAAGGAACTTGTATTACAATTAAAATTCAGATTATGAAAGTGATTAATTAAAAAAAAATACGGACTGAAAATAGAGTCCAGTGTCATAATTTGCCTCATCTGAGAAATACCATATTTTAATATAACTATAAAAACCCAGCAAATTCTAAGTTAAGGCTGGGATTCTTTACCTCTCTTTTCATAGTGGTTTTCTCCAGTATGTGTTGTGTAAATATAATTATCTGTTGCTTTCAATGTACAAACAGTCTTTAGTGCGCTCATTTCTAACTTGTCCATTATTATTTTCTGAGTATTTACTTAAATCTGTTCTATTAGAGGGACCCCCTTCCTCTTAATTGTTTTTCCTTGTTTCTTCTTGCATAGACAGACAGCAAGCAGTGGAAGAGGTCCTGCCTATCCTAGAATAATATTAAAGTGTGGTGACATATCATGTAATGTGTCCTGAAGACACTGCCTTAGTTTGATGCCTGGGGAAGATGGCTTTGTTGCTATGGGCTTCTCTACCTCAGTAGTGTAACTAAGGGTGGGGGGGGGAAGGTTTGTGCCTCCTTCCCCGCCCCCCCCAGCAACCATTGTAGCTGAGGCTGCCTGCAGCTGCAGTTGCCCTGTTATAACTCTGATCTACCTATTTTCTTCTTCAGTGTATAAAAACAAAAAATTATTGCAAAACATCTTCAACTGTTCCCTAATATTAATTACCTTTATAAGTTGTTATGTTTACTTGCACAAAAAAGTTGTATTTTTGAAAAATGCATGCAGGCTCAAATAGATTCCTTCGGCATAGGTTCACTTGTGGTTTAGTGAAACTGGCATGCCTTCAGCTGTCAGAGATGTCTTTTTTCACTGGTAGTTTAAAAAACCCTGTAAATGAGATGGAATGGAAATGCTGACAAACCTGTAACTATAACTGGGAAATAGAAATGTTATAATTAGGAGCCAATAAAGAGTTTGGGTGAAAGTTTTTCATACAAATGCTAATTAACCTATGAGGCAAGTGAACAAGGAGAATCATTGAAGCATGGAACAATAGTAAATTCAAGAGAATATTCATGCTAGAGAAGGCACAAAACCAGAGATTAAGAAAACAAAAAGAGCAGGCATGTGGGCTTCACTGCAGTCTTTCTTTTTCTGCTTGTATCTCATTAGGCTTCAAGGCTTCTTCAATGAGCAATACAGCTATAACATGCTATTCTAATTTCTTTTTGCAGAATTGCAATAGCAAGAGTGCCACAAGGGTCTATCAGATAAATAACAAGTAGACTGATTCCCCCCCCGAAAGGATTACTGCCAAGGGCAGAGAATATAGGGGATTTTGAGTTTTTTTCCTTGTGCTCGGATTTTATTTTTTAAAGATTTTTTTAATCCCCTGTTGCTTTCCCATCTATAGATTCAGGTCCTGTCTAGGGTTAGAACATTTTGACTGAAGAACAATTGCAGTGGAGGCATCATAAGAATCAAGAAAATTAAAGTTGAGAGGAGATGGGATTTTTAGTTGCTGTTGCAAACTCTTTGGGCAGGATCTTCAAACATACCCTGTTCTCTTTTAGGTACATTGTTCTCAACAGAAGTTGCTGAGTGCTTAGCTTTCCTAAATAGGAGTTGAACCTTTTTCAAAAATCTGACATGCTGTAGTTTTACTTTAATGACTCGTATTCTGGATAAAGGAAGCCTTTATTCTGTACTTTTGTTCCTTCCATTAAGACTCTGGAGGTCTTAAAGCACCTTCCTGAGAAGTTCTTCTGCAATAAAATAGGGAAGCTCACTGAGGCATTTCTGATGTTTCTGTTTTTAATCTTGGAAATACCTTCAAGGCATGATTGGGGGAAGGAGAAAGAAAACTCTCTATTTTCACACATTGTACTGGTAGATGCCTTGATCCATTCCTAGATAACCAATCCCATTGTTGTCACTGCTGGTGGAATTGACTCTGTAGTTTGGCCAGAATGCCTAGTAGAGGGATCCTCTCAGGTTGTAGCTCAACTACAATCCAGAGGCTCAACTGCATCTCACACAGGGACACTCAAGCTAGTTTAAGCTAGTATTTGCCCAGGGTCTTTGGGGAATTTTGAAGTCTGCACTGATCCTCATGCAGTCAATGGCTATGTGGTTATAAGTACCTGAGTACAACTTGGTTGGTACAGCTTGTAGCTAGACATCTGGATTGTATTGCAGATGCACTATAAAGTTCATGGTGCTTCTGTGAGATGGGTAAAAGAGTTATGGAAGCTGACTGGCTGCAGAGACCTAGAGCTAGACACAAATCAAGAAACTTTACTTTCAGTTCGGTGCTTAATGACTAGACCACATTTTCTTCAGCAAAAGGGTTTTCGTTTGATGTGTTGCATTGTTTGCAGGTACATGTTGAGTTTTATAAATATGGATCTTAAATCTGATTTGTAGATCTTTACAGAGCTAGTTATAGAAACTGCAGTTCTCCTCTGTTTTAATAGTACTCCTAAAGGAGCAGTTTATTCTTCACTACAACTAGAAATATCACAGGAAATCAGGTTTAATAATTAGGTGTTAGATTGAGAGAAACACCTTTTGTTAAAATGACTGATAAAGTGAGTGACTACTGCTGCTAAATCTTTAAGGCAAAAGCATTTTGTTTTGAGGGCTTTATCCATGTTGTTTTGAGACCAAACCTTTTTTAGTTATGGAGGGAAGTCACTGTCCTGACACTAGATTGTCAATTATAAATAAAAACTATAAAAAAGAAAACTTGTCATAATGTATTTGAAATTTTTAATTTCAATAAGAGGAAGGCTTTAATACAGTGACGTTTCTTATGCTTGCATTGCTGATTATTTGCTGATGATTTTCTTTCCTCTCTTATTAGCAGGCCACTGTGACATTATCTATACCCATACACATATTTGGGTACATATATACATACTTATGAGAATGTAAATAAACATGTATAAACTTCCTTTATTCTCTTTGTATTAAGGCATGCAAGAATTAGGAATTATGCAACAGAGTTTGAATCATGCAGACTGGAAGCTGTTTCCCTGGAATTTGGGGACTATCATCCACTAAAACCTATTACAGTAAGTTTCCTCTTGTGTCTTTCATAAAAATGTCCCTGGAAAGTAAAAACAACTGTCCTGGCAACTGCTGGCCTTGAAACAAACTGAGTTGCTGCTGAATTTGGTGGAAGACACTGTTGTTTGCAACTGGTTGTAATGCCAATGAAGTATGATAGGAATATTCCAGTAGTTTGTAGCCCCTCTGTGTTTGAATTACCATGGTTTGATTTTGCTATTCATACAGATCATAAGTTTGTTTGCTTGCATTAGATGACTCTGTTATTTGCCAAAAACGTCTCTGTAACAATGGTAGATAGTTTTTCTTAGAACAAATTCTGTCCTGCAGAGCTTAGAGATACCAAATATTTTGATAACATCTAAAAGATAAGATTTGGACCAAATCATGTTATCAATGAATAATTGCTGGATGCACAACTTTTTGTTTGTTTCTTAGGTCATTTCCAAACCAGCTGTATGTATTTTAAAAACACTTTGTAGACTTTTAGGGATGTACCTGGGGCTCTGTGAAACTCCCAAAAGATAAACTAACCTCTTTAGAACAGAGACCTTAACTCATAATGAATATGATAGATGGACAGCAGCTCTTGTTTGAGAAGCTGAGTAGCAAGATATTCGCAGAAGATCTGCTTAAAAGGAGGAGTTTTGAAGGTTGGATTTGAAAGGAAAGGACAGCTGATGCACAAAAAGTTTGAGGGTGTACCAATCCTAAGGAGTATACTGGAAGAATGGGCAGAGCTGTGTGTAGGAGAATTTGGAGAACAGGCTGGAAAGAAAAGTGCGAAAAGAAGAATAATTAGTTGGTGGGAGAACAGTAGAAGGGAAAGAAGTAAGATTATATTGACTGTTCTATAGTCCATGAGTTTGCAAAAATCAGTCATTGAAATGTTTTCAGAGTGTCTCTTGCCGCAGAGAGAAAAAGGTTTTATGATATGTATGTGTGTGGCATGTCTAGTGTACACTTTCTTGCTTCTAGGAAAGCTGCTGTTTGGATAATCCTTGTTCTTATTATTAGAGGATATGAATATACAGTCTGAGGGGGGAAAAAAACTTTTATAATTGATCTTCCTCAGGTTACTGAATCCAAGACCAAGAAAATGAGTCGGAAAGGAAGCACTTCCTCTACCTCCTCCTCGTCTTCCAGTTCAGTGATGGATCCACTGAGCAGTGTGCTGGATGGAACTGATCCCTTGTCATTATTTGCAGCAACAGCAGATCCAGTGACAGCTGCAGCTAACATGGTAATATGGGAGCGTGGTTACCTTAACTAAACTAACAAAGACGAAAGTAGAACTACGCTTTTTGTGCCAGAACTTACAAGAGTTATTTTAGTTTATAATTTACCATATTAACTTATTGGAATACTTCTGTTTACTTGCTTTCTTTTTCAATAACTTGGGTAATATGTAGGATGATGGAGTGACACATTAAAAACTAGTTGGTTCAGTGTCATGAACTTTCATAGGCGACAGTCTACTTTGTCAGATATTATCTGTGAAAGCTCATGTCTCTCTGAATCATTTAGTCCCCGAGCTGACACCCTGTTTTACATTTTGGCTGATTTGAGACTGACATGGCTAATGGCCTCTATGCTCTTTGGTAATATTGATCTCTTGTATTATAAACTGATGGAAGGTTTAGTGACAGCACAAAATATGATAGGTCTTAAAAAGTTTTAGTTTACTTAGCCTTCCTTTTACATATAAATTGGAAAATAACATTGTTTATACTCCTCCCTTCTTCCAAGGATAGTACACGAAAGAAACGAGATAAAGAGGACCATTTGGCTGTAGGCAGTGACTTTGAACCATGGTCAAGCAAGCGTGGTGAAATCCTTGCTAGATACACAACAACTGAAAAACTCTCCATTGTAAGTGAACTTTTATTGCTTCTTGTATAAAATCTTCATAGACGGTGGGTACTGTTTGATTACTGTAGAAGACTACTTTGTGACTAGTTATTGAAGAAACGTATGTCCTTTAATTTTCACTACTCATGTAGTGGCAAAAGATACCATCAGCAGTTCTTTCAAATATTCAGGGTAGAGTTTTAGCTGCTCTCTATACTGTGTTGTACTTCAGTTTTAGGCCGAACCCAAAAGTGTGTTAATCACTTACCTGAAAAAAACCTAGAGATGTAGTGGCTTTGAAGAACTTAGCAGTCATATTTTAATCTGTAAATTAGTAGAAATATAAAGGGCAGTGTTGAAATGAGCCTGTGTTCTTGGAATATTTACAAATAAGTTAATAGTTTGTAAATACATGCCTTTTAAAATGCTGTTGTTTCTCTGCAGAATCTTTATATGGGGTCTGAAAAAGGTGAGTAGTTACTCTATCAAATGGTATGGGAAATGGAACTTTTTAAAGGAGAAAATGCATGGCAAAGTATGGTGTAGACTTGCATTCAAATTAAAATTTTCCCTAGTTGTGAACTATGTATGCATCTACATTGTCTAATGGGGCTAAAGCCAGATTTATTGCATATTTGTTGGCTGACTGGCATGTGATTATGTGCTGTTGGGGGAAAAAAATCTAGGGATCTTGTACTTTATTTTGTGGCTTAAATATCTGGACAGTTTCTCCCATTCCAAAGCCCCCAAATTGCACGATAACTTGGTGTTAAGCTTGTCTCTATTTTTCCTGCTTGTCTGGAGGGAATGAGAGAGAAGTCTTTTGCATAGCTGATCAATCATTCTTTCTGCCTGAACACAAATCATTGAATTGGGTCTTGTATACCACTAGTCCAGGGGTCGGCAACCTATGGTATATGTGGCAAAGGTGGCACGCGGCATGCTTTTGATTGGCATGCAGACTGCTCCTGCCCTGAGGGGCGGGAAGTGCTGTGCCCAGATGGAGCAGCACATGGCTGCCTGGGAGCAGCCTTGTACTGCCACTGACACCAGCCAGGTAAGAGCCCCTTGGGCCCCAGACCCAGTCTGGCACCACCACCGGCTCCTGCCAAGTGCTGCCCCCTTGCTGAGGGCTGTCAGTGCCCCGATGGCCCTGGCCCCAAGACCTTGCTGCCAGCAGGCCCTGGCCCTGTCTGAGCCTGGCCCCAACTGGCATTACCACAGCTGCCGGCCCCAGCCCAGTGCCACTGCCGGGCCAGGGCCTGCGCAGGCCCCGGCCACATGGTGCCACTGGCAGCACGTGGCCAGGGCCGTCGGCAAAGCCGGGATGGGGCTGGGTCCGGAACGGACCCTGGGCACATCCTGACGCTGCTGACAGCCCTGGCCCAGCAGCGGCACTGTGCTGGGGCCAGCAGCGGTGGTGGTGCTGAGGGCTGGGCCCGCTGGCAGCTGGCACCATCACCGTGACTGGGACCTGGCCCAGCATGGCTCCAGATGGCTGCCAGGGTGGTCGGCAGCGCCAGGATGGGGCTGGGACCTGAGCAGGTCCACGGCCCTGGCTCCATCCCAGCGCTGGCAGTGAGCCCCTCCATGGCTGGGACCACCACTGCCACCTGCCCCAGCCTAGTGTTGCTGCTGGGCCGGACATCGACAGTGGTGCTGGCTGGGGTCATTGGCAGTGCTGGGATGGGGCCAAGCCCTGTGCGGGCCCTGGCCCTGGTCCCATCCCGGCACTGCTGACGGCCCTGACAGTGGCGGTGGTGAGGGCTGGGGCCAGGCCCGCCGGC
>NW_005842178.1:415199-417633 GCF_000455745.1 Alligator sinensis
GGCCGTGCCGGGACCCCCACCCCCTGCCACCACCAGCCCCAGCACAGTGCAGCTGTGGGGCTGGGGCTGTTGGTAGTGTCGGGATGGGGCTGGGGCCAGGGCCAGTACAGGACCTGGCCCCATCCTGGCCTTGCCGACAGCCCCAGCCACGTGCTGCTGGCGAGTCCCAGCCCTGCGTGGGCCTAGCCCCAGCCGGCATCACCACCGCCACCTACTCCAGCCCTGCGCTGTCCTAGCCTCAGCCTGGTTCCGCTGCCAGCCCCATCCTGGCACTGGGGACAGCCTAGCTCCAGCTCCAGTCCCATGCTGCTGTGGGGCCCAGCCCCATGCTGCCGGTGGGCCCTGGCCCCAGCTCCAGCCCCACGCTGCCCATGGCCAGGCTCCAGCCCCAGTCCCCTGTTGCCTGTGGGCCCTGGCCCCAGCCCCACACTGCCGGGCGGCCCTGACCCCAGCCCCATGCTGGCCATGGCCCTGGCCCTGGCCTCGTCCCCAATGGGTGCAGTGCCCGCACCTGCTGTCTTTCTGGAGCCCAGACAGCTGGGGCAGGGAGGCAGCAGCTGTTTGCAGTCTCCCGGCTGCAGCTGGTTTAGGTTCTGGGTAGCTGCTGATAGCCACGGAGCCTGGGCTGGGGGGGCAAGGGGCAGCAGAGCTGGGGGTCAGGGGCAGCAGGGCCACAAGCAGGGCATCCTGCCATGTACCCCCTGCCCTCATTTTGTTTTTCTGGCATGCTGGCACTCTGGCACCTTCCAAGATAGGCATTGTGGGTGCATTTGGCACTCCGGCCAAAATACATTGCCTACCCCTGCACTAGTCTTTCTCTATACTGCTAGTCTCTTTTAGTAATTGACTCTTGTATACCAAAATATTACTTGTCTGTTGCAATATTTTAATCGCATTCCTAGTGGGAAAAGCTGTGAATGTTGGCATAAGTAGTAGTGTGAATGTATATAGTAAATGGGAACCTTGGAATGAATACATGTCAATATGAAGGAGCTGAAAGGTTGTCTCATCAGCAGAGCCTGAAAGGGAAGCATAGAACCTGATTCTTTCAAATCGGGCTTCCATTTCTCCAGTTGCCAAACTGGTGCAACTACTATGAATTGTACAAGGTAAAAAAGTGAATGCATTCTTAGCTGGATTCAGATTTGTGCATGCAGGATTGCAGGTCTTGTTTGTTGAAAATTATGCCACTAGTCTCTGTTAGTAGCAATTAGGTAGGCGCCTTATGTGGTTGAGCCACTATTTTTATTATGAATGCCGCTTGCTTGTTTAAGTCTGACTCACACCCTCTCTTCCCCCCAAGTCTTGTATAGTCAAAGTGTTTAAAAACTTTAAGGACTCAAACATATAAATTATTACTCATAGGCAAAGTTACAACTCCTGGCTCAGCAGTTTCTGAGAAGGTACGAACAAGGCTAGAAGAGCTGGATGACCTTGAAGAGGTGAGCAAGATTTTTGTTCAGGGAATGTCTCCATTTTAAAAGAAAAAAGGATAAAACATCTGTAAAAGTAAAATAATTTAAAAAACTTTCTGACCTATCCTAAAGGCCATGATTCTGTACACATTTATGTGCTGGTGCTTAAACTTTCAATAGGACTAATTTTGTGGATGAAGTTAAACCTGTATGTGATGGCAAGATTGAGGCCCAGTTGTTTTTAGTCTCATTGGAAACCAGTACCAAAAGGAAGAGAGTATGCAGGCTCCGTATAGTGCATCTCCCTATCTATTATAGTAAATTAGATTAGACTAACAGCATCTGACTTCTTTATTACATCATTGTCCCAGAGACTGACAGCTCTTCTAGATGAGCCCTGATTCAGTCAGATATTTGAGCACTGTTTAAAGTTAAACAATTTATGTGGTCCACTGAAATCATGCTTATGTGCCTTACTGTACTGGGGCATGAGATGGTCAGGACAGCTGTTGGAATAGTTTAAAAAGGAATTCTTTAATTCTGCTGAAGTAGGGTATTTCTGTATTGTCTTCTGTATTTCTGTCCTGTTGTCTTAAGGCTTCCATGCTTGGGTTCTGAACATCAGCTTGGATGTCATGTTTCTCACAATCATGCACTAGGTTCACGTTGCAAAATTGGTTTCTCAAAAATGTAATTACATGTAGGCTAGGTACTGTTAGTGGAGGGATAACGGCATACACCAGAAATGTAAAGGAACAGTGGCTGATGGATTTCATCTCTTCATCTGTCAGTTTATTTTACTGGTGCTTGTCCATAGGACTGGAAGGAAACCCCTGCATCACCAAGCCCAGTCCCCTGGTGTTGTAGGCAGTGACAGCAGATTGTCCTGCTTATAAACTGAGCAAAGACCATTTTAAAAGTAGCTTCTTCTGCCTCACCCCCTGGTGAGTTTATAGACAGCCACCAGGTCCCCCCTCAGCCTTCTCTTGTGAAGGCTGAACAGGTTCAGGTCCTGTAGC
>NW_005842178.1:418342-436965 GCF_000455745.1 Alligator sinensis
ATGAGAATGGGGTGGGAGACAGTGTCAAAGGCCTTACTGAAGTCCAGAAAGACTACATCTACTGCGACACCTGCGTCCAATGCTTTTGTGACCTGATTGTGGAAGGCAATCAGGTTTGTCTGACAGGACCTGCCCCTAACGAAACTGTGCTGGTTGCGCTTGAGCATCATCCCTGCTGCTGGCTGATCACAGATGTGCTCCTTGATGATCTTTTCAAAGAGTTTCCCCAGGATTGAAGTAAGACTAATGGGCCTATAGTTGCCCAGGTCCTTCCTCTTCCCTTTTTTGAAGATGGGAACCACGCTGGCTTTCTTCCAGTCATCTGGCACTTAGCCAGAGCACCACAAGTGCTCGTAAAGCCATGTCAGGGGCCCTGCAATAACCGCTGCCAATTCCCTCAGCGCCCTGGGGTGGAGAGCATCTGGACCTGCCGATTTGAACAAGTCCAGACCCTCCAGAAGCTCTCTAACCCGGTCCTCCCCAACCTTAGGCCTGGCGGCGTTTTTCCTGAGTCCATCTGGAATCTTGGTCAGGGAGTCCTGGTCCCTGTGCAAGAAAATGGAGGTGAATAATTTGTTAAAGAGGTCTGCTTTCTCCTCTGGTGCAACCACCAGATTGCCAAGCATATCCTGCAGGGGCCCCACATTTCCCGGTGCCTTCTTCATTCTCTCTGTATATTTAAAAAAGGACTTTTTATTATCTTTGATCCTTGGCGCTAGCCCTAGCTCCGTATCTGCTTTAGCTTTTCTAACAGCCCCCCTACAGACCCGAGCGGTGGAGGTATACTCCTCTTTGGTGATAGCCTCTCCCTTCCACCAGGTGTACGCCTCCTTTTTGGCAATCAGGCATTCACGAATGCCCTTGGTGAGCCAGGGGGGCTTTTGGGCACTCTTGCCCCCCTTGCTTCCTGTTGGGATTGTCACCTCTTGGGCCCTGAGTATCATCTCCTTAAGGAACGACCACTCCTCTTGGGCACTAAGTTCCCCTACTCTCGAGGACCCCAGCACCTCTCCCACTAATATCAACTCATTGAAGTTGGCCCTCTTAAAGTGTAGGGCTACTGCCTTGCTGCAGGACCTTGGCACCCTGCGCTGAATGGTGAATTCCAGCAAGCGATGATTGCTATTGCCCAGGTGGTCGAAGACCTGGAGGCCTCTTACCAGGTCATCACCTGTGGCCAGGACCAGGTCCAGCAGGGCATTCCCTCTGGTAGGACTGTGCACCTCCTGGGTTAAGTGGAGGTCCTGTATCTCAGCCAGGAACCTCCGTGAGTGGTCTGACCTGGCTGACTGCTCCTCCCAGCAGATGTCCAGGTAATTTAGATCACCCATGACAACTACATCCCTTGCCTTAAGTGCAAGCTGACCCAAGAATTCGTGGTCCAGCTCTTCCCCTTGGTTGGGAGGTCTGTAGTAGACCCTCACCACTGAGTTCCTTTCCCCACGACCCCCCTGTATCCTGACCCAGAGCACTTCAGCCTGCCCCTCCTCTGACCCCATCCTGCTGGTAGAGGATGTGTATTGCTTTTGGATGTAGAGCGCCACACCCCCGCCTTTCTTTCCTGTTCTGTCTCTTCTGTAAAGCCTATTGCCCCTAATGTTAACCACCCAGTCATGGGATGAATCCCACTAGGTTTCTGTGAGCCTTGTTATGTCTGGGTTTGAAAAGGCTATTCGGAGGGCGAGTTCCTCCTGCTTATTCCCCATACCACGAGCATTTGTATAGAGGCATTTAAGGCCTTGGATTGCTGCATGTGCCACCCCCCGATTTTCAAGACTGTCTGGACCCCTGTTACGTACCTAGGTACTCCTTGCGTATGTCACCTGTCTTGGTCGGGAGGTGTCCTTAAGTCTTCCTGCAGCCCCATCCCCCGGTGAAGCTAGTAATTACGGCATGTCAGAGCAGACTCAATTAATCATGTCTGCTGCAACATGGTAATTACTGTGCTCCAGCAGACTCTGGTGTCATGTGTATCAGCGTTCCTGCACGGAAAAATGATGGTGGGGGCGCTTTAAAGCTTGTTTGAGGAGCTTTAGTTAAAATGCCTCTGCCGTCATTTTTCAGCACAGAGACGCTGATACACGTGACACTTCTGGCGCTTTAAGTAGAGCAGCTCTTGGAGCCACTTTAATTAAAGCACTGCCCCACCCCACCTCCCTTCCAGAGCACGTGTATAAACAGTTTTTATAAATTCATAGATTATAAGGCCGAAAGGGACCTCGGAAGATCATCGGGTGCAGCCCCCTGCACCAAGCAGGAAAGATAACTGGGGGTCAGGTGACCCCAGCAAGGTGTCAGTCTAGTCTCCTCTTGAAGATTTCCAGGGTAGGTGATTGTACCGCCTCTGGAGGGGAGCTTATTTCAAAGTCTGGACACCCTGATTGTGAAGAAGGTTTTCTAAATGTTGAGCCTGAATCGATCTTTCAGGAGCTTGTAGCCATTACTCCTGGTTTTCCCCTTGGGTGCCCTGGTGAACAGCTGCTCACCGAGCCCTTGATATACTTCCCTAGTGTGGCAGTAAGCTGCTACCAGGTCCCCTCACAGCCTTCTTTTCCTCAGGCTGAAGAGTCCCAGATCCCTCAGCCTTTCCTTGTATGGCTTGCCTTTTAAGACTCTGATCATATGGGTGGCTCTTCTCTGAACTCTCTCAAGCTTGTCCACATCCTTGTTAAAATGTGGTGCCCAGAACTGGATGCAGTACTCAAGCTGCGGTCTCACCAGTGCTGAGTAGAGTGGAAGAATCACCTCCTTGGCTTTGCTGGAGATGCATCGATTGATGCATGCCAGAGTATTATTTACCCTACTGGCTACAGCTTCGCACTGCTGGCTCATATTCATACTGTGGTCTATTATTACTCCCAGGTCCCTTTCATTCATGGTGCTAGTCAGTTTGGTGCTGCCAAGCCTGTAGGTGTGTTGGGGGTTGCTCGTCCTGAGGTGGAGCACTTTACATTTCTCAGCGTTGAACTTCACCAGATTTCGGTCCGCCCAACTTGCTAGCATGTCTAGGTCTGCCCGTAACTGTAGCCTATCTTCAAGTGTGATCATGCTCCCCTGTAACTTGGTGTCGTCTGTGAACTTGGCCACTGATTTCTTCACCCCCACATCCAAATCATGTTGAAAAGTACTGGACCAAGCACCGACCCCTGCAAGACACTGCTGCCCACTTCTTGCCAGGATGACACAGATCCGTTCACTATGACTCTCTGGGTCCTATCTTGCACCCAGTATCTCACCCACCTGACTGTCTCAGGGTTAAGCAATCCTCCAATTTTCTCATGAAGACATCATGGGATACTAGATCAAAGGCCTTTTGGAAGTCTAGGTATTCAGTCTGAAGCTGCTCTCTTGTATCCAAGTGGTGAGTTACCTAGTCATAGAAGGAGATGAGGTTGGTAAGGCAAGACCTGCCCACAATGAAGCCATGCTGGCTGTCATTCAGAATCTTATCTTCTGCAGGCTTATCGCAGATAGACTCCTCGATGAACTTTTCTAGGATTTTCCCTTGGATGGAAGTTAGGCTGATTGGCCTATAGTTACCCGGGTCCTCCCTCCTGCCCTTCTTGTGGATGGGCACAACATTGGCCCTCTTCCAGTCCTCAGGGACTTCTCCAGAGTGCCACAAGCTTTGGAAGAGTTTTGCCAGGGGTTCCACAGGGACTTCAGCCAGCTATTTCAGCACTCTTGGATGAAGATCATCTGGTCCAGCTGACTTGTATACATCTAATTTTTTTTAATTGGTCATGCACCAATTCTGCAGCAGTAGTAGGAAAGCAATTACTCCTACCATGTTCATCCTCTACTCTACCTGGCATAGTTTTCCCCTTGGTCTGGTGAAAGACTGAGGTGAAGTAGTCATGCAGGAGTTCAGTTTTCTCCTGGGTACCAGTAACCAGCTCTCCTGAGTTGTTGAACAATGGCCCCACACTCCCGTTTTCCTCCTATTCCCTATATACCTAAAAGAAGGACTTCTTGCTGTCCTTGATTCCTGTTGCTAATTTAAGTTTGGTCGCTGCTTTAGTCTGTCTTATTTGTTCCCTGCAAATGCGGGCTGTCATGGAATAGTTCTCCTTGGGGCCTGCCCTGAGCTTCCATTGTTTATAAGCCTCTTTCTTCTTTCTTAAGAGGACCGTGATTTCCCTGTTTAGCCAAGAGGGCTTCCCAGCCTTTCTGTTACCTTTTCTCCGCATGGGAACGGACTTCCTTTGTGCTTCAAGGTTCATGTCCTTAAGGAACAACCATTGTTCATGCACGCATTTCACCTTTGGTTCCCAGTCGCTGGTCCTGCAGTACTTGCCCTATTAGTGACCTAGGCTTGTTTAAATTTGCATTTTTGAAGTCCAAGACTTCAATCCTGCTATCCAATTTGTCTGTCTTGCGTCAGGCAGTGAACATGATGGTTTCATGGTCGCTGTTGCCCAGACTTCCCTCTATATTTAAGTCAGTCACCAGGTCGTCTCCTTTGGCCAGGACCAAGTCTAGCAGGGCATCACCTCTGGTTGGGTCATGAACCACCTGAGTCAGGAAGAGTTCCTCGACACAGGTGAGGAAAGATCGTGACCGATCCTACTTGGCTGAGTGTTCCTTCCAGGTGATATCTGGATAATTAAAATTGCCCATGACCATGTCATGTGCACTTCTGTCCTCACTCAATTCTCAGGTGAACTCCAGATCAAGTTCCTGCCCCTGGTTTGGTGGTCTGTAGTATACACCTACAGTTAGATCTCTTTTGCACCCCCTCCCACCAACTTGAGCCAGAGGGTTTCAAGCTGTCCATTTTTGGAGCTGATGTCGACCTCCAAGGAGGTGTATTGCTCTTTCACGTAGAGAGCAATGCCTCCACCTTTCTTCCCCACCCAGTCCCCACCAGGTCTCCATAATCCTTACTAGGTCATAATGCACACTGGAGAGTAGGAGGGCTATCTCCTTCTGCTTGTTTCCCATGCTCCTGGCGTTAGTATGTAGGCACCTAAGTCCTACTGAGGCCCTTGTCTTCCTGTCCTGCTGATGGTGAACTATATTCTCTCAGCTCCTGCAAACATGGCTCTCCCAGTGTCCCTATCTACAGGGCTTACTGGTATGTTGGTCCCTGGACATGTTTGAATTTGTGTATCCCCATCCCCTAGCAATCTTAGTTTAAAGCCCTGTCCAGAAGTTCGGCCATCCTGGCTATGAACAGGGTCTTACTTTTCCTCATGAGGTAGATGCTGTCCCTTCCCAGGAGTCCTCTCTCCCTGAAGTGCATGCTGTGGTCAGGGAATCCGAAGCCTTCTCAGTGGCACCAGCGTTAAAGTCGCCAGTTCACTTCCTCGATGCATCTTTCCCTTCTGGGACCGTGGCCTGAAACAGGGAGCACAGAAGAAAAGACTACCTGAGCCCCCAACCCCTTGAGTCCAGCCCCCAAAGCCCTGTAGCCACTCATGACCCGGTCTTGATTGCTCCTGGCCGTGTCATTAGTTCTGACATGGATGAGGATCTGTGGTAGTCAGAGGCTGGATGAGCCTGGGGATCGTCTCTTCTACATCCCGGATGCGAGCCCCTGGGAGGCAGCATGCCTCACGGGCTAGGGGGTCCAGACAGCAGATGGGTCCCTCAGTGCCCTGCAGGGGTGAGCCTCCTACCACCACCACCTTGCGCCTCCTCTTGGGGGTGGCAGCAAGCTCCTTACCTTCCCCCTCTTCTGGTGTCACCATCAGAGCTGCCTTATGTGTGGGGAGGGGAGTGTACCTGTTGTGCAGGGCCAGGGGAGGATTAGCCCTGGCCTTGCGTTTCATGGATCCTGAGGTGACTGTTTTATTTCAGTTGCTGCTTTAATTTAATAGAAAGTGAACCATAACTCTTCATAAAAACATAGAGGAGTAAAGAATTTCATTTAGAGGAAGTGGCTTAACAGCATGTGGGTCAGTTTAGGTTTGTGTTGTTGAAGTCCGTTTTATTTTTCAAGAGGTTTCGGTTAAGTTTATAGGTGAACCGACATGAGGAAAATTGAGAGTATTAGCAGTCAGCTTTTTTGTCTGATGTGGCTGATAAATGCTGCATGAAAGTGCACAGCGGTGAGGGAGGGAGTGGGAGTGGGGCAGGGACAGGGGCAGGTGTTGCCCAGCCGGGGTGGGGCAAGGCATGGGATAGAGCTGTGGCTCGTGCAGGGAGTGGGGGGCTCCCACCGCTGCACGCACCCCGGGAGGCCATGGGTGTGCGTGTGCCCCTGAATATGCACGTGGGGCAAGGGTTGGCTGTGGCTCCAGGCTGGGGCCAAAGCTGCTCTGGGCCCTTCCTGGTAGGGGACTGGGCCTGGCTGTGTTCAGGGCAGGTGGCGGCAGCAGCACTGGGAGGGTAGGTTTTGGGGGCTGCAACCACCCCAAAATTTGCCATAGCCCACCCCACCCTCCATTGTCCCACTCCCAGCACCAACACTGTTGCCACCACCCACCCCGAGCACGGCCTGGCCCAGTCCCCTGCCAGGAAGAGCCCAGTGCAGCCAGCCCCTTGCCAGGAAGAGCCCAGTGCAGCCCCGGTCCCAGCCCACAGAGGCAGCCTGCCCCGCCCTGCATGCAGATCTGGGGGCACGCCCCCCCCCCGCCCGCCCGGCCCCTGTGCCCTTCTGGGGTATGTGCAGCAGCAGGAGCTGCCACCCTCATGCCCCCTGGATGAGCTGTGGCTCTGTCTGGTGCAGTCCTGGCCCCAGCACACAGATCTGGGATGCATGCAGATCTGGGAGCACACCCCCCTGGCCCCTGTGCCCTTCTGGGGTGTGTGCAGCATCAGGAGCTGCCACCCCCATGCCCCCCGGATGAGCTGTGGCTCTGTCCTGTGCCACGCCCCACCCTGGCTGGGGAGCGCCTGTCCCTGCCCCAGCGCCTGTCCCAGCCCCACTCCCTCCCTCACTGCAAGGGCCTCAATCTGCCCCCGCCACCCTCGTCCCCCCACAGCAAACTTACCAGCCAGACACTGCTCTCCAGACTGTGTGGCTGCATATCAGAATCAGATTGGTATCAGCCAATATGGCTTCTTAAAAAAGCCGTCAGTATCAGCCCCAAAAAGCTCTATCAGTGCACCCCTAGTTTAAAGAGTATAAGATATAGAAGGAGACTGTCAAGTACTACATCTGTTTGTTTAAATGTCCGTTGTATTTGTCCTTGAATTTTCACCCTTTTTGGCAGGTATTGAATACTGATGTTTCCTGTGTTATGCTTTATTTTTGTTTGATTTTTTTACACCAGCATCAGTGATGTCAGCAGGAGCATTTCCAGAAGTGTGGGGAATATTTATCAGCTGAAATGGGCTGTGTGCCTAAACCAGAGCTCCACATGCATGAATTTTGGGGACATTGTTTGTGGCTCTGATCTCTTCAGTTTTGGGCTATATTTGTTAATGAGCAGCTGCAGTAAAACATAAGGGGAAGTACCTGGCATGCAGTCTCTTATTCCATCACAGTGGGATATTGAAATTATATAGGGCAGTTGGAGCTGCTACAATGGGAGACGATGAACATCCTAAAAACTGTGTCCTGAGTTGCTTAAACTTGTCCAGAGCAGCCTAGAGCTAACAATTGCAGGCATATGGAAGAGTTGATCCCTAGAATGGAGAGTAGAGAGCCTCTGGGTCACGTGCCCACTATTCTCATTCAGATGGTATGGTGGTGGAATTGGCTTGAATCAAATGCATAGGTACAACAAGAGCCAGATTAGTGGGACTGGATGAAATAGATTGGGATGATGGTCCTGGGTAGAAAAGGAAAAGACTGAAACTTGAGGTGGGGCTGCGGTATGGGGGCTGGGGACTGGATTGACAGAGCAAGAACTATGGGAATGGGAGCCAGTATGCGGCAGAAAGAGAGGCAGTAGATGGGACATGGGTCTCATGTGCAGTCTGTGTTGGGGGGAGAACTGGCAGTGGGAAAGGAGAGACTCCAACTAGAATGGAGGATTAGGGGATAGAAGGGGAAGAGGATGGGGATAAGGAACCAGCTACAGATTAGGGGTAAGAGGGCAGAAGAGACAAGTTGGTGGGAAATAGGAGGAGGATCTTTGACCACTAAAGCGTACTTTTTCCCCCGGAGCCTGGAATGAACCTGTGATTCTCCAAGTCCCTATTTCCCTGCTGTTGTCAGATATCTGAGAAACTCGCAGGCAGCACATCTCATCTGTCTAGTGTTGGTCCATCTATAGGTAGCAGTAATTGGTTCTCATCACTAAATCCATTACCTCAAGCAGAAGAAGACATTACAATGAATCACGTTGCTGACAACCCATGATGGTAATATTATGATGCCACATGTTGGAATTGCATTTGTTTTGTAGATTTACTCCCATGTGTAAAACAGTCTTACAGAAGGGGCATTAATAATTGCATGCTGAATGTAACCATGCACTATTAAGAACATTCCAGAAGTGTTAGGAAATTCCAAATTGTAGTTTTATTGGCAATGGATTCTCTCTCTAATAGATCTTTATTTTTCTTATATTGCCAGGGTTCACAAAAAGAGTTGTTGAATTTAACTCAGCAGGATTATATAAATCGAATTGAAGAACTCAACCAGTCACTAAAGGATGCCTGGTCCTCTGACCAAAAAGTAAAAGCTCTAAAAATAGTTATCCAGGTAAGTTTTTACATATGTTTATGCTGTACAAAAATAATGAGATTTGGAGCAGTCTTTTTTTTTCTTTTTTTTTTCGTTGTCCTCCCCTGGTCTCCCTTCCCCTAAAATAGATTTTATTCTAGTTACAAGATTGGTTCAGTTGCTTGAATCTTGCTTGTAATTTTGATGGTAGAAATGAGACTTGGAAAGTAGGTGTATAGTTTGTGTGCGTGGTGTGTGCATATACTAAAAAAACCCAAAAAACCCTAAACTGCATTATTACCATAAGTAGTTGGAGAGTCAGTTACCGTCAATAATACTGTAGAAAATGACAGGATGATTCTATATGTAGGGGTCCTTATATCTAGGAAAGCACTTAAACATCCTCTGTGAAACTTTTCACACTCTTAAGCTGAGATTGGACAAAGCATGAGGCTGAGCTGCAAGGAATAACTTTGAATAGGAAGAGGCAGGGAAAGACAGAAGTCTAAAAAAAACCAACTAGTATAAACAATGATGATATTCAACTGTCTGCAGGTTACTAATGCTAACTTGCCTGTTCTTATTATGCTAAAATCCTTTTGGTTTTTATTTTTTAACTCCAATTAGAGCTCTATCAGGGAAGTAATATCCAAGTGAATGTGGTTTTCATAAAAATTGGGGTCCTTGAATATCCTGTATCATTTTGTACTTTGAAATATATCTTTGTAAAATGTTTAGGGTAAGAGAGAAGTCCGGGTGAGTATTGTGCTAGTATTTGAAAAAAAACAGGTGTCTGGGAAATGGGGTTCTTTCCTTACCTTTTTGTCTTTATAGATTCTAATGTTTAGGTTCTTCTACAAGTATTCGTTCTTGTAAAGAAAGTGACATTGCATCCATTGTTCCCTGGACTCTATAGAAACTGACTTAGCTTTTGTATAAAAATCTGACTAAATTCAGGTTCCAGCCGTAGTGTTTTAATTCTTTACTATGTGTTGGTATACTTTTGAGAAAGTGAGTACAAAAAGATTAAAAAAAACCCCTATTGTATTGAAATACAGGATAATAAAATAGGAGCCTTTAAGATAATTTCTCTGATCTATATATATGCAGGGTATTAATAGGTTGGAAACAGTATGTCTGTATCTGTAAGATGCACATCATACTATTTGGGGTTTATATAAAATGTACGTTTCATGATTTGTTTCATTGCTCTTGCTCAAGCATATAAACGATAAGAGTATTTGGTGGTAGTTAAGATCCTTTTTCCAGTATGTTCAGTTGAAAGTAGCTGCCAAGTGGGTCTGCAGGTCTTTGCACCAGATATTTGGAGATACAAAAATCTACTTGACTTATCTTCCAGTAAAAACATTTTTTTCCTCAAATGGCATGCGGCAGACCACTGCTAGCTTCCTTTCAAGGTCTGTTATTGGCTTACAAAGTAAACATTAACCAAGGAAGGTTTTGTCGGATTCCAAAGAAACCGTGGTGTGAGCAGCTTGCGGTGTAGATTCTGCATGGAAAATGCTTGAAACCAGCATATGTGTTTTTTTCCTAAATATTTCTCTTGGCAATAATTCTGTTTGGCTTAATTTATTGATTGTGCCCTAAAGCAGGCTTCGCTTAGTTTCAATTCATCTGTCTTCAAATAAAATAAAGCCCATAGAACATCCTGTCAGATGTTTTATTTAAAGGGTACTTGGATCTAGGGCCTCATCACTGTTGTGTCACTGCAATATGTTCTCTGCATGTAAGGAACATAAAATAAAAATAGTAAATATCTGTAAGGGTGATAGCTGTTAGATTTTCCTTAATGGGGAAGTTGTTTTTGAGATTTCTGTGGAGGTTGCCTGAAGCTAAAGTCGCATGTAAAGAAACCTTTGTTTTGTAAGGATCAAAAAGCTCAACTAAAAACAAAATTAGTCTTGGTTTATTCCTGGTTATAGAAATGAGACTACTGATATTGAGGATGGTTGATTTTATACTAGGCAATGTCCATGCTTATGGTGTTAAATGCTCTAGTATTCTTTGTAATGGCTGACTTTAAGGATTATTTTTGTCTGCAGGGATATTGCAGTAGTGGATGGGGGAATCTCTAGTTTATTCTGTACTGCTGCTTAAAGTAATGGAGGGTGGTACAGGATAATTGCTTCTCTTTCCCAGATAGTCTTATCTCAGCAGGTTATAACTGTCATGGAGGTCCAGGGGAGAGATGCCAAGCTGAGCGCTCCCATCATGTCAGTAATACCAGCTGTAGATTAGTGTCTACGTCTGGCAGTAGAATAACTTGGTTTGGCCCTTAGATTGGTTTTTAGTTAATATCTGGCATAGTATCCAAGTCATTCAGAAGGAACAAGAATGAAAAATGCCTTATATTGCTGGTTCCCACTATGGAAAGTAAAAATAAATTAACCAATTTTACTGGAAAGCAGATTTCACTGGAACAGGTCTCCTTTAAATTCTGCCTTGTTTTGCATTAGTGGCCTGAAAATGAGCAGTATTCCTTACTTCTACCAGACATTTCTTGAGGCTTGTGTGACCATAGCACTCATGAGTCCCAATCAGGTCAGGTCTCCATTGTGCTGTAGTCTGTATAGACACACAGAAGAGGGAGGCTATTACTTGTACAGCTTAAAAGTAGGTTGGTAAGACACATGTGATATAGTAAGAGAAGGGAGTATAGAGCAATACTAATCCAAACTCATTTTGCTTGGGGTAGCTGAGTGCACGTTTCATGTGTGTAATAAGACAGTTGGTAGCAGTAATCTCAGCTCGCCACCTGTTTGTCCTTTGTTAGATTGAAGTGCTCAGTTGGCTTCACAGTAGAAATAAGTTTTAAGGAGGATAAAGTGGTTTTAAGGATTTGGTTTAGGAGAGGAGGGCTCATGTGGTAGAAAGTGCAAAGGTGCTGGTTCTACAAATGGATAAAATAGATTAATCAAATGAAACAGGATTAAAACTAAAATAAATTGCTCTGTCTTCAATTCTTTATTAACTGCTAACTCCCCCAACTCCTACCCCCCCCCCCCAAAAAAAAAAAAAAAAAGTGAAAAACAAATTAAATACTGGCCAATGTGAATTTCCACTTTCTATTCCAACCTGGTAAAGTAATTGAATAATCTGATTTAATTTAATGAAGCACAGAAAATGGTTCAGGGGTTCTGTACTAATGATGCACAATGTTCACCTGTGCTAATTTGGAAATGGCTCTTTTTGGGGGCAGGTCATGTATGTAAAGAATTACTACTTATGAGTTAGCCTCAGAGTACCAGAGGCCATCCTTAGAAGTGATAAGGCTGTAATGCTGCTAGTCCTGGGGAAAAGCTACCTAAGGTCAGGTTTATTTTTACAGTGCTGGATCTATCTTTGAAAATGCTTTACATTTGTAAATATGATTGGTTACAATAACAGAGGAAATGAAACAACAAATCCATCATGGTTGGAGTTTAGCAAATGATCCATGACTTCAGATGATTGATATTTGGCTGTAGCAGTATGGAATTAGCAATATTGTTTAAAAACAGACTACCATGAACAGCATTGTGACCTGAGATTAATTTAATTAAAGAAAACATGGTATCTCAGAGCTCTTGTTGGAAGGGAAAGAGTAAAACATAACTGAGAGTTCAAAACTAAAGTTGGACACATGACTTAATAAAGCATCCTGCTTTTTATACACAGCTGTAGACATGCGCAGTGTGCCTAACTATCTTACGTGGTGACCGACCTGAACATAGCTTTTTTTTCCTAACTCTTGACACGCTATCACAAAGCTTTTCAAAGTAAGTAGAAAGGATGATCCTAAGACAAGGTGCCCTGTAAGACCATGCTTTGTGAAAATCTGAGCAGTTTGAATATCTGTATTGCACATTTTTACTTAAAAAATGAAACATCTTCTCATTGGTCTGTGAATGCTGTCCATGTATATGGATTAACTACTTCTCACTTGCAGCTTCCTCCTTCACATGCTTCTTGTTATGGATACTATTCTCTAAGACTGAATATTAGTGGCATGTGTTTAGGTTACTGAAATATTATAGCTAGTTCTGGTGATAATGAGAGTGAGAAGCAGTAATTCAATATTTAGAACAGTGTTTCCCAACCAGTGTGCCGTCAGAAATGAACAGATGTGCTGTGGAATTTTGCCATGGCAATGTGTTGCAATGGGTATGAGGATGGGGAATGCCTTAACAGGTGTGCCATGGGGAAATTTTATTAATGTATATGTGCCTTGGGTTGGAAAAGGTTGGGAAACACTGATTTAGAAAACAGTGTGCATGGGGCAGAAAGCCTCACTGAAGTCTCATTAATGCATATTCCCTTTCATTTAAAATGCTTTTCAGCACACAAGGCTTTCTTATCATGGAGGTAAGCTGTTTTCTTAGCTAGAGGCCAAAATCATGATATGTTCATCCTGAAGGGGATATATTTATTTCTCAGAAATGAAACATGCAGCAACAGGCAAGAAACCTATTTCATCAAAACACACAGGCATCTGATTTAAGGTGTTATGGACTTAGGGCCAGATTATAAGAGGCTGTTATGGGGAGAGCGCAGATGAAGCTGCTGCTTCTCTGCAGCTCACTCCCTGCCTTCATGCAACAGCTTGTCATAGATCTTGTCTACTTGATGAAGCTACTGGTCAGTAAATAGCTTCTTTGAGGGGATGCTGCTAGATATGCTAACAGCACCAGGAGTTCTGTTAGTATTATTGTCTCCATGTGACACATCTTTTATGTTTATGTTTGGTGTACAGTAGCGCTGTGCGAAGCTTTGGGTGGTGATTTGATTCCGAGGAGATTCGGCCTGATTCGGTGGCTGGATCTCCAAATTCGAATCGAATCAGGGGACCAATTAAAAAGTCTGAATCAATTCAAAGCTCTCTGAATCTTTGTAAAAGATTCGGAGAGTGTCGGTGATTCGGGCAGTCCCTGCTGGCTGCAGCAGGAAGCTGGAGCCGGACTTGGAGCTGGTAAGTAGGGGGCGGGGGAGGGGACCCCTGCCAGGCCCTATCCCCTGCCTGCTCCTTCAGCCCTCCCCCCGACCCCCCCGACCCCAGCAGCCAAATCTCCAAATCAGATTTGGCCAAATTGATTCGGGGCAGTGATTCGAATCACCGAATCGAAACACTGTCCCCTGAATCGGCCGAATCCGAAGTGAATATTAGCTGCTTCACACAGGCCTAGTGCACAGCTGCATCTATGTACATGCTAGGTCATACTTAAAACACACATTAGCTATTTTTTTAGTGTAGATGTGCTATGGATATGTCCAATATAGAGGCTCAGAAATTGATAGTGATGAGCATCATAAAAGTAACATAAATACACTTTTAAAAAATAAGTGACTCTTCCTGTGTGTTCTTTGCCAGAAGAATGTTTCATAGTTTCATAATTTCATAGTTTCATAGTAGTTAGGGTCAGGAGGGACCTGAACAGATCATCCAGCCTGACTCCCTGCCACAGGCAGGAATGAATGCTGGGTTCACAAGACCCCAGACAGGTGATCCTCCAACCTCCTCTTGAATTTGCCCACGGTAGGGGCGAGGACCACTTCCTTGGGAAGTTGGTTCCAGATTTTGGCCACCCTAACTGTAAACTATTGCCTTCTGATCTCTAACCTAAACCTATTCTCCATCAGTTTATTACCATTATTCCTCGTCATCCCAGGTGGTGCTGGGGAGAAAAGGGCTCTACCTATTTGCTGTTGATCTCCTCTGATGAGTTTGTAGGCAGCGACCAGGTCCCCCCTCAGCCTCCTGTTGCTGAGGCTGAACAGGTTCAGGGCCCTCAGTCTCTCCTCATAGGGCCTGTCCTGGTGCCTTCTCACCAAGCAGGTGGCCCTCCTCTGAACCCTCTCCAGGCTGGCCACATCCCTTTTGAAGTGCGGCGCCCAGTATTGGACGCAGTACTCCAACTGCATGCTGAACAAAGTCGCATAGAGCTAATGCCTAGCTTATGAAATGATACACCATGGATTACACGGTATAAGGGAAGACTGTTCTGGTTAACTCTTCTGGCAATGGAGAACGGCATGTTAGGACGGAAGAATCCTCTGCAGAAAAGGACCTGGGGGTTAGAGTGGACAATAAGCTGGATAAGTCAGAAGTGTGCCCTTGTAGCCAAGAAGGCTAACAGCATACTGAGCTGTATTAGTAGGAGTATTACCAGTAGATCAAGGGAAGTAATTATTCCACTGTATTCTGCACTGGTGAGGCCACATCTGGAGTACTGTGTCCAGTTTTGGGCCCCCCAATAGCTGGGAATGATGTAGTTGGGAATGGTCCTGCTTTGAGCAGGGGGTTGGACTAGATGACCTCCTGACGTCCCTTCCAACCCTCATTTTCTATGGTTCTGTGTTTGTAGTGCAGACAGAGATGACACATACATGTGCTGCTAGCTGAGACCAGAATCCTTGGTTCCTTTTTGTCTGACTTACATTTAAAGCATTTTACAGAAATGTTTTAAAAATGTACAAACCAATCTGTACCCTCCTTTTAAAAGCTGTCTTCCTTTTTTTCTTTTCTAGTGTTCCAAACTTCTTTCGGACACAACAGTAATCCAGTTTTATCCAAGTAAATTCGTATTAATTACAGATATACTTGATACTTTTGGTAAGTATTTTAAAATGTTACTTGCTTGATATCACCTGCCTTAAATATTTAGCTTTACTAAAGTGTATAAATAGTTATGCACAATGTACTGTTAATTCCTTTACTATCCTTGACTAATAATCTCAAGGAATTAATTATAAGACAAGATGGACTGTTTTAGTTTTTAGTGGGGTTTTTGTTAACGGCTTTCATGGAAAATTGAGCAGTTCCAGGTTTTTCTTAAGATCCCTTTTGACTATGAATCTATTAGGAACCTTGGATTCCTTCTGCACTCGCTTGATAGGGCTTAATGTAGTTTTGATTAAGAATACTGTTTCCTTTCCCCATGCCTCTAGTTGAGCCCATTCTGTATGTTTAAAGATAGTGGTCTAATAAGGCATCCTTTGGTACTCTCAGTGGCCCTCATCTATCCCATTTGCTTTCTTTCCACATGCATCTCAGCCTCTGTAACTTCTTGGTCCAGGCTAGTCAGGAATAAATTTGTGCTAGATATTGTTGGTGATATTGGATTTTTCAGCAGCCTTTGATGTGACTGGTAGAATAGCTACTTTTACAACTGAGGAACAGTGCTCTGTCAGGAACCACTTTCCATTAGTTTCAGTTTTGCCTTGCTGAAGTAAGCAAGTTGTTGGTGATGGTAGGAATCTGCTCTATCCAACTTCTGTCTGATGTACAAGTAACTCTTCTTATATACAGAGCTTAGCAAAGTTAAAGTAGCGAACACAGTTTGATATAATTTTCTGCATCTGGTCTGGAATCCCATCGATCTCCAGTCTGGAGATATGCTCACAAAACATCCGACCTCAGATCTGTCTTATATGTAACCCATGGCAGACAAAAATCCTGCCAGCTTTTCTGTTGATGTGAGGATCTTCTGTTTCTTGATAATCTTACTGCAAGAAAACAGTTGAAAGTAGTGAGCCAGGTGACGTTCTCTAGCACTGTTTTTTTTTTTCTTGGCATGTAAGCCTTAGTAGCTTATAGTCTGTATAATTACAGTGATTTAGCATTACTTTCCAGTATTTCTTCTCCATTGCTTACAGGATAGCACAGAAAGCAGTAGCATGCCTAACTGCTGGCTTGTGCTGCTCAGCATAGCATACTCATATATCTGGGAAGTGATTTTTAAAAGTTAAGAGAACCAGCTTAAGACTTCTCATGGGGAAGGAACATAGCAATATTTGAAATCCTTTTTGTTTTTACCATCTATCAGTGGGATATCTCCTGTTCTGAGGCTACCCTCCTTGCTTATCTTAAGTAAACAGGGATTGAACTGCGGTGGTAGCCCCATACATGTGGAACCAGTACTCCTCTAGATGTTGATCCTGTGTTCTTCTTCCATGACTTGGAAAACTTCTAAGGCAATGGTTCTCAAGCATTTTAGGGTCAGCACACCCCTCCAAAACTTTTTTTGAATTTGGTGGCATCCATGGTTGAGAAACGTACTAAATCTTTGCATAAAAAACTATTCTCCATCCCTTCATGAAACAGCTACTGACATTAAAATTATTACATGTGTTTTTACCATGTCCCAAGCATGAAGGTTCTGTATGGCAGCTCCTTATTCTGGGAGGAAAGGTTTAACCTAAACATTCATTTTAGTAATGTTTTTTAAAACCAAAATGATAGTTTTCTCTCTCTTTTGCTGTATTTTGTCCATTTTATGGTGGCTTCATTTGGTACAATATTCTGAGTTTTTTGCAAGTAGGCAACGTACTTTGTGAACTTCATCCTATTAATGCACCCAGTGTTGTACAACATGTTTATTAATGATTTGGATCCTTGAATTAAAAGCTGCTTGAGGAAGTTTGCAGATGACATGAAACTGGGAAGGATTGCAAACATGTTAGAGGACAGGAACACAATTCAAAGGGATTTTAACAGATTGGAAAGCTAGGCAAGAGCTAGTAGGATCTTCAGTGGTGACAAATGCAAGGTGCTACACCTCGGAAAGAATAACCGAAAATATAGGTACAAAATAGGTAACACCTGGCTGGATGGCAGTGTCCTGGAGAAGGGTCTGAACATCTTGGTAGATCAATATGCATCTGCAGTATAATGCAGCTGCATAAAAGGCAAATGCGGTTTGGGATGCATCAATAGAAGCATTAAGTGCAAGAAATGGGAAGTGATAGTGTCTCTCTACTTGGCATTGGTTAGGCTTCATTTAGAGTAGTGGGGTTCAGCTTTTTCCCCTGGAGGACTGAATGGGCAGTGCCCAATCTCTCCATGGGCTGGATCCCACCAGGGGTCCTAATCCAGCACTAGGGCCAGTGCAGTGGGCACCATCTGCAATCCAGCCCCTTGGGGTGGGGGTGGGGGGGCAGAAATGGGGCATGACTTGGCCTCACAGGAAAGAAAGGCCATGGCCCAGCCCCAGTCCAGTCCTGCAGGAAGGACGTGTGGCTTGGCCCCAACCCAGTGCTGATTCTGGATTTGAGGTTTGGGAATTTGGCAGAGGGAGGGTGACTATATTAATGGCCATTCCTCCACCACCAAATTTCCCACTCCATGGGGAGCCTTGTGGGCCAGTGGCTGCGCTGAGCACCCCTGATCTGGAGTAGTGTATGCAGTTTTGGACTTCACATTTTAAGAAGGGCCTGGAGCAGTTAAAGGGTCCAGAGGCTTGGGAGGCAAGTCAGACAAAAAGACTGAAGAAAATGGACATGTTCAGCTTGCAAAAAAGGTGCTTCAGGGGGAACATGCTAGCAGTCCTCAAATCCTGGAAGGGGTGCCATAAAAAGAGGGAAAACACTTTTTCTCTCTTGTTGCAAAGACTAGGACATGGACCAACAGCTTGAAGTTTCAGCAAAGTAGGTTTAGATTGAATATCCTGAAAAACCTCTCCACTGTTGGAAAAGCGAGGCAGTGGCATGTACTGCCAAGGGAAGCTGTGGAAACTCCGGCACTAAAGGTGTTCTACAGAGGTTGGACAGACATTGGTTCGGGATGATTTAAGAGTATTTATGCCTAAACTCTACTATGGGTTTTCCATGCTTCTAGCCTTTACTGGTTGCCACATGGGCCTGGGAAGGAGTTTTTCCCCTCCTGCTGCTACATGTCAGGGTTGTTTTAAAGCCTTCCTTGGAACCACTGGGGGTTGGCTGCAGTCAGTGCTGGGGATTGTGACTGGGGTATGCAGTGCTCTTGCTGGGACTTAAACCTGGAGTTTCCTGTCTAGAGAATCTTGCCTCTCGGCTTAGACTGTTTTGTCATATTTGGAATCGGGAAGAATGGTACAGACCCATGATCAAATTAGTATGGACTTGGGGGGGTTATTGCCACTTTCTGTTGCCCGGGGAGGGGAGTATATTTTAATTACCTTGTAGCAGCAGTAGGTTCACTGCCATGGTCCCTGTACTTTACCTGTGGCAGGTTAGGGTGTTCATAGATTCATAGATGTTAGGGTCAGAAGGGACCTCAATAGATCATCGAGTCCGACCCCCTGCATAG
>NW_005842178.1:437087-474178 GCF_000455745.1 Alligator sinensis
CCTCACCAATTCCCTTCTGTGCCCCCATGATGAACTTATAGGCAGCCACAAGGTCGCCTCTCAACCTTCTCTTGCGGAGGCTGAAGAGGTCCAGGTGCCCCAGTCGCTCCTCATAGGGCTTGGCCTGCAAGACCTTAACCATATGAGTGGCCCTTCTCTGGACCCTCTCCAGGTTATCCGTATCCCTCTTGAAGTGCGGCGCCCAAAATTGCACGCAATATTCCAACTGCGGTCTGACCAGCGCCCGATAGAGGGGAAGTATCACCTTCTTGGTTTTGTTCGTCATGCATCTGCTGATGCACGATAAAGTGCTATTAGCTTTTCTGATGGCTTCGTCACACCACCGACTCATGTTCATCTTGGAGTCCACTAGGACTCCAAGATCCCTTTCCGCTTCCGTGCCTCCAAGCAGGTCATTTCCTAGGCAGTAGGTATGCTGGACATTTTTCCTCCCTAGGTGCAGCATTTATGCAATTCAACAAGGAGAAATGCATTCTGTTGTTTTCCACCCATATGTCCAACCTGTCCAGGTCTGCTTGTAGTTGTTCCCTGCCCTCCGGTGTGTCCACTTCTCCCCACAGTTTTGTGTCATCCACAAACTTGGACAGAGTACACTTCACTCCCTCGTCCAAGTTGCTGATGAAGACATTGAAGAGTATTGGTCCAAGGACCGAGCCCTGCGGGACCCCACTGCCCACACCCTTCCAGGTCGATACCGACCCATTCACTACGACTCTCTGGGTACGACCCTCTAGCCAATTCGCCACCCACCGGACTGTGTAGTCATCCAAGTCACAGCCTCTTAGCTTGTTCACCAGTATGGGGTGGGATACCGTATCGAAGGCCTTCCTGAAGTCTAAGTAAACGATGTCATTATGTCAGGTGATTTTGTCACATGTGTTATGTCAGGTGATTTTGTAGTTTTGTCAGGGTTGACTGTATAGTTTTGCTAATAGGTTAGACAGTGGATTTGTATAGGATGATTTGGATAAGGATGATCCTACCTCAGGCAAAGGATTGGACTAGACGATCTCTGGAGCTCCCTACTCTGATTTTATGATGATTTGTTTCTCAATTGACTCTTCAGATCTTCAAGTGATTCCCTTTTGTATTTATAAAACGCTTTACAGGTATTGGATGTTTAGTCTGAAGTAACCATATATTTTTATCAATGGCCTTGGTCTCATCAGAATATATTGTTTGTATTTTGTGTATATATATACCAGTAATAAATAGCTTTGCTTTTTACAATGTAAAGAAGCAAATTTATTTTTGATCTGTTCTAGATTTTTGTGGTTATCAGGGTGAATTATAAGAAATGCCAATTTGATTGCAGAATAAAATACTGTTCAGTGCACTAGTGAAAAATTAGTAATTAAAAATGTATCAAAAATGCTATAAAGCTATGGGTGCTGCTGGAATGATTTCATGATATAAACATCTTTTTTATGGCTGTAACTGATCTCCAGTTTTTAGAGAATGAAGGATTCGAGGGAGCAGTAGGGATGAGATGATTAAATAGTTGGCTGTGCTTTATCATTATTATTATTATTATTATGAGAAAAACAGTTGTTTCAGCTGGCTGTCTTCTCCCAGGGAGAGAACATTTAATAATAATAAAAGACTAATTCTGTGGTGTGCTTTAATGCTCATTTTGCTGTAAAGGGTAGATACTTCCTTTTGCAGTTGAGTAAGCACTGCAGTTTCAAGGAATGTAGCAGACCAAGGTGCATCTCTCTGGGTCAGGTTTTGAGTCTCTTGCTGTGAGTAAATCTGTGCACCTTGGTCTTTAGTAAGATAACATGAGGAAAGATTCAGCAGATGACCTGAAGTCTGTAGAATGATGTTTATAGATTAGTGCTAGCACGAGCATGTAAGTAACCAGGAGGTTCGGAAAACATTATTGGCTGGGCATGCCATACTTTCTAACCTCTATATTAGGCAGTACAAGTATTGTTTCATACTTGAGTTCTTGCTTATCGCTGAGAAATAAATGCTGTATTTACCTCGATCCAAGATGATTCTGAATTTAAGATGACTCCCTAATAATTAGATTCTGTCAATGAAAAGTGAATACATTTGTTATAATTTTCCATGTGTGGAATCTAATTATTGGAGGGTTGCCTTAAATTTGATCCCTCTTTCTCCACCTTTCACCCCCCCCCCCAACTGCTGCAGTGGGAAAAGCGGTACTGGGGGAAGGGGGGGGGGGAAGTGGCAGGAGCACATGGTGGGGGAGTCAACTGGCCTAATCCCTGCCCTTGTCCACCCACATCTTGCTTCCTGCTGCTGGTGCCCTGTTGCAGCACCTGCTCTACCCCCCACCACCTGCACCTCCCTGTTGCAGCAGCAATAGCTGTGGCCAGGCGCTGGAGTGGTGCAGAAGCCACAGCTGCTGCTGTCACTGCTGCGTAGCCAGGCTGTGGCTGGAGCAGCTGTGTGCTCTGTGCCCTGGACTGGAGCAGGACCAGAGCCATGCGAGAGCCAGAGGGTAAGTGAAGGAGGGGTGGGGTGGGGGAAGGGATGGGCAGCGGCTCCAACTATATTCTCAACCCTGAACCTGAGTCTGGGCAGGAGTCAGCTGCAGCAGCTGCTGGTCTCCCGCCACCACCTCCACCACCTTGTACTCCAGTCCAAGATGAGAAGCTCCCCCTGCCCCACTATGGTAGTAGCACTTTCTTCCAGAATCTCTGTCAGCTCCTGGAATGTTGGTTGCCTGCTTAACAGTAATAACATTAAGGAAACATAGTCAAACTAAGCTGGAAAATACAAGTGGTAATTTCACTCACTTTGTCAGGTGTTTTCAGTCATATTCAATGCTGATAGCAGCTGAGTATTGGCTTATACCCACCTTGTGTTTTGGAGCTATGTCATTTGGCTTTGGCCATACTTGGCAGGGGAAAAAATTAGGTCTTAATAAATAAATATGAGTCCAGCTAAGTTTGTTTCTAAGGGAGTAGTCCTGGTCAGTGCATCTGGTGGAATATGAACATGATTTGACTCCATCACCTTGCTGAACAAGTATGGGGTGAGCAAAACAGGCTGCATTTGATTCAGATTCAGCCCGAAAGAGAGACAGTGATTCCATTTGTTGATTCGGATCACTGTCCTGATTCGATTTGGCCGAATCCGAATCTGAAAATTCGATGCTGGTTCAGAGAATCACTGATTTGGCCATAGACACGATTTTAAATGCTTTTTCTACATACCTCAAGGTACCAGGTGCAGCTAGTGAACCCTGCAATGGTAGAGTGGTTGGAGTGTCCCACAGCAGCATGGGGGTGGGCCCCCTCCACATGCTCAGCGGTAAACCCAGAAGTGGACTGGAAGTACTTCTGGTCTGCTGCAGAGTGCGCCAGGGGGCATCTCCATACCCACCTGGCTTGGCAATCAGCCGTGGAGGGACCCCGGGTGTCCCCCACAGACCCAGGAGGCACTGGTCACCGAGCCAGGGGGGGACGGGATGGGCCCCCCAGTGTGCTCCCTGGCAGACCCAGAAGTGGACCGGAAATGCTTCTGGTCCACTTCTGGATCTGCTGCCAAGCGCGCTGAGGACCCCTCTGTGCTCCCGTGGAATGCTGCATCCACCCCGCTATCTCAGTATTCACAAGCTGCCTAGTACCTTGAGGTATGTAGAAAAAACATCTAAAGCTGTGTCTGTCTGAATCGTCGAATCTCTCCGAATCGTTTTGGAGGGTTCCGATTCGATTCGGAGAGATTAAAGGGTCTCCTGATTCAATTCAGATTCAGAGATTCGGCAACCAAATCGGGCCGAATCTCTGCCGAATCGAATCAGCGACTGAAGCTTCGCACAGCCCTTGTGTGAAACTGCCTTTGTTGGGACAAAGTTCACACACAGCTCCTATACCTGTTTGACACCCAGTAAATGTGTTTCTACATTGATTCTTTTAATAAATGGAGTAAGCCTGATTTCTTGGAGTCAGGGAGGTCTCATGACTTAAATTAGGTGAATCAGTTCAGGATGCAGGATCCTTGGAGTTCTTTCATACATAAACATTTGACAAAAAAATGGTAGAGGCAAATTAGGTGCATCTGTTACACCAACACTGTGAACGTTGATGTAATCTTTTTGATAAGAAAACTTATTTTACAAATTCGCCTGAAGGAAAAAATGCTAACATTTTCTGTGTATTCAATGATGAAAACCCAAACAAAAGCTTGGGAAAGGTCAAGGTCTCTTGGTTCTGAAATTTCAGTTCATTAGGTTAGGTTATAGTAGTTCATTACATAATGTTTTGGCAAAATGTTACTTTGTTTTTCACTGTCTTTTTAAACCTTAACAAACTTTCATGCTGTCTCTTTCTGGTTTGGAAAAGATTGAGCCTAAAATTTTAATTGGGTATGAGCTATGAAAAAGAACAACATATTGTTACTAAATGTATTTAACATAAATTTAAATTCTTTTAAAGATATATTGTCATCTGCTTGAATTACACTGTGCTTTTTTCAACAGTATGGAACTAATTTATTTTATAGCATTTAAAGCTGCAGTATATAGTTGTTGTTTAACAGGATGTAGAGACACTTGTTTTTTCCAGGTTCTGTTTCCCCTCTCTGTCTTTCTGCATATTGACCGTCAGTTAAAACAATACTCAGCAGAGAGGTCACCAAATGTTCTTTCCTGGCTAACAGGAGATGGTTGGAGTAATCTGACTCGTATTGCCACCTCTGCATATAATGGAGCTAAGCCAAAGAAATTTTTGCAGCATACAGAATCATAGGTTCAGGCCTTCAAATCTTTTGGCCTCACTAGGTGGCAGCATAATATAATGGAGATCGAGTCATTGTAGATAACCTTCCCTGACTTGTAGAAAGAGCCACTATTTCACAATTAAATTATAGATTGCTGTTGATTTAACCTCTTATTTTCTCTACAGGAAAACTTGTGTATGAAAGAATTTTATCCATGTGTGTGGATAGTCGTGTCTCTTTACCAGGTAATCTTTTTTCCTTTCCTGGGATTGTGCACAATTAAACAAGCCCTGCCTATCCTAAAACAAATTCAGCTTTGCTAGCATGTTTTAGCTGGGGGAAAGTATTACAAGTATACAGCTTAGTACACAACTTGGTTCCCATGCAGAGAACTTTTGTTTGTAGGTGAAAACTGATCTGGTTAATATTCTCTGAAAAGAAATTGTTATGCTCCTGCATGCTCAATTTGGATCTAGTTTTTGTTTAATTTTTAACAGAAGAAAATGTTTCTAATGGGTTGTTTTCACACTTCACTAGTTTTATTTAAGGTGATATCTCTTCAGTAAATTGCTTTGCATAAAACTTACTTTATAATAAAATGCACTAATTTTCATTTTAATTATGCCAGACGTTATCAGGGAATGTGTAAGGAAAAGCTGATTCTGGACAGGAGGAGGCAGCAGATGGCTGTTGAGAAAATCTTACCAAGGGATAAAAATTACCACTAACTCTTCTCTTTAAAACAAAGAAAAAAATGTCCTCTTTGTTCCCATCGTTTTGTGTTGCCTCTTAGTGTTTGAATGTTCCTGTGACATGGTTTTACCTGTCTTCACAAACAAAAATGTTCATGTTCTGATGCTGGGTTGCCATAACCATTTAAAATTATTTTTTATAAGTGAGGTGTAAATGTAGTTTTCTATAATTTTATTGTTAAATAAAGTATATAAGTACATGCTTTAGAATATACCCTAGGGGAGCAGGTCATTTCTCACAATTTAGTCTTACAAGCTTTAATATCTGCTCAAACATTTTTTTTTCTTTTCCTGTGTTCTTGTCCCCTCTCTGAGTGAAGAAGACAAAATATCTTGGAAGGTATTACCAGTGGTATATAGAATTAAGTTTTTTCTTAACTTATACAGGCTCAATATTTCTTATGCAGAACCCTTCCTAAAATAGCTATGTGAAAAGAGAACAGACTCATTGGTATTCGTACTCATTCTTTCTGTTCCAATAAGCTTTAGTATCGGATTCCTCTGCCTGCAGGAAACCAAACCATAGTGTAGGATTCACACTTTGAAGGATACCTGAATTCTGTTCATCTGAGAGAGAGAGAGCATGCAATTGTGTTGAAATGGTGCTGTGGATTTAACGTGATCAGCACTTGTTAATAAAATCAATATGTTACAGATAAGAATCTTTCAAAAAGCTGATATTATTTGAGTAATAATCCTTGCCTAGCGCTGTGTTATGTAAAGACATTGAGGGCTGGACATTATCAAATGTGTGGGAATTGCACTGATTCCCCAAAATTTCAACATAGACTAAGTGATCTGAGTAAGAACAACAAGCAGCAGATTAATAAACAGAATGGAGAGAAGCTTTACTTCCAGTCAGTTTTATTAAAATGCTTCCATTTGTATATATATATATATATCCTGGTTTCCCAATGGAAAGATATGTAGCTTCTGGAAAGAAATTTACTTTCCTCATTGCTTTTTCCAAAAATGGCAAGTCCAGAATGTGAATTGTGGAAAAAAAAAGCAAATGTCTGCTTTTTCTTGCTTTTTTTTTTTTTTTTTTTTGTGAATTGTGGAAAGAAAAAGCAAAAGTCTGCTATTACTTGCTTTTTTTTTTTTTTTTTTTTTTGGTTAATGTGTATGTTGGCCCATTGTAAAGTGAAATAGCTTTCCCATGCTGTGCAAATAGAGAATAACCCCTTGTAATACTTATAGCACTGTGAATGTTTGAATCTATCAACATGAAAGATAGAGACAGACTGAAGAAATGAAGTCTTCCCTCTCCTGTCCCCCAAAAGACTGTGACCAGGCCTATTACCAGATTTTAGGATGCCACTTGTTTGCTAAGCATAAGAGTAAAAACGTAACTGAGTATTATGCAAATGAATTTTCTGATCTTTTTAAAGTTTAAATTGCTTTTAAGCTTGCTTTGAATTAATAGAAGAAGAAACAGACTCAGTCGTCACAGATGGTTGTAATTTTACAAATCTCTTGGGAACCAGTGGGAGTTTTGCACAGAGAGGCCATCTAGTTTAGAAACCTGTGTCTGCTGAAGTCTTAGTCCAGTGTAGAAAATCAGTCCCCTTCCTCTTTCACTGCCTTTTTGAGCAAGTTTTATTTTGTGAAGGAAGAGCCAGGCCAGAGAGATCCCAAATGAGGCTATCACTACTATCTGAAATCAAGACTTGTGGCTTTTTTATATTGTATTAACAAGAATATAAATGTTCAGAAAAAAATGATGGGTTTGGAATCATTCTATAATTGGGTAGAGCTTCCCATGAAAGTGACTTTCATTAAAGCTTTTGGTCACTGTTAAACCTGAGAGTTATGGTAAAGTTGCATATTCAGAGTCTTCAAAATGCAGGTGTTTCCTTGTGAGAATCCTAAATTAGATGTTTAACCTGCCTTTCCTTGATATGTGGAATATTCCACTAGGTAGTAGGCAATGCAGAAGTCACTTTTGGTCAATTACAATTAAACCCTTTGAAAATCACTGAGCCAATGGTGTAAAAACACTAGGCACTCAAGATTTGGGGCAGTTTTTAAAAGCTAAATCATAGGAAATCAAACAAGGGAGTCTTTCTTTCTGTTCCTCCACTTGTATCAGAAAGCTTGCTTATTTACTTTAATGTAATTGATAAATGTGCTTGGAGACCTGGGTCCTTAGGTGTTTGCTTTGCTTGTTGATTCAGAGCTTTGATCCTAGTTTTTTGTTTCTGATGATGTTGGCTGATGGAAGATAAATAGGTTTGTTGGCAAATTATTTTTATACATGTTAATTGAGCCAGGCAACACTTTTAGCATGCCAAAATAAAAACTGAGTGTAGACATTCTAGATGAGCTGAATTTTAGAGAGCTGAGCCCGTGCTGCAAGCAAGGATGCAGAAGTGGTCACTAGCCTAACCCAAGTTCTACCCTATGCAATACTTATCAGGACCCTGAGTATGACCTTGGCTTACTGTCCTACCCCACCTATGGGGTCTGCAGTACATTGTGCAGGAATTCCTCAGTTCTCAGAGAAGAGGCAGAGAGAGAGTTTCTCCCTATATTCTTGTTTGATATAGTGCATGGGGATTTTCCATCATCTAATTCTGGAGGAACCATATGGGATGGAAGCCTCTCAATATTTGGAGTCAAGAAGGAATTTTAACTCAAGGTCAGACTGGTCTGGACTGTGGGGGGTTTTGCCTACCTCTGTAGCAGTGGGCATGGCCCTCTACCCAGGACCTTTTGAGCATATAGTGATAATATTTATAGAAGCAGGACATTGACTGCTGTGGTTCTTCTTCTTTACCCCTGTGGTAGGTTAGGGTGTTAGGTCTGTGTTATGTCAGGGTTGAGAGCAGTCTTACATAGAGGTCAGATTATGGTTTGTACAGGATGGTTTGGATAGGGATGATCCTGCCTCAGGCAGGTGGTTGGACTAGACCTCTAGAGGTCCTTTCCAGCCCTACTTCTCTATGACTCTGACTCAGCCAAGCAGTTGTCCACATTGCTGCAAGGGAGATCTAAGAATCAAAATAATACATTGTCCAGCTTGTTATGGTATCTTTTCTTTCTTTTTTGAAAGCAAATATTTAGAAGTGACTTCTAATTCCAGATTTTTTAAATGTAGCTAGTTTAACGTACTTCAGAATTTAAGGTAACATGATTTGTTCTTGATTAATTTTCTTTTCCCAGATAATTTCACTCCAGAAAGTGTTAATGATACTGCCAAAGAAACTTGCTTAAATTGGTTCTTCAAGATCGCTTCCATCAGAGAGCTCATTCCCAGATTGTATCCTTTTCAAATGAGTCTCACTATCCAAGTGTTATATTATTATTCCTGAAGTTTAAAAAGAATTAGTAATATGAGAATGTGATGAAGTTTACCAAAAACTACATGATAAGTATTAATAACTTCAAAATATCTTTTGCTATATCACTATTGTATCTAATGTCTCCTTGTTCCCAATATACCTATTCTCACAATATCCCTGTGAGGTAGGGAAGTACTACTACTATATCCCCCTTTTTTTTTTACAGGTGGATAGTGCAGGCACAGAGAAGTAGAAGGCTAGATTTTTAGGATTTAGGTGTTGTGATACCTTGGGCACCTTGACAATGGACTGGATTATGAGGGTATGGTGGTAGAATGGTTAAGCATCTCTGTGAATCTAGAAGCATGATGTTAATCCTCTTGTCGTGACTCATGCCAAAGATCATCCCCATTTGATCGAACTATAAGTAGGTACCCAGTCATTTTGAGGTGGAGTCAAAGGTTGACCAGTTGGGAAGCTAGCCATGTCACTCGCTTGGCTGTGTGGCTTAACTGTGCTAGCTTGATGAGCCATCTGGGTGGAGGCAGACTTTGAACTTAACTCTGACCTACCAGATTTTGCAGTCCTGAGGGGGAAGTGCCTAAACTCCTTGTAGCTAGATGCCATGGAATGGGCTTCACAAGAGGCAGCACATATAGTAGAAAGCTGCCTCAGCAAGTAGTGGTACTTAATACCACTACCATACATTAATTCCCTTAATGGTGCTTAAGGGAAAGGATGTGTTTAAGTCCCTCCCCTTTCTGGGAACATTAAGAGCATTACTTGTAGCAGCAGAGAGCTACCTGCTTCAAACTGGGGTTGACGTCCCAAACCCTTTTTTACACTTAGGCAACTAAGTGTTCCTTTAAAGGGGCAATGATTGTTTAAGTTAAGTTTACATACCAGAAACTGAGCAAATTGGAAAACAGAATGGAAAAGCTGTAAAAGCCACAAAGCAAGTAGTAAAATCTTAAAGGAGCCATAACACTTGATGGCCAAATTATTTTCAACCAGTGAATATTTAGTATTTATCTTATTTTTGAGGGCATTTTGGAATAATTTCCCCTTAACTGTGCATTCAGCTATGTGGAAGCAGCAATACTGAAATGCAACAAGTTTCTATCAAAAACGTAAGGGTAACATGCAGTTACTAAATACAGAATGCAAATATGTTTGGCAGTATTGATGAGTTGGAGGTATTGGTATGAATCCCAGGAAATAACTTCAAGGCAGAATGCTGCCATAGCTGGTGTCATACTGACTCATTTACTACAGAGCGTTGCCTAATTGAAGTATTAAGCATTGGCAGTGCATTGTGGGGGGGCGGGGAGGAAGAGGGGACACATGCTCCGAGATTTCTGCGCTGACAGCAGGGCATGGAGCTGCAGCCTGGCCAGAGCCAGGGCCCAGCAGCAGTGGGAATGGCAGTGGCATTATGAATTTTGCACCAGTGATGGGATTTGGGGCTGCTGCTGGGCCAGACTCAGTGCCTGGGGCAGCAGGGGTAGCAGTGGTGGTGCAGAGTTGTGCTCCCACACTGTGGCAGCAGCGTGGAGTTGTGCCCCTTGCTGTCGGCACTTACATGTCGCCTGCTGTATTAAGCAATGTGGGGGAAGGACAATTGAACTGAAAGGAAGGCAAAAGTGACAGGAGTACAGGAAGGAGAGAACAACAAAGATGAGATTTAAAGTAAGATGAGGGAGCAAGATGGGAACAATGATCCAGGAAAGCAGCTACTAAAAATCTGGGAAGAAGAGACAAACAGTGCTGAATTCAATGGACAGTGTTCCTTAAAAAAGAAATAAAAAAAAATCAAATGCTTTTGTGTCTAGGAGCCCTTGAATGCCATGACCCAGGATTGTGTAACCCCTAGCCCATGAGCCAGATCTGGTCCCTGGAGCCATGGGGTACCTCCTGGGTTGGGAAATTTGTGGGCGGGGAGCAGGGCAATGAGTATTGCCACCTTTCCCCGACTGCCAAATTCCGAAGCCCTACATAGCTGGATTGGGGCTGGGCCATGCCCCCAACTTCCCTCCCTCCTGTGCCACCAGATTGGAGCAGGACCTGCCTTCTCTTGTGCCCACCTTCCCCCCTCCCTCGCCCCAACACAGCTGGATTGGGCCCCTGCTGTGCTTGCTCTGTGTGCTAGATCAGGGCTCAATGTAGGATGTGCTGTGGGACTGTAATACAAGGAGACCATTGACTTCTATCCCGGGGAAGATCTTAGAAAAGTTTATTAAAGAGGCCATCCTTAATGGACTGGCCGACGTCAACATCTTAAGGGATAGCCAGCACGGGTGTGTTGCGGGTAGGTCTTGCTTGACCAATCTCATTTCCTTCTATGACCAGGTGACCTATCACCTGGACAAGGGAGAAGAGATTGATGTCATATATCTTGACTTAAAAAAAGCCTTCGATCTGGTGTCCCATGATCGCCTCTTGGAGAAACTGGCCAATTGTCGCCTTGGGTCCTCCACGATCCACTGGCTGGAAAATTGGCACCAGGGTTGGACCCAGAGGGTAGTAATTGATGGAAATCACTCATCGTGGTGTCCTGTGACCAGTGGGGTCCCCCAAGGTTCTGTCCTTGGACCCATACTGTTCAACATCTTCATTAATGATGTGGACACTGGAGTCGGAAGCGGACTGGCCAAGTTCGCTGATTACACCAAACTTTGGGGCAAAGAATCCACACCAGAAGACAGGCGGGTGATCCAGGCTGACCTGGACAGGCTCAGCAAGTGGGCGGACGAGAATCTGATGGTGTTCAACGCCGATAAATGCAAGGTTCTCCACCTTGGGGAAAAAAAACCCGCAGCATCCTTATAGGCTCGGCAGTGCTATGTTGGCTAGCACTATGGAAGAAAGAGACTTGGGGGTCATCATTGACCACCAGATGAACATGAGCCTGCAATGAATGATCTGGGGGTTTAATGAATGAAATGATTATGCAGAGGGAATAGCATCAGTTATAAAAGAGACTACCCAAGGGGAGAAAAGGCTACTGAGATAAGTGCTGGTATGAGACAGATTGCATAAAGCATTCTCTTCATGTATTTGAGAAGGAAAGCTTGTACCAAGAGCATCAATGTGCAGGAGGAGACAATGGGACTAGGGGCAGTTGCCCCAGGTTAAAATCGTGCTGTGAAAATGAGGTTGAATGGTCACAAACTACTTCAAGATCGTTTCAGGCTGGACATAAGGAAGAATTTCTTTACTGTCCGAGCCCCCAAGGTCTGGAACAGCCTGCCACCGGAGGTGGTTCAAGCGCCTTCATTGAACACCTTCAAGATGAAACTGGATGCTTATCTTGCTGGGATCCTATGACCCGAGCTGACTTCCTGCCCTTTGGGCAGGGGGCTGGACTCGATGATCTTCCGAGGTCCCTTCCAGCCCTAATGTCTATGAAAATTCAGAGGCTTCACACCTCTTCTATGCAACAATTTTGGTGTCACTTTTTCCTCAACCACAGAATGGGGTTTGGGAGTGAAGTGGGGTGAGTGGATCTGTGACTAGGAGACTCCCTAGTGGCTGCTGCTCCTCTTGGGGAAGGAAGCTATGTCAGCCTCTAGGGCTGCTACTTTCTTGGGACTGCATTGCAAGCACACTATAGCTTTGTTGCCTCTCCAGTCTAGAGGGGAGCATTCATTCTTTTTCTTAGTCCTCACACAAGTCCCCAGAGTACAACTTGGCTACTTGGCCTACTCCGGGGAAACACCATGCATCTGGGTCTAAGAAGGCAGTTTTCCTTAAGCAGTCCAAAACACAGTTTTCCTGGGGATAACTGCTCTTCTGGTGTGGTTTAGTACCCGCCGAGGTGTTGGGGCTTAAAGCCCACTTTTTGGAAATGGGAGGCTCCTCCATAGCTTGCTTCTGCAGTCATATGGCTGAGGGCAGGCGAAACTTGGGGGCCTTCGGGCTTGGGCCTGCACATAGGATGCCTGCCAAAAGACTTTGGAAGTATCTGAAGCCCCTGGCAGGGGTGGAGGATGTTTGCCGGTTGTAGGGCCACTTATGGTTCTGGACTGACTCGTGGATTTGGACTTGATTTGGCTTGGAACATGAAACATTTCTTTAAAAACAAAAAAAACGAAAAAGAACTCCTACAGGTATGTGGTATAATTCCTGCCCAAGATGTGATGTGCAATACATGTTGCATTTTACTTCTAAATGAAATTTTGCCCTAATACCTTTTCCCTCAGGAGTTTTCTATAATTCATGCTCTGATGTAAATGCATAATGTAGTCTTTAAAGTTATCAGTGGGTGGTATGATACTGTGATCAGTTCTTAAATCTCAATTTTAATTTGTAAAAACAAATCTTAACAGGGGAATTTCAGAGTGTCTCCCACGGTTGACATCTATGATTAGAGGAATCGGAGATCCACTGGTTGCTGTCTGTGCAAGAGCATACCTGTGCAGGGTAGGCTACTATTTCACATTATTTGAAATGAATTAATGTTGCTGGCCAGTTGCTTACTGCTGCAGTCCAGCCTGCCAATAAAGGAAGATTTAATTAGCTGCAGTTTTTCTCTGAACTTCCTTCCTTCTGCTGGCATATTAAAAGCATGTTAATGTTTCCATTGCAATCATAATATTCTCAAACCTTCTGCATAAGTGTATATAATAATCATAGTAATTTAAAAACTAATTTTCTAAGCTTGTCCTACCACTTCTCTCTCCTGGGGAAGGGTAATAAAACTGGGGACTAGGTCTTAGAGAATACGTGTAAGTATGTGGTGCTACATGCTGCTCTCTGATTACTATGCATTGCTTTTCAAGAGATGACGTCCAAGCTTTCCTTCCCTTTCAATTCACTGTTGCCTTGCTCTTGCAGCTAGAGCATCTGCTTTTGGAAAATGGCTTTATGATCTTCTGATAAAAAGGAGTTATTTGGCATGGTGTATTTAAAATAAAATGTCTTAATTTACCACCACTTTGTATGATTATGGTTTAACAGCCTGCACTACCATTTATGACAAGCACTTCAAAATCTCACTAACACCTCTGCCAAAATAAACTTGTACAGGAAATGGACTTCTGGTGAATTTAAGGTGCATGAATGTGTTCATATGGGAAAAAATATTTGCATGCCAGGTCTTGAGAGTGGATGGTAAAAGGGTCTGTCGGTCTGAGCATGTCATATCTGGTCTCTGTTGGAGATCTTATCACATGCTATACTGTTTTTAGTCAGAATGCCTTAGTCACTTATGCTGTATTTTGCAGGATTGTCATGAAAACCTTGGTTCAATGAAACTCAGTTGAATAAACTAACAGATATTTATGAATGGATTCACCTTGTCTCTTGCAACATACTGTAGAGCTGATCTGTAGAAATAGAGCTGTTTAGACTGATCAGCTTGGATGGTCGCTTCCAGTATTTATTGGTAGGGACCTATGTAACTTGCAGGGGTTGGTTGCCCCCCACACCTGATTTTGTGGTCCAAGCATGGTGCTGGTCACTGTTTTCAGGGCAGAGTGCGGAGAGCCCCCTCCCCACAACACCCCCCCTGATTGCAAGGGACCCTGGGAGTCCTTCCCCTCCCCAGAGATTGACATATGGCTATCTGTCAATTTCTGGGGAGTGGTGGGACTTCTGGGGCCCATTGGCCAATTAGAGGTGTATGGGGAGATTTTTGCCCTGCTGCAAACATCTCCTCCTCCTGTGCTGTGCTTCAGGATGCCAGAGCTTCCCGCCTCTGTTTTCAGTGTGCCCCCTCTCCCCTGCTTGCTTGCCATTTTCCAGTTTTTTTGCAGTCTGTTTTTTTGTTTTTTTTTTTGCAGGAACTGCGCTTTTTCATGTGGGATGTACAAATTATATGATAAATAAGTCCTAGTGTGGATACAAATGATCTGTAAAGCTGCAGCAGAGATAACTATGGGTATTGTTGCTGCTAAACCAATTTGTAGAGCCAACTCTTTCTGTAGGGGGAAGTCATAGGGCAGAGTGATATTTCTCTCTTGCTTGCAAAAGAGATTCAGAAGATTCAAGAGATTCATGATTCAAAAGTTCATCTGATTCAGAAACACAGTATTGAAGGTTGGTAGGAGATGATTCATTTGGGGAGGTGGTGGATTCAGGTACCCAGCATCTTCCAGGATCAGGCCTTGGAGTGAGAAATGGTCCTGGGTTGTTAAGAAGCTGTTATTTTTAAAAAGCCCCACACCTCTAATTGCTCTGTCAGGGAGTGCTTTGCCACTTTCATTCTGCTCATCCATAAACTTTTATAATAATGATAATAATTTTTTAATTTATATATAATTATTATCCTTTTAAACCCCCCCAAAAACTAAACTTCTTTTAAAGATTCCTTTAAATATTGCAAAATCTAGCAATCAAATTAGAAAAGGCTCATCTTAGAGTTGTCTTTGCAACTTTAGTTAATTCCCATAGGTCATGTGAACATACGTTGTGGTCACCTTTTTATTATGTGAACATATGCTATTTTTCTACGACTCCTGTCTTATTCAGTGCACAGCATGGATATACAAGGTGAGAGGCAACTTTAAGTATGAATGCTCCTAATTTTTGAGTGCTTCATGTGTAAAAAAAAAAAAAAAAAAAAAAAAAAAAAAAAAAAAAAAAAAAAAAAAAAATTTTTTTAAAAAAATTTTGAACATGGCCTGCTGACCACAAACACTTCAGGACAATTTTATACTTAATGCAGTTACAGCTAACACAGGCCAGAGCCATCATGTCACTTATTAGTGAGGCAGAAATAGGCACAGACAAAACCTGTTGTTCAGGTTTCTTTATCTTGGTAATATGTGTATCACTACTGGTGAATAATTCTCTGTTTGCATGAATGTAGGACAATAGTAAGCGAGGAAGAAGATAAAATGTTTCTTTCTTTTACCATAGGTTGGGATGGAAGTGGCTCCTCATCTCAAAGAAAGTCTCAACAAAAATTTTTTTGACTTCCTTCTAACATTTAAACAAGTAAGCAAATACATTTGCATTGGCTGAGTGAAAATAATGTGTTCCTTGAGCAGTCTATGATGAAAATACTGTATTGTTCTGACTGTGAGTCTACCTTTTTTTTTTTTTCTAAAGAAACACAAAAACTGCCCTCTTCTTAAACAAGGGTTGGCTTATAGTTTGGTCCCTAGTAGTCGTGACTTCTGTACTTGCAGTATTTTTGTTCATGCAATGATGAACATTCCAAGCTAGAATTTTTTTCATTGCATTATTTTACCATTCTCTAGTTCATATAACACTAAGCTACAGTATTTAATTTTATTGTGGAATGCTGCATATACTGTGATAAATTAACTACTGTAGGTGGCATATATACAGGTTTTAATAGTGTCCACTGCAATTTTTGTGTCAAACTCAGGAAATTATGCAGAATAATTGTTGAGCTGCTGAGCATATTGTGTAATTGAGTTAACCTGATCTCATGAAGCTTTCAGTGAACCTATGATTTGAAGTGCTGTTTCCAGTTTCACAGCTCTAGTCAGACACTTTTCCTTGCCCATGGCAGCTATTTCATCTGTTACTTTTTATTTTAACAGATACATGGAGATACAGTTCAGAATCAGCTGGTAGTCCAGTGTGTGGAGATTCCATTGTATTTGACTCTCTATTCTCCAGCTATTGATTGGATTTTACAGTGTATTGCATACCGTGCTCCAGAGGTAATTGATTATTTTTTCCATGGTAATATTTGATGTTTAACTATAAAAGGAAAATATAAAGTATGCGTTTGACGGTGTGCGGTATTTTAAAGCTATAGTAGCCTAGTAGAAAAAATGAACGTAGGACTCTGCTGCATAGCACAAGAGTTAGAACTTTGTATTCAAACTTCAAATGAAAAATTCCCAGTGTATTCAATAATGTGGAATACTTAAAGTGTACAAGAGCAGGCATCTTTATAGGGCTATATGTGTGGTGCATTACAAACCTGTGTAAGACCTGTTCAGTACTCTAAACTACTCGTGTTTGAAGTAAGCATTAATACTGTTTGGTGGAAGTGCTAGAAAAGACAACTAAGTTTAATATAAAATAAGTAAGTGTAAAATCAGAACCAGCATGTGTGTGGCATGAATTACTTTTTATCATATTTAGAACTAAGAATTGAGTAGAATTCTTAGGCAAAGTGGAAGAGTGAACGTAAGATTAAACAAGAGGTTAAAATACTTGTATCACCTTGAATATGCCATGCAGCTAATGAGAACGTTAATGTTTATAATAAGAATCTTGGTTTTATGTTTTTATATCATAGTTCATATAAAATCTATTATATAAAATACAAATTGTAAAGAGAAAAGAATATAAAGGACTATGATATTTTTGTCCTGAATATTAAATTGCTGTGTATGGTTATCTATCTTTTCTCTCATGTTTGATATTTTAGTAGAAATCTTGTATAATAGATGGCTTGAGGAGAAATTAAAGAAATAGACTTCTGAAAACAGGGCCAGTGCCAGCTAGAGTCCACCTAAGATGCCCCAGACGGCAAGAGTTTTGAATTACGTATGTTGCAAAATCAGCTGCCCAAATAATCTTGAGGAAATTAAGCATTTATTATGTTTTGAGCATTGGCTATGGGAAATCTCTTGTTCTGATTTTTGGCTGGATACTTTTGAAAGAGAAGAAATTCTCATACACATGTATCAAGATGCTTGTGAAGGATGTTTTATCATTGTTACAGGATGTGGGCAGCTGGCAGAAAGGTATCTTTTGCCAAAATAATTACTTTTAAAATTATTTTAAAGATGTAAAATGGGTAGTAGACCTCTGGAAGTAAAAATATTACACACAATGGAAATCAAAATGTGCACCAGAGAAGGCAATCCAGCAGCGTCATCTGAACAGCAGTACAAATAGTTATTTTCCAAGGTGAATTGTACAAGATTTGTGAATGCCAAATAAAATATTGAATCACTTCCAAGGCAAACACAATCTACAGAACTCTGAGGAAAGTACTAATAAATGTAGAGACTGGTGTAAAGAAAGACTTGGAAGAATATTGTCCTGTCACTGACAAGTTCTGGGAAATAGAAATCAAGGGGTAATGCCTGTATGAAAAAAGTGCTTACAAGCCTAATATTCATATGAGTAGTAGCAGCAGAAAGCAGTCCTTTTTAAATACTTATTTATAGATTGTCTTGAAATAATGAAAATACTTAAAGTTGAAACTTCAGCAACTCTAGAATTTATGTTTGACCGATTTTGTGCAGAACTCACGTAGCACAACCACGCACCCTGGGATTAATCTAGAGCCTTGTGATTCTACATTGGGACCCTGTGATTCTGTTCTTTACACTACTTTATCAACTTAGCAGTGCAGATTGCACCTTTTTCTTTCTGAACTTCATCAACATAATGTTTTTAATTATCCTAAAATAGTCTGAAACAGACATTAATTTCTAAAGAGACATTACAACACTTCAGCATTAGATATAGAAATGAAGGAAGTCCAATCATGTGGAGTACTTAAATCCTCTGTGATTTGCATCTTTGCTTGCCACTAAGTTAAAAATATCTTGTTAAAATCAAACCTTACTTATACAGAAAGATTACAGTAAACCCTAACTAATTTGGCTATACATTTTTAAGCTCTCATGTACAGGAAAAATAATTTATCCAATCCACATATTAAAGATTAAATGAAAACAGTTGAATACACAGTCAGCATTGTTCCTCTTTCTTACTAGGGTCATTTGATCTTGCTATCTCGATCCTTTGAGTCCATTCAGTTTCTTCTCTCGTACTGATATGAACTAGTGAGGATAATGTAGGATTTGTGATTACTTATCATAGTTGTCAAGCTACTCTAGGCTTTAGTCACTGTGTCTGCATTCTGCAGTAAAGAGCTAGTGATTTTTCTCCTTTCTTGCCAGAGGTAATTGACCTGGTCCTTTCTCAGAAAGATAACCTTTTGCAGACATGAATAAAGTCCTGGAAACTTGACTTGTATAACATAGTGTTTTAGATTAAGGTGTCATTGTGCCTATTCACTATGTTTGTTTATGTTGCACTGCATATGATTTTTCTTTTGAGTAAATGTAGAATTTAATAAGATTTGTGGAATGTGTTGGCTAGGTCAGTGGTTGGCAACCTTATCTGGTGGCAGGTGGAATGGCCCTGCTCAGCTCTAAGGTGGGCTGGCACTAGGATTTGGCTACTACCACTTTTCTACCCCCCTGCTTTTTCCTGTTGCTTGGCTCTGGCCTGTCATGGGAAAGCTTACTGACACCTGGCTGCAGAGCTGTGTGGTGTGGTGCAGGCAAAGCTCCATTTAGGGGTGGGATCCAGTGGTTCTGCAGACCATATGTTGCCAATCCCTGGGTTAGGAAATTAAATTCTGTTCCAGTGAATTTTGATGGGGCTTCTAAAAGCTGCTAAAAATGTTTTGGGGTGGTCCAGACTTTTTTCCCTGCTCTTTAACTTTTAACAAAATAACTTCTATAGGGACTGCTTACTGAGATGATGGAAAGATGCAAGAAACTGGGGAATAAGTAAGTATCATGTAATCTTGAGACAAATTAGAAATCAAATCTCTGTTATCCTTGAATTCCAGTTATTTGATATAAGATCTTTTCACGTGAAAAATTAAATAATATCAGCTAACAAAACTAAGGCATAACATCTGTGCTTATAAAAGTTCCGTTCCCGCCTCCCCAGTGGGGAAGTCCAATGTATCCATTGGTTTGGCTGAGGAGCAAATGTTAAATTCATTAACTGAACTGTCATATGAACTAGAGTTTAGCTAGGATTAGAACTTGTGGTATTCTGGATTCCCAGTCATTTCCTCTGGCTGCTATTCATATTTCAATTTTTTTTCTGCTGCCATCTTACTCTCTGTGACTGGCTACTACATGTGTATTTGAAAGGAAATTGCAAAGCATATGGCTTTGCTGAAAGATAGTAGTATTTGTGTCCATTTAAGGCTAAGAACTATTTTCCAAGTTTAGTTCAGGAAGCATATGCCTTCACTCCTTCTTAACTAATTTTCTTCATTCAGATAGGGCTTGAGTTTAAAATAATTTTCAAATACCATTTATCCCATGTCCAGCCTAACCATGTTAATTCAGAAAGGCTGTGCATAAGTCTTGAACATACTTCCTGACTTATGGGATTGATACTTTTGGTATGGATTCAGTTTATGAATATAAGTGGGCAGAAGTTCTATGAACAGTTTTCAAAAGCAATCTTATTTTGCTTAAATGATCAAAAACTTGTTACCCACTTTATTCAATCACATGACTGATATTGCAATAGTTGTCTTTTTGCTTAAGGAGTCAGGAAGTGCAATTAAAATTGGAAGTGGGAACACTCTTATGCTTTTTGTTTAAGGATGGAGCAAAAAATATCCTTAGACTCCACTGTTCCAACTTTGGTATATGGATTGTGGTCCATTCTGCAGTTTGCTTAATTTACTTTTTTAGCATTTTGGGTGGTGAAAGCAGACTGCTTTATCTGGGCACAACTGTCTTGTTGCTTTGAAGCAGTGCAAACTTTGCAATGTAGCACCAAGAGAACTGAGAAATTTCCCTGTCTGCATTTAATGGAGTGTTAACTTCAGCATCTATTTTTGACCTTTTAAAACCTTACATCATTAAGTTAGTTGTTGGGAAATTGAATAACCTAGCTCTGACAATCATTTTGTAGGTTAGTATCATTAAAGGCAAAGTTCTTCCCTTTGCATACTCAGGATTTTCATTAAATAATACAGATTTATATGGTGATTTTCATTTCCGTATAAAGAATCCCAGTGCATTTGGCAAACTGGATGTGCAGCATCACTGGGGTGAATGGAAGAAGACCTGTGCAGGCTGCTGTGCATATTAACTGGTAGATTAGAAATGTTTGTCCAAGGATAAGAGAAAATTCCTGTTAAGTGCTGTGAGATGACTAAAGTTCAGTCAGAAGAGACTGGACACTAGGTTTTTAAAATGTTCTGTAAAAACTCAGACAGCTACCTACACTATATTGACTTGATTTCAGAGGGATGAATGTCTGAATAGTCTTGCTGGGGATAAATCAACATGGAAGCTGGACACCTGCATGTCAACAGAATTTGTCTTTGGGTATTTGCTTTTTAAAATGTCGTACCAGGCACATGCATCCCACCTCCTCTCTCTTGCTGTCTGTGTACAATACATTAGCTTGACTATTCAGTAGATAAATCGGATAATATGGAAATACAAATAATATAAATGGTTGTTTTTATTTTGTGGGCTTAATCTTTGAATCTTGCTTAATATTGCTTTGGGTCATTTCTGTTCCAATAATTTCACTCCTAGAAATCAGACTTTACAACAATAATTTTTTTTGGCTAATGCAAGAAATCTTAGAAGCTTTTGTCAGACCAACTGGTATTTTCAACAACAAGGACTGTAGACAGGAAAAGAAGAGAAAAATTCAGCAAATATAAAAAAGACTGCTTTGATATGACTACATGACTTCAGCTTGCCTTCAATTTAGTGAATGAGGTACCAGTATTAAAAAAGAAATTTGTTCTCAAGTAGTGAAAATATGGAAGAAATTTGACCCTTATGGAAGAATTGTGATGTATAATATGATTTAAGCACAGTGAAATGGTGCTTTCCTAGAGGTAAAGCAAAGGAAGTACTATAGTAACTGGGATTTCCATCATATTCTATAGCTTAGCGGAGCTTTGCCACACTTACTGTCGTCTTGTCTTGCCAGTGCATTGTAGTGCAACATGAGAGTTTTTTCTTTGTGTTGTTAGCCCTTGTTTTCTGAAGTAGAACCTGAATGGTAGTTCATCTTTTGAAGTTCAGATTAATGTAAACTAGAGAATGGAGAGCAGCTCAATTTATGTTGAGCTGAGCTGATTTGCATCATATTCCTTGTAGTGCCTTACTTCTGAATTCAGTGATGTCAGCATTCAGAGCTGAGTTTATTGCTGCAAGGTCTATGGATTTTATTGCCATGATTAAGGAGTGTGATGAATCTGGATTCCCCAAGGTAAGTTCTTTTTGTAATTTACAGCACTGCTTATTCATTATCTTGCCAAGAGCTTCATGCATTTAGCTCATTGTCTAAATGGTACACGTGGGATTAAAAAATAGGTATTCCATACATGGAAGTAACTATTATATAGGTTAGATAAGGTGATTTAAAATCTAGAACACAAATAATGGGTGTTAGTGTGAGAGTATACAAGAATTTCTCTTGTGCCAGAGCATGAACCAGAAAGGTCTATTGCCATTCATTCATGGGAAGTCCTCTTAATAGTTGGCCATTCCAATGCTGGGAAGAAGTTCTAGGATTAACTTATTTGGTTTCTTTCACAAAGGCTATATTTCTACTCCTCCCAACTTTGTTTTCTATTCGATATAGGGATTTAGTCTTTCCCCATTCAAACCAATGGGAGCTTTGCAAGAGCAGGAGCAGAACACCTAGAAATTACTTTTTAGACATCTGAAAAATATGCATGTATTAAAATGGAGAATAAAAAACTGTGTGTTTATTTCAGGGTTATGTATTGAGATGCATTGGTAGTTAATTTCATGGCTGATAGTTCTTCAGCAAAAGTGTATAATAGCTCAGACTTTGAGCAAGGGATTCATTCAATTTCATATACCCAGCTTCTATAATTTTGGAACAATAATACTGAAAGAGTTACACTTTCCAGTGAAAAATCTATTGGTTATATGATAGGATGGTCTGATCTCTTTTTCAGCACCTTCTCTTCCGCTCCCTGGGGCTAAACTTGGCATTAGCTGATCCTCCTGAAAGTGATCACCTTCAAATATTAAATGAAGCCTGGAAAGTTATCACAAAATTAAAGAACCCACAGGTAGGTCATTGATAGGAAATGTGTTGCCTACCTTAAATGCTGGGAGCCAGTTGTTTTAAAATGGATTAAAAACAATCACAAAATTACAGATGTGTTTAGAATAGATGGACAATAAATGTGACATTGCCTATTTTACTATTCCTAGATACTTGGTAGTTGCCCAGGCAGTGTGTACTGGTTGCTTCTCATGAACCACAGGTTACCCCAGTTCTACAATGTTGTAGCAGTGCAACTGGACATCTTGTCTTACAAAGGCAACATTTCAGAAAAACTGTCCAAGTAATTACTTGAGTGCATACATTGCTAGAAAAGAAATAGAGATTGTACAACCTGATAGAGCTTTTAAAGGTGATATATTCTATTGACCATAACATAAATATTTATATTTTTTCTAGGATTATATTAACTGCGCTGAAGTGTGGGTGGAGTACACCTGCAGACACTTTACAGTATGTGAGAATTACTTTGAGTTTATCGTTTTAGCTGTGTAGGCACTAAGTGACTGTATAGCAGTTTACAGTGGGAAAACCAGTGCTCATAACAAACAATAGACTTCTTTTTCCTATTTAGTATCTGCTTGTAAGACTTCAATGTGTGATAACGTTGAGGGGTATGATATGTTCTTGTGGGATCATATTTTTTTTTTTAGTAAGAAAGTTGAATCAATACAAAATGATGGCTGCATTGGGAGACCTCTTAATTGGTCACATATGTATTTCTCACCTGTATATGGAGCATGAGGGGAGAACATACAGACCAAATTATAGCTGAAGTCCTACCAGCACTTACTATGAGTTATCTGGCTTCCACTGTAGCTCTGTAAAGTATTAATTCTTTTGTAAAGGAGAACCTTGGTTGACATTAGCACAGTGCTCTAGTAACGTAAAAGATGAACCAGTTTCTATGCTGTGCTTGTGACATCTTAATTTGTACTACACAGAAGCGTGAGGTCAATACTGTTCTGGCAGATGTTATCAAACATATGACTCCGGATCGTGCTTTTGAAGAGGCTTACCCACAGGTAAGAGACTTTCTTTTGTTTTAGCAACTCTGTGAGAGCTAATTTTTTTTCAGAAAAAAATCATGATGTGTGCTAAAAATTGCTGTTGTCTCCTGCAACATAATGATTATATTTTAAATTGTCTCCTTATAACTCGGGAAGCATTAGGACAACGTAATGCTATGGAACAGTGCTCTAGTCTAGATTCCTGCACGCACACGCTCACACAGTACACATTAATTAGAGAGAAAAAATTAAGTTGAGTGACTTGCAGATATACAGCAATGTAATGATCATGTACTGTATTTTTACATTTAACTTGTAATGAAATTACTTGCATTTTCCCCTTTTTCCCCAGCTGCAGTCAATTATTCAGAAAGTCATTACTTATTTCCATGACTTTTCCATACTTTTCTCAATGGTAAGTTGCTTTTTAAGTTTATGTTCTTTCTGGAACTGCTTGTCTTTAGGAATGTTGTGCATTTTCTCTAAGGAAACGTAACCTGATTTGATTATCTAAATCAGCTGGAAACCTGCGTGGTGAGAAGAGTTTTTTTTTGTCAAGTATAAAACTGTTAAAATACCCAAGGAAGTGTTAACTGATTACTTCTCAAAATCCATTATTTTAATTACAATATTTCACACTTTCTTCTTATTAGGTTATAGGGCTCTGTAATATTTTTGTTTTTAATGGCAGCAGAAGAAGCTCAAATTAATTAATACAGTCTATTTGTGGGCTGTGCTGAGATAACTCCTGATACTGCTTCCTTTCTGTGTTTAACATATATTTTACTGTGTCAAAAGAAAGAACTTAGGGTACTATTTGAGGGGCTAAGGGAAAGTGAAGAGGCCAATCATTTTGTGGTAAAGACAGAATAAAGTTGCCATCCTGTTTTTTATATTTCTGTAGCCTGAATAAAAGGAAGCATTTCAAGAGGCTCATTGATTTAAGAATTGTTTAAGCTCCTAAATCACTTAAGCACTTTTGACAATTTTACCCTCAGTGTATTTTCAAGATAGTATATAAGCATTTAGTTCTCTGGCTACCTCAGCAGTCTAAATTCAGTACCTAAGGGACATTTAACTATTCTAAAGCTCCAGCATCGGCAAAATTTAAAATGGTGGCTGGCATTCCTCCAGTCCCTTGCAGAAGAATAATAATTCCTATTTCTAATACTCTAAGGCTTGCTTTCACGGTCCTCAGACTTTTCAGTAGAAATCATAACTGTATCTGATCTGCCTTCATCATATTCTTGTGTTTAAAAATATTTTTCTATATTTGGCTAAATGCATTCTAAATGTTGCATGTTATACCATAGTTCCTCAGTCAATACTCTTCTTATTTGCCTCTATTTATACTACCATTTAATTATCTCATATTATTTAGTCATATTCTTATAGCTGTGGTATCTTTAAACTTCCCTATTAGGGATTATTGTAGTGTTAGAGTGGTGCTGTAGCTGGGATGACAAGAATTATGCAAGGCAAGGTTTCTTAGGGTGATATCTTTTATTGGACCTACTGCATAGTTGAGATCATCTAGCTTTTGAATGCAAAACATTGTTCATTAGGGCTGAGGAGTGAATGCTAGCAAAGCATAATAAAAACCAGCACAGCACCACACTGGATAGTTAGAAGAGTGGGGAGAGAAATTCCCAGGGGTATCAGACAAACAATTAGCAGAGGAAAATAAGCTGATTACTGGAAGATCAAGGCCTATCAAAAGGGAGGAGGGTCATTCTTACCTTTCATGTGTGGGACAAATTCAGAATCAGTTAGATTTTTGGTTTTATTGCACATTATATCAGTGGTTAAGTCCTTGGTTCTTAGTGTTCGGCCTACTTTTTTTTTTTTGTTCCCAAGCTTGTCTTTTAAAGGTGTTAGGTAGGTTTCCCTTGGACAAAAGGATAATGAGGTCAAACACTAAAACATTAATGCTTCTTGCATATTAAGGATTAGGAAAGATATTTTTCAGCACAGACCAAAATCTTTTATATGGAAAATGTTTCAATTGACTTGCTTCATTTTTATTTGGATTTTTAGGAGAAATTCTTACCATTTTTGGATATGTTCCAGAAGGAGTGTGTGAGAGTGGAGGTTTGCAAGTGCATTATGGAAGCTTTTATTAAGTAAGTGGAAAATATTCTGATTAAGTGAGCTCTAGAGGATCTGGGCAATCTATTGAAAGATTGTTTTATAAGATGTATCGAATCAGTGTGGAGTCCACTTAGCATCTAAAAGGTGCCCAGACTAAAAAGAAAATGTAAACATATTTGTGGTCAGTGTTGATCGATTGCTTATTAACTGTTTACAATGACTGTCAGGATTAGAGTAGTCTTTATTCCATCCTAGATGGGTTGTTGTTAGGGCTTTCTTCAATTTCCAGTGCTACAGCTAGTTTATATAACAAAATGCTGTGTTTTCCTGTTCAGTCCTGTAACACTAACAATGATCTTAACATATGAATGAGAAAAGGAAACAAAGATGCACATTTGTTACAAGCACATTTGTCTATTATAAAGGCAGAAATGGAACGGAAAGTGAAATTGGAAGATGAGATTTAATTTTCAGACGTCAATTATTTTAAAAGAATCCTTTTCGTTTGTCGTACTCAAGAGATTCTTGAAACTGTATTTTTATTCTCACATCCTTCATTGGGATATTCAGATTTCAAATAGAAATATTATGGGATGATAACTCAGTGATGAAAAATTGATGAGAAGTGATAACTAGAGCAAGTTTTATGTAAGAATGTTCATTAGCCTGTAACAAATACCAAATTGTTGTTTCCTGTTTAGACACTTAGAAAACATTTTAAGAATAAGAGAGATTCAATTTCTGCCTTTTCGTTTATATTGGGTTACATCAATTGTTTATGTAAAAATACTGTACGTCAGAGATTTCATAATTGGTGGAGTGTGGCTTAATATTTTTTTTCTGCTACTAGTTTAAAATTTATTAAAATCTTAGTCCAGGGTTACGAGTAGAAGCCTACAATGTTTGACTCTGAAGAAAAGGAATTCCCCTCACCCCCTCTAATTCCTCCCCAAAGCCCAACTAAGAACTGGTGTTAGAAGTTCAAATTCTTTTGTCTTCTAGATGAACTATTTATAGAATTAAATATTAGCCGTCTCTGACTGACTTCTTTCATCCCCTCCCCTGTGCATCCATATGTTGCGCTGGTAACCATTTGAGTCGTGTGACGGCAAGGATCACACTTATTAATGATGTTTCCAGGGTTACCTCTGCTTGTGACAGAGCTGGGAATCTGTACTAAACACTTCCTTGTTTATTCTGTTGATTTAAGCAGATCATTCCTGCGCTGCACTACTGGCCATTCTTTACTCAGTAAAAAAGTTTGCTGCTTAGTAATGCCTCATAATCAAAGAATTTTTAAATGCATATAAAATGATAGGCAGACAAGGTTCCTTGGGTGAATTTGATATCTTTTATTAGACCAACCCAAATAGTTGGAGAATAGTTAAGCAAGCTTTCGAGTTCAAAAACTCTGTCAGGCTAAGGAAGTTTCAGCAGTTGGTGTCCTTAGCCTGATGAAGGGTTTTTGAAAGCTTGCTTAATAACTATTCTCCAACTATTTGGGTTGGTCTAATAAAAGATATCAAATTCACCCAAGGAACCTTGTCTGCCTATGTCCTTAGACCAACACGGCTACAACCTACACCCCTATAAAATGATAGAACACAAGCACTCATTTAGTGTAGTTTTATAGCAAATAACCCATATCCAGTATAAAGAACTAAGAGCTCACTGCCATGCTAATATCTCTGACTTAGGGACTCTTTGGCTGTGTCACTAGGCCAGGTGTGAAATCTCTGCCTTAACTAAAGCTCTTGCTGCTAAAGTGAGTTGAAATAGGGTTACCATACGTCCGGGTTTTCCTGGACGTGTCCTTTTTTTGGATCTTCCCATCTCTGCCCAGGCGTTTTTTTTTAAATATCAACAAATATCTGGGATTTTGCTCTACCTATGTTTAGCATTTAAGTCTTTCCCAGCACTTTCTGGCTTGCCCTAGCTAGGAGATGCTTGGTGCTGGGGGAAGTAGGGAAGGACGATTGGAGGCAGGGCATGCATGGTCCTGGGACTGCAGCAGGGTGGGAGAGGTGACTGCCTCTCCTATGAGGAAAGGGGGCGGGGGCCTTTGGTGGCAGTGGCTGGGCTGGTGGCACCGAGACCAGTGCCTGTGCCCGCAGGGACAGGGCAGCCAGGAGAGGTTGGGGGGAGCAGGGAGCTGCAGGTTAAGAGTGAGGGGCACTGGCGGGGCTGTGGGTCAGGGCTGAGGGAGCTGTGGCTTGGGAGTAAGGGGCATCAGAGGGGGCAGGGGACTGTGGGTCAAGAGCATGCAGCACAGGCAGTGCCGGGGGGCTGTGGGCCAGAAATAAGGGGTATCAACAGGGCTGGGGGGGCTGTGGCTTAGGAGTGAGTGGAAGGGGTAGGGCATGGGCCCCCCAATCATATTACCACCCCCCTCCTTGACAGGTGTCCTCTTTTTTGAAACTGGAAATATGGTAACCCTGATGTTTTGTTGTTGTTTCCTAGCATATACAGGGGATTAATAGTGCTTCTTTGGATCATTGTGAGATAGGGTAATAAAGGGGGGTCTCTACTGAAGGAATTTAGGGCATTTTTTCTTGAGGACACTTTGCTACAGGCTTATACTGTGCTCTGTTTGAATTGTCAGTGAAGTCAAGCCCTGGGAAAGAGATGAATTTTAAAAGAATCAAAGGTACTTGCCCTACAAGGAGAGTAGAGTGTAACTTTGGTCCCTTATTTGCATAGGCACATAGGACTGGAAGGGGTCTTCTGGGCCACCAAGTCCAGTCCCCTGCACTTGCAGGCAGTCATTTAACCTAATGAATCTTCAGCAGTGCCACTGCAAACTGTTACTCACAACTGAAGGGCACAGTACCTGAAACACCTGGGTGAGGCAGGGAGACAAGGGGAACTGCCATTGCCGTGCCACTCAAGCTTTGAGGAAGTTGTTGGTTAACCTTTGTTCAAGACCCTACGTCAGTGGGTTTTCAACCTGTGGTCTGCAGACCCCTAGGGGTCTGCAAGCTGTCTGAGGGGTCCACGGAAGATGACCATGGTCAAAATATGTGAATACTGACACTTACCATTCAGAAGGGTCCATTTAAAATTTGTTAGGGTTCTGCAAATGAAAAAAGTTTGAAAGCTTGAGTTATGAGATTCCTTCAATACTGCAGGTGCTACCTTCATACCCTTGCAAACACACAACTCCATGGGCACACTAACTGGCATGACAGAACTCCCTGTCCTATTGCACCATGCCTTCCACAGACTTATCCAGTTCAGTCTTAATGAGATTGCCACATCATTTTGTTTAGCAGACCATTCCAAAACGTCATACTTTTGATAGTTAGAAATCTTTAATTTCCAATCTAAATGGATCTATAGCCATTTGATCTTGTCTTAAAAGCTTTTCTCCTTTCCTAATATTCACTCCCTAAAAATAGAGTGATCATATCTCCTCTCAATCTCCATTTTGCTAAATTAAGCCAAGCTCTTTTAATCTTCTTTCATAAAAGAAGGGTTTCCATTCCCTTAACCAGTTTAGGCGGAAAGCAAGGCAGGGTAGTACCTTAGAGACTAATTGGTTCAGAGAGGTATTAGCTTTTGTAGGCAACAGCTTACTTCATCACATGCTGTGAATGGACTTAACCATCTTTAGTGGCCTTGTTTTGGCTGTTGCAGTTTAATTTAATCATATTTTGAACACTGGTGACCAGAACTGCACACAGCATTTTAAATGGGGGTTTACAAATGCTTGGTACAAAGTATATGTCCCACTAATGCACGTAGTTTCTAAGGACTTTTCTGAAAGTTTAATTACAGTGAAAATTGCTGACATTTTAAGTCCATACGAAACAGTTTTTTCTTATCAGAGTTAGAAGCCTCCACCCTCTTCCTCTTTTAAACTTCCATGTAACCTCATAACCCTTCTGTGGCCCTTGGCAATTGATTGAGTTGTGCTGATCCATCCTATCCTCCCCTTCTGAAATTCACAAGGGAGCAATTTCTTTCAAAATATCTGCTGAAAATGACTTTGAAGATGCCACCCAGTAACATTTCTTATTGCCATGGTAACAAATTTATTTTTTGGAAGTGATATAATGACACTGGTATTAATCTGTGGCATGATTAACACATCAAGGTGATGCAGTCCCAGAGCCATATGTTTGCCTTCTTAAAGGTCCCGGCATGCCTTTCTGCTCTGCCTTTGAAGGGACTAGGTTACTTTCTGATATTTTTATAATGGTTTTACTTTCAAGTTTTCTGGGCACATCCAAGAAATCTGTCTAGATTTACACATCCTATAAGACTGGGGATATATGTGACTTGGTAATAATAGGCCTCCTGTTCAGTAATTACTAACTTTCATACTTAATTGTTTTTGTCTCTGTACCAGCTATGACAGTAAGTACACTGCTTTGTGAAAAAAATACATAACTCAGTGCTACACTCTGTAAGATGTTCTTTTGAGGCTGTTGTACAAAGATGATTTCTCTACCATTGCAATTCTTTCTCATTACAGTATGAAAAGGCTTTCCCTTAGAAAAGAATTATTAAGTGAATGTTAATTGCTTTTTATCCCCACTGTTTTGTGTCTTGGAAAAAATGTGGTATTTTCCAACATTATTTTCTCTTTTTTTTTTTTTTTAGGCATCAGCAAGAATCTACTAAAGACCCAGTCATACTCAATGCTCTTCTACATGTGTGCAAGACCATGCATGACTCTGTGAAGTAAGATCAGTTATATATGTTTTGTAAGGCTTGAATGCTATGATTTACAGTTCTAATTTGGGGGGTTAACAATTCAAAATGGCTTTACCATTAATGGGAGTGATGCAGTGTGGTTGCAGCATGGACTATTCCCTCTTGAATTACTGTTCTGAATGCTCAAGCAGAGTACGAATGGAAGTTGACAGTGACTTCATGGGTGTTCCTAGTGGGAAGGGAAGCAGCAAGGATCTTTCTGAGAGTAAAAAACTGTGAAAAAAGTAGTAGAGGCAATTAAATGTTGTCAGTTTGGGTCCTTTTCAATTTATTGTATTTACTCAAATCCAAGGAAGCAGGCTGCAGAGGGGAACAGGGGGTGAATAGGCATCGGCACAGGCGCACATGTGGCAGGGGGCAGCAGCAGAGGAGCAGACAGGCATGGGGGGAGCAAGGGGCAGGTGTCTGGCCCCCTCATGTCCTACCTGCCTGCTGCCACTGCTTTTCCTGCCACAGCAGTGTGGGGGAGGGGGAAGGAGAGACGCACTAATTTAAGACTACATTTCAGTAATTAGATTCTATATGTGGAAAATTCTAACAGTTCTAAAAATGTGTGGAATCTAATTATTGCGGGGGCATCTTAAATTTGAAGTCACCTTGAATTCGGGTAAATATAATATCTGTCTGTGATGATAAAAACTGGAGTCTCGTCTAAGTACTACTATTAGTAAAATATATAAGGGGTTTCAATTCATTTTGCCATTTAAAGTAGAGGTCCCAATACTCCGTTGTCCTTTAGCTGTTTCCAGTTTATCACTCAGTACTTGGCAACCCTAGGTCTTGAAAAGAATATGTAGAGAATCTCCTTTGGGTAGGGCTATTCTTGGATGATATAGGAGCTCCTGTGTCACTTCCCTGGCTTGGCAGGAGAGAGAGTTGGGTGTCCCTTTCTTCCACTGATTCCTGGATAATGTTTCTCTGAGGCTATTGGTATAGGAACAGTTTAGAATAGTGTTCCCTTTTCTCCAGGATCCCTCTTCTATACTGAGTCCTTAGCAACCATGGCTGAGAATCCATCCCATAAGATTAGCTGCTACTAATAATCTAAATTCTTTAGAAAAAGAACCACCCCTGTATCAAACATCTTGCTATGGGAGACTAACTGACTTTTCTGCAGTGCCTTTCATCCAGTTTCTTTTAAAATACTCGGTAGGTACCAATTAATTAGGCCTCACAAACACACTTTTTGAAGTAGGGATATATGACTGTTGCAATTTAGAAGAGGAGGTGAAATACAACAGTGAAGTGATGTATCCAAAATCATATAGAAAATTAATGGCAAAATTAGGAGATAAGTTCTCCAGGTTAGTGTCTTATTAGCAAAACTATCCATTCTCTTTTCTATTTGTCCTTGCAATTCTGTACAGCTCAGTTCCTTGTGGTACACTCAACCATGAACCATTTATAATTTAGTGCTTATATTTTAAAGGTAACTTGAAACTTTTTAGCCTTTATTATTGTAATTATTTTAGGGTTTAGTCTCTGAATGCAAGGATATATTGGTAATAGAGGAAATCAGCTTTGACATGTGATTCAAACTGATACCAGTCCAACTGTTTAATTGTAAGGTGTGTCATCTTTTGGTGTCTCTCTGGGATACCAGTGCCCTTTCAGTGCCTAAGGAGTGAGAATATTGGAAGCAAAATTCAACATTAAGGATTCAAGGAAGTTTCTAGTGGTCTGTAGTTGACACTTTGTCTGATCTTATTGCCAAAGCAATCCTGAAACTTTTACTGGGAGTCTTGAAAACCCTTATATTAGTAGTTCCATTAGTTAGCATCATTCGTTTGATTCTGTTCTGTCAACTCTTCAGTGGCAAATTTGTATATAGATTTAATAAGTTTAAACTACCTTTTCTGAACCATTGTTCATGAAAAAAGGCAAAAGCTTCACTCCTGGGTCTAGGGCTCAATATGACATAGACCAACACAACAGCTGTTGAATGGTAACAACGTTGAGACTGTAATACCAGTCTGGTGCAGAATTAAACTGACAACCTATATAATTGACCCCATAGATCCCATTGCAAATCTCCTGTGCCATCCAGACCTCCATCACTTGCTCTTTTGATTGGCAATGTGCTAGCGAGCTAATTGTGCTGATACTTTTCTTTTTTTCTACTGAATTTGTATAATAAAACTATTGTTCTGTTTCTGTCTGGTGTCTGTGTTAGGAAAAAGGTAAAATGATATGCTGGAGGTCAAAGCTGCAGCATAATGCTAAAAGGATTAAATTGGCTTACTTAATTTCAACTTAACTTTTTGTTTATTCATTCTAATCAAAATAGACTTGGCTTATTACATTTTAACATGATGTAAATTTGCCTCATATTGAATGTGACCTCTGCTTTCTGAAGTAAAGATTACCATGAGGACATCTATCTAGATACTTTTATATACTTTAATGCAGTTTATAACAGCATGACATCTAGTGAGCACTGTAATATGCACAGTTGAGCTAATCAATTGAGAACTGAAACTTGAAAGAAAGTTTAATACCATAAAGAGGAAGGAACTTGAACATAGATTAGCTTTTTTTTTCTTGTTGATAGTTGATTTCAAGTCATATTTGCATTCAGATCTTTATTCTGTAGTGCAGTGGTACTCAATCTTCTGGCCCCATGGGCCAGATGAGTGGTGTGGAGCCTGTCTGCAGGCCAGATCCTGGAGGCAGGGTTGGTTCATGGGCCAGATTCAGCATGAGGTCAGCATGCAGGGTTGATCTACAAGTGCAGTCTGGCCAGCCCCTGAACACCAACATGACCTGGCATATGTGGCCTTTCCATCTGGCCTGTGGGCCCCGTAGGTCCAGAAATTTTGCAGTGGGAAGTAGTAGCAGCTTAAGTTGCTGCCTCTGGAAGCCCAGACAGTTCATGCTGCCACTGCTCGTTTGCTATCATATTTCCAGACCTGTTGAGAGCTCCACAGACTGAATGAGACAGTCCCATGGGATAGATTCAGCCCCCAGGGTGGAAACTGAGCACCACTTGTAATACAACACTTCGTCCACAGACCTGCTAAACTTGTTTGGGAATATTAATTGGCTTAAACACCATCTCTTTTCATTGGGATTCAAAGTATTTCATAGCGAGATTTCTATTGGTTGCTAAACTTTGTAACATCTTAATCTTTTTTTTGTGGAACTTGCATATTAGTGCAGACTTGATCTGGCAGTATCCCTTTGCTAGTGTTGAAATTGACAGATGGTTATAAATACAGTCGTCTTTTCAGAGTGTTTAAAATTATAGTGCAATGCCAAAATTATGATTAACATCTCACTTAATAACATAAACTGCTGTATGCGGACCTGACCTTTTAAAAAAATGTGTAAGATACACACATGAGCTTATACTTGGAGGTATATGTTTTTTGGAGAGTGGCTTATCTTAATTGACCATGTAAACTTACTTTTTTTAGTGCACTAACACTTGAAGATGAGAAGAGAACGTTAGCAGCTTTGATAAATGGATTTATAAAAATGGTAAGTAGCTGTTGTGTATGACTGCCTATAAAACTTAGAACTGGGATTCTAAAACAGCCCACTGTGGTTGCCAATATACTATTGAAATTCAATCCAAGTTGCGTATCCCACTCATTTAGGTCTATCAGAAATCCTAGCCAGGAAATATTTTGTAAAGTAAATACACAGATGTTTGAAGGAACTGTCATATAACCAATGATGATGAGTTGGTATCACATGTATAGTTTAAAGTGTGGGTATTTCAAAAGATGTTAAAATCTTCTGGTTATTTTTTTTGTTTGTTTTTAAGTCTCATATAATGATGACATTCTTGCCTATTGTGAGCAGTATCACTAGTTGATTGAATTTTGCCAGTCCCAGCTGAAGGGGATGAAGGCAAAGTAAAAACACAAAGTAAGACTTAAAGATTACAGGTGCACTGATACATTGGTCTGATGTTGGATCGGCACCGATACAAAGAAAATTGATTGTATCGGAAATTGGCCTTATGTGGCCAATAATTTGGCTGATAAATGCCAGTGCATGCACACAGGTGTTGTGCAGCACACAGGCAATGAGGAGCACAGCCCGGCAGCTTGGAGAGCTGCATGCAGCTGGTAAGTCTGTTGTGCTGGAGAGGGGGGAGGGAAGGAGTATGGGGGCGCAGATCAATACCCACTGTGGTGAGGGAGGAGTGGGGCAGGGGCTGGGGCAGGCGCTGCCCAGCCATGGCAGGACAGGGCGCAGGATTGGCAGTGGTGCTGGGAGTGGGGGCTATGGTGAAATTTGGGGTGGCTGCAGCTCCCCCCCCGCCCCTCTCCCAGTGCCACCACTGCCACCCACTCTGAGCTCAGCCCTGTGTAGCCTCTGCCCCACCCTGCACAGATCTGAGGGCATGCGCCTTCCCTCTGGTGCCCTCCTGGGGTACGCACAGCAGCAGGAGCTGTCTCCCCACTGCACGTCTTGGATGAGCCAGGGTTCCGTCCTACTGCCCGGCTGGGCAGCGCCTGCCCCAGCCCCACTTCCTCCCTCACCGCAGGGGGCGTTGATCTACCCCCCCTACATCCCCTCCCCTTCCACCACAACAGGCTTACCAGCTGAAGGCAGCTGTATTGGAAATTGGATTGGTATCAGCCGATATGCCTCCTTAAAAAGCTGGTATTGGTGTTGGTCCCCCAGAATATTGATGAACCCCTGTTAAAGATTAAAAACCATCAGGAGTTTGGACCCATTGAAATCAGGATGCTGGTATAAAAATACAAAACCTCTCTGAGACATTTTGTTACCTTCTAATTTTTGATCCTTTGGGGTGTGTTTCTAGAGACGCTTTCCCCTATGATCCGTGAAACTAGAAACAGTTTTTGAATAAGAGATTTTTGTTTAATCACTTGGCTACACAAGAGAGGTCTTCAAGAAAATAATCAAATATGGCAGGACTTTTATTTGCTGCATGCAAATAAAAGATGTTCCACTGGCTTTTGAGGTAGAAGCAAACTGGAAGTTGGGAGTATAAACACTTCCACATTTATACTTTGTTTCTATTATCACAAATCCTGGCTCATCGTTTAACCATTCATAGCTACCAGGCATTCCCCATTTTTCTCAATGTCTTCTTTCTTCTAATCAGATGGCCAGTCGGCTTTGTACTTTTATCCAGCTAGCCAGTTTCTCTTCAACTTTAATATTCATTAATAGCCATCTGTTTACTGCTTAAAAGATTTAATCTGATAGTTCTTTACCACATAAAATATTGCAGAACTTCTCAGAGGGGAAATTGTAACATATTAAATATGTTTCTCTGTAGTTGTAGAAGGTTCAGTAATGGTATATGATGTGTAATGCTGATTTAAATACAGAAGCACAGTGCAGTATCAGCTGGGTGGTAACTTGAAATTTGTGGCATTAAACTGTGAATTCCTGCCTTGTTTAATATGCTTTTTGTTATAACCCAAGTTCTCACGGCCTGCAGCCTCCTCTTTGAGTTTTTCTTTGCTGTTGGTTATTTTTGTGGGGGATTATAATTGGAGACACATCCTTAGTACAGCCAAGCCTGCTTGTTCAGGAAACTGTGTTTTTACAGACATTCCCCAGGGACATACTCTCAGAGAATCACAATTTGCCCAAAAGTTAGAAAGTCAAAGTAACTTGCATCTGAAATTTAAGAAGCAGTGCTATTTTCAGTGCAGTCCCTTTTAATCCTTTTATGTAATGAAAGCTTCAATTTAAATCAATATTAAATTATTCTTTCATGGGTGACTTGAGTAAGATGTTGGTCTTCCTTTCTTTTCTTTATATCTTATATTGGAACAAGCTTCAGAAATATTTTAAATGTATAAATGCAGGCTAACTTGAAGATTGCTGCTTCTTTCATGCATCTGACCTGATCACTAAAATGTTCTTGCAGAGAACTGTTCCTTTTAAATTCTGGAAAACTAGGAGTCTATGATCAGAGTCTTAAAAGGCAAGCCATACAAGGAAAGGCTGAAGGATCTGGGACTCTTCAGCCTGAGGAAAAGAAGGCCGAGAGGGGACCTGGTAGCAGCTTACTGCTACGCTAGGGGAGTACATCAAGAGCTCGGTGAGCAACTGTTCACCAGGGTACCCGAGGGGAAAACCAGGAGTAATGGTCACAAGCTCCTGGAAAATCGATTCAGGATCAACATTAGGAAAAACTTCTTCACAGCCAGGGTGTCCAGACTTTGAAATAAGCTCCCTCCAGTGGTGGTGCAATCACCTACCCTGGAAATCTTCAAGAGGAGACTGGACGGTCACCTTGCTGGGGTCACCTGACCCCCAATTATCTTTCCTGCTTGGTGCAGGGGGGCTGGACCTGATGATCTTCCAAGTTCTCTTCGGCCTTACAATCTATGAATCACAAGAGGGTTTACTTTTGAATTTCTCTCCTGGCCTTCCTGGTGGAGTCCATAGTTTGGACTTTTGGAGTGTCGCAGAAAGGATATCTATTACCAAAGTCAAGCAAAGACTTGGACAAATTACTTTAAAGCTTTAGTTAGGGACGTTGCTTCAAAACCCCATGTAAAACAGAACATATTAATATAGCATATAGAAAGCTTCTAGCTGTGAGCTGCAGACATGGTTAAAATATGACACTATCTTTCTATCCTAGGTTTCATTTGGCCGTGACTTTGAACAACAGCTGAGTTTCTATGTTGAAGCCAGATCAATGTTTTGCAATTTGGAACCTGTTCTTGTCCAGTTGATTCATGTAAGAGAGAGCTCATCTCTAAATGTAGTTTTTATCAGTTATGGATTTGGGGGGGGGGGGGGGGGGG
>NW_005842178.1:474242-530167 GCF_000455745.1 Alligator sinensis
GTGTGTGGGGTTGTTTTTTTGTTTTTCTTTCTTGTTTTGTTTTTTGCATTAGCTTTCAAAGACTGCTGTAGCTTTGGAAGACTTGTTAAGGCCTCAACATTAGGTATTCAGAAGTATACATTTGTTCTTCCCCCCCACTCTGTTAAATTCTGTTGGAATTTGTTCCAATAGTACCAGTGGGTTAAGGAACATAATTTTTTTATGTTCTTAAAACAGGGAGATTTCTGGGTCAATAGAATAAAGCTTATGATAAGGTTTTTCTGTGCATTCAGGAACTGGAAGGGTTGATGATCATAGAAGGCACGTGCGACTCTCAGGTGAAAGGACCCACGTGTAGAACAGACACCCAGAACAGACGAGACAGAACGCAGAATCTAACTATTTGGGGAAATAGTGCAAAACTCTATTTGATCAAGCTTTTTTTGTATTGTAAGCAGAAGGGCTTTAACAACATGAAAGTTTTTCATAAGCATGCCTGGCAGGTATGAGAGGTTGAAACTTTATAAATAAAATAAATTCAATTAGGGACTTGGCTGTTGCCAGCCCTATATTGTACACAAAACTTGTGGAAATATGGTGACTGCAGGACAACATTTATAATTAAGTTTATTTAGCCTACTTCCATGTTAATATGTATGTAATAATTATTGTGAACAAGATATAAATGGCATATTCACTAGAAATAAAGAAAAAACAGTGACTTCTAGTGGAGTTGTAGAAGAGTAAAGAAGAAACAGCATAACAATATGTGAAAAAACAGACTTATGCTTCAGACTTAATTTTGACAGAATGATGTCAAGATGCACTGAACTGAACTCATGTGACTAGTTTTTTAATTAAAAACAGACTTCCCCTCCCCGCCAGCCTTGCTTTATTACAGCAAACAAGAAAAGGAAATGAGGACAGCTAAAAGGCTGTATGTACAATTCACTATATAGTATACCAAGTGCTGCTGGTTTTTCCTAATCTTTGAATGCATCATCAGAATTATATAAATGTAACTTCAGACCTTACATTTAAAACTTTGCATAATTAAGAAAGAGAGTAATATAAAACAACCATAATGAGTCTTTTGGTTTCTTGTTGGTGGTGCAGGAAGATGATGGAAAGTAATCTTCAATAAATTAGATTGACTTGTGAAAAGGGGAGTTCAAATAAAGATGGTTATTGACTCTGGCTGAAACTTCCTAACTTAGAATCATATAGAAGTAGCTCTGGAAGGGACCTCCAGAGGCCATCTAGTCCAATCCCTGTCTGAGGCAGGATCATCCCTATCCAAACTTCACTTAGGAATTGTCTACTGCAGTCTTGGGTTGAAGATAAACAAGTTATTTTTTTAGTTTTTACACTAGCACTACTAAAGCACTAATGTAATCAAAGTGTAACTATGATAAATACTTTCACTTGGAGGTTAGACTCTGGGCCAACTACTACAATTAAGATGCATCAACATTTTATGGAACAGTGTAAAATTATCTGTGGCTGCTTTTAGTATTGGTGTGTTTAACTTAATGGAATTAATAAAAGCGGTCTTGTTTATTTGCAGACAGCAATTCATGTTTTTTGTCTTTTTATGTATATAGTCTGTGAACCAGCTGGCAATGGAAACAAGAAAAGTGATGAAAGGGAATCATTCCAGAAAGACTGCTGCATTTGTCAGAGTAGGTGTAAAAATGTAATGGGTTTCTAAACAATCCATTCCCCTTTATACAAATGTTGTCATCTGTCAGCTTATAGTTATGGTTTATAATTTGCCATATTGCTATCAGCCCACTGTTTCTGTATGAACACTGATGTTTGTTTGCCAAAGGCCAATTGCTACCATCCTCTTTCAGACAAAACTCCTATACAGAGTTTTGTGCAAGTACGAACAGCAAGAATTGGTCCTCAATCAAAATCTATTGGTTTTTTTTTTCACTGTCTACATGTTTTCTAAGCATTTCTTCAAGAAAACTTAATTTCCACCCCACAAACTGTCATTGCATACCCAAGCCAGTTATAGAAGGAAAAATAGTTACAGGAAGAGAAACGTTTCTTGTTTTGTAAGTGATATGACTTAAGCAGGTACTTAAATATAAAATGAGTGTGAAGTATACACAAAAGCCACTTAATGCAGGTATGCTTGTGGAAGGGCATCAGATGACATGCGTATCAGGCTCTTTATTTTTTTCCTCCTCTTAAATATCTCACCCTGTAAGTATTGTTGGGAAGGGTTAAATGGGTTCTGCTGACTTGTGAGCCATGGCATCTGAATATTTGGGGAAGTGGGATTGCCTCTGAGAGGATCTGTGATACAAGCTCTTGAAGTACACATTGGGCATGTCTATGCGTTCAAATAATCTGGGAGCAGTTTACTTTAGAGTAAACTCTCCCGGGCACATGTCTACATGTACAAGGATGTGGGAGCAGATTTACTGCTCTTAGCAGCAGACTGCTCCTGCTCCCGGTAGTCCTGCACCAGGTCCCTGCAGCAGCCTGGGTCAGGAGACTGCTGTCTACCAGCAGGGGATAGGACATTGCTCCTTGCCTCCAAGAAATGCCTGCTGTCAGGGTAGGCTCCGCTGCCGGGGCAGGGACAATATCCCCATGTCCCAACAGCAGGGAGCGCTCAGCCCCAGCTCTGACCAAGCCCTGCAGTTGTGGGGGCTAGACTGGAAAATCCTGATTTCCCAGGCCAAGCCCCATGGTTATGAGGCTGGGAGATTCTTCTCCCCCAGCCTAAGCCTTACAATCGCAGGGCCCATGCTGGGAGATTCTTCTTTCCCTGAGCCAGCCCTGCAGTTGCTGGACTGGTTCTCCCTGCGCTGGCCCCACAACTGCAGGGTTCAGGCTCCCTGCTGCTGGGGCAAGGGGACATAGTCACCACCTGGGCTCTGGTGGTGGAGTCTGTCCTGGCAGCCGGCAGCTCCCAGGGGCAGGGAGCAATCTCCTGCCCCCTGCTGCCAAGCTGACCAGGAGCATATTTGCTCCCGGTCAGGGGTCAACACATGTGCTACAGTACAGTAAGTAATAGGGGTGCATAGATAGAGATTTTTTGGGCTGATACTGATGGCCAATTTTTAATGGCCCATCTCGGCCAATACCAATCCAATAGCCTACATGTAGCCAGGCAGCTTGCAGAGCATCATCTGGCTGGTAAGTCTGTTGTGGAGGAAGGGACAAAGCGGGAGGGAAGGGGCATGGGGGTGCAGATCGGGGCCCCAGTGGTGAGGGAGGGAGTAGGGCTGGGGGAGGAACTGCACAGCTGGGGTGGGGCATGTAATGGAGCCACAAGCGTCTTGTCTGGGGGGCATGGGGAAGGGGGGGCAGCCCCTGCTCCAGCCCCTGCCGCTACTTGATCTACGCACAGAGCGAGGGTGGGCTGCCACTGCAGGCTGGAGTGGTGGCAGGATCTTCCTGGCGGTGGCTCTGGGCCAGGGCTTCGCTCAGGGTGGGCGGCAGTGGCACTGGGAGGGGAGGCTGTGGGGGCAGGGATGCAGCTACCTGAAAATTCACTGTAGCCCCCTTGTAGCAGCTCTGCCACTGCTTGCCCTGAGCGCAACCCTGGCCCAACTCTCCCTGCCAGGAAATGCCTGGCACCACCCCTGGCCCCAGCCTGCAGTGGTAGCCCACCCTCGCCCTGCATACAGATCCAGGGCACACCCCCCCCTTGGCCTCCCAGGGCGCACATAGCAGTGGGAGCCACCCCCCCACCCCCCGACACCCCGGACCAGCCGCTCATGGATCAGTCCCGCATTCCTCCCTGACTGTGTAGCTCCTGCCCCTGCCCCTCTCCCGTCCTGACCTCTGGGGCCTCGATCTGTACCCCAACCCAACCCTTCCCTCACAACAGACTTACCTGTCAGACCCAGCTGCTCTCCAGGCTCTCAGGCTGTGCTGCTGGCTGCCTGTGTGCTGTGCTGCAGCTGTGCATGCCACGGGGCTTTTTTTGGCCACATCAGCCCAAAAAAAGCCAACTGCTGATACTGTCAATTTTCCTTATATCGGTGCCAATCCAGTATGGGACTGATGTATCAGTGCACCTCTAGTAAGTAATTTTGAGTAATTTTGCTATTTGCATTTGCAGGTAGCAAATTTACTTGCAATTAGAACAAAATACAGTGCAGTAAGCATCTGCATGTGTAGACGGTGACACCTACTGTGCAGTAATTGGTTCTAATATTGAGTAAAGGATCTCGTGCAGACATGCCCACTAAGCCTTAAAGTTGGTCTGATCTTATTGTTGACGATTTTTGCTTTTTTTGTTTATAATGACAAACATTAGGAGTTGGGTGAGTGAGGAGTTAACCCATTTTATGGGTTTTTGTGATAGGTCACATTTGGGCAGGTGCTCTCAATGCATCTTGAATGTTGTATGTTAATAAAAATGCAGCCCTAATGTAAAAGATGAGTCATGTTTTCAATATATATTTTCTTATGTGTTTAGGCTTGTGTTGCCTTCTGCTTCATTACAATTCCATCTCTGGGTAATATCTTTGCATGTCTTAATCTGTACCTACACTCTGGACAAGTTGCCTTGGCAAATCAGTGCCTTTCACAAGGTAAGCCAGAGATCTTGTGCTGAGTGCACAACTTGCTTATTTGAAAACACAGTATTTTTACCTATGGATAACACTCTATTAGTTTGAAACCATAAATAATATAGATATATTTTACAACAAATATGCCCATCCTATAAACAGTATTATCACAAAAACAATTTACATGGTACTTTCTTTTTCTGAAACATCAGATCTAATATTGATTCTGTAATGTAAAGATGTAGAAAAACTAAGTGTTTAGCCTCCATATCTTGACTCCTATTGTCATAATAACGAGGTAGGGCAACCTCTCTCAAAGTATATTTAAAAAATGCTTTTTGAATATGTTGGTCTAAGGACATAGGCAGACAAGGTTCTTTGAGTGAATCTGATATCTTTCATTAGACCAACTTAAATAGTTGGGAAAAAAAATCTTAAGCAAGCTTTCGCATTTAAAAACCCTTTGTCAGGCTGAGGAAGTTTCTGCAGTTGGTGTGTGCTCTTCCTGTTACTTTTCATTCCATCCGGAAAGAACACACACCAACTCCAGAAACTTCCTCGGCCTGACGAAGGGTTTTTAAACCAGAAAGCTTACTTAAAATGTTTTTCAACTATTTAAGATGGTCTAATAAAAGATATCAGATTCACCCAAAGAACCTTGTCTGTCTTTTGAATATGACTTAATTTGAATAAACACCTGAAGTTATTTGCACATGCACTTTTTAAAATAGTTTATGCTAATGCGGGTGTGTGTATGTGTGTAAAAAAAAATAAATAAATAAAATTGGGGTGGTGTGGGGTATCCCCTTTTCATTTGCAAAACCAAAAAGTGCTTTACATTAATCTTCTTTGGAAAGAGGAAACTTAAATCAGCCAAAATTATTCAAGGGCTTAAGATATTTCTGGCAGGACATTTTGGAAAGAAATAAAACTCAAGATACTTCAGTCAGGTTGGCCTAGTCATTGATTATGGTAGTTCATTTGGTTGGACTACAAGATTGTAGAGGAAGAATAAGCAATGAAGAAATGCTTTGCTCATAAAAATTTTAGATGCGTTTCAGGGAGATCATGACTGGTATTGGAAAATAGGAGGAAACCAAAATAAATGCTCATTTGGTCTGAAATATCATTGAACAAATATCTGAACATGGTGTTCAGTGGCCTTGTTTTGTTAGATGTCTTAAATAAATTGTAAAATAGAAACCCTGACCACTTAGAGGATTTTTTTTAACCACAAGATTTCTGGTAGGAAGTAACTTATACTCTTAAACTGCAATTTTACTGTGTGCTGTTAAATATTTGTGATGGTTGCCCTTAATGATGACTGCATTCTGGGGCTGGTTCAAGTGCTCCCCATGTGTTGCGTATAGTTAGTATAGTGCTTTTGGATTTTTCAGATTTATTTTTACCTATAATAATGTCTTTTACTGTTAAGCACTGTTATTTCCCTATAATTTTTACTGCAGTAATAAAAGCAATAAATTGTATTACTATGAAAATACATTCTTGTGATACTCGTGTGTTTAACCTGCCTTGGTATAAGTTGTTGGACTGGATAACCTCTTTAGATGCCTCCCAGTCCTCTTTCTCTAAGACTATGGGAGGAAAGATCCTTCATGCATATTCATGAAGCTTTAACATTGATGAGCAGCAATTCAAAAAGCCAAACCGTTTGATACAAGCTATATTATCAGTTTTTTAATTGAAAACAGATTTCTCTTTCCTCCTTTCCTTTTAGAGCAAACCCAAACAAATCTTGCATTTAATGACAGTTGAATTAGGGGGACAGGTATCAAATCATTGAAATCATAAGGTTAGAAGGGATCTCAGGGTTATCTGGTCCAACCCCCTGCACCATTGTAGGAATGCTAGGGAAATTGCCTTTTTCCTAATGATGAGATCTATTCGACTTTGATCTAGTCTCCCGGCAGTAGCAGCATTAATAAGTAAAACTGCATTGGGGAAACATTACAGAGCAAGCAAGCCTTTGCTTGCATAGAGAAAGATTAGATGCTGCATTCCATCTTTAATTTTGGTGTTTTCCATGTGAAAGTAATGGGAATGCAACTCTTCCTTTACTTGGATCTTGTCATCTTTTCAGTTTACAGTGTTGTCAGAGCTCTGCATTTGCTAGTAGGTTCCAGCTGCCCAAACAAGCTGACCTAGGAAGCTGATTAGGGTTTTTTGTACAAGACCACTGATAAATGTTCTTTGTTTTGAACACAATGTTGGACATATAGTAGGCAGAGCAGTTGGATTGAGAGCAAAGCTGGCTCTTGTCCAAGTATATTGGAAAAATAAGCATTGCAAAGTCAATTGTGCAGTTGATATTTATGCAGCTTGTTTGTATGTAGACAAACTGTGCACAGACCTCAGACTGCAGCGATTTTTTCCTCGTGTGATTTTTCTGGTGTGTTTGTATGTTGCTAAGTAGTGGGACTTTTCCTAGAAATAAGGTCAGTTGGTATATCCCAGGGGCGGGCAATTATTTTGGGTGGAGGGCTGCTTACTGAGTTTAGGCAAGCCATCAAGGTCCGCATTACAGGCAGCCAAGGGCAGATAAATATAAATTTTATAAATTTCTTAGGGGCCCCGCGGGCTGGATAGAATGGCCTAGAGGGCCACATGCAGCCCGCAGGCCACATTTTGCCCACCCCTGATATATCCTGTCTCTAGGACTATACCCTATGCTTTCAGGGGCTGGTTTAGTGATCTGATAGCTTTTTCTACATGGCTGTCGTCCTGCTCTCCCCTGCCCCCTTATCTTTATGGTCAGTCTTCTTCCTCAAGGACTTTGGCTTAGGCAGTTTCCCAGATTTTTGAAAACGAGAATCTCCAAATTATTTTTATTTTGCATGCATATATGAAAACACAGAACTATCAGTGCCGAGTATTGAAAGTGTGGCGCCAGAATGAGTAGCCTGTTTTGTTCATACTGACAGTATATGGTATGTTACTATAGTAACTTTATAAAAAGCAAATAAGTTCTTTAAAGAGTCTTGCTGTGGGCATACACAGTTATGCCAGTTCTGTGACTTCTTGAAAAATTGGTCAACAAGCATGTGTGATGATGGGGCTAATGCTACATGTATAACTGACAAAGTGCATAGTTTCATCCTGTTCGTCTTGTAGAACCACACAGTTTACATTGAAAATCACATTTCTAGGTTACTTCGGTAGGAACTAGAGTGGGTCCTTATTCTGCGTCTAAAGAATGTGCATCTTAAATGTATATATGAATACTGATTAATGCATTCAAGTTGATCCACTCCTTCACTCAAAGCCACGTTGATCATGGCTCACCAAAAGAACTGACCCTGCATCCAATGCTGTGTGTGATAGTAAGAAACACATAGTCCTTCCCAGGGCCAGGAAGTGAAATATTGCTGCATGGCATAGCTTGAGCTGGTTTAGTTTTGCATTGTCCAATAGTCTTGCAATTTCAGCTGCCTTTTTAAATATTCCATGCACAGTTCTAAAAGATTAGGCTTTTTCTTAAAGCCGTTACGTGGAATTTGGCTGTTTGGCACTAGGAGTTAATTGTACAATAACATCAGTAGTTACCAGATTGAGTCTGTCAGTCACTGTATGATTTCTATAAACTTTCAATTTATGCCATTTTAGAAGGGAGTACAAATTACCATCCTCATCTGTATGTTGATAATATCTTTCAATACATCTGGCAATATTTTGCTCTTGAAAGCGACAGACAATTCATGTTTTGGGGAGGGAGAAAGTATAGCTACACTGAAGCAAACTCCTTGGGTAGATGCATTGGTGTACAAAGTGGCTTGCATCAGTGCAGCGAGGTATGACAGCTGTACCACTTCTTTACACCTGTGGGTCCCATCTTGGAGTGGGGTCAGCTACTGATGTAGCTATACGAGTAGACAAGCCCCAGTGCAGACAAGCTTTGAGGTTCCTGTTGCTTGTAGCTGGAAGAGCACACCCCAGCTGCAGATGCTTCCTCAGCCTGATGAAGGGTATTTATACCTGAAAGCTTACTGAGAAGAATTTTTCCAACTATTTGAGTTGGTCTAATAAAAGATTGACTTTTATTAGTAGATGTTAAGGATTGTAAATCCAAAAAAAAGATGACAAAGCCGATAGGGAAATACAGTTTGCCCGGGCGAGGGACTAACAATAGAAGGATGGGGGTGAGGTTGGGAGCGCAACTAGGTTACATGCGATACAGAGTTAGCCAACTAAGCCCGGGGTTAAGGGGAGAGGGGAGTGGGGAAGGGGAGGGGGGGGGGTTTCGCGATGCTGAGAGAAAAAGAGGATAGAAACACACATACCCGTGACAATGGTCCGCAATGGTGGAAGAAGTGGTCCGAGGAAAAAGTGATTTCTTTTTCCAGCAACAGGTTCTTTGGGTATTACATTTACCCAAAGAACCTGTTGCTTGTAGAGCATTTCTGTCAGTCAAAATAATGGCAACATTGCATTCAGAAGGAGCTGTTCATGGAGGATTGGATCAAAATGAGTGTGGCTTGAGACAACTCTTCAGTGACAGCATCCACATTTTGCCCAGCCAGGGTTCATTGTCTGCTGGGCCTTGAAGCCCCCTGATGTGATGGCATATTGCTAACAAAGGCAACTATGGTTTCTATTATTGTATCCCATCATCTACATCTGATCAATTTAGGTTATGGACGTGTAGGATACTTCAGACTCTTGGTATATTCCTATTCGGCTGTGATGGTTATGTTTGAAAAACTCTTTTTCTAGAGGTAGTCTACCTTTCTTTGGATTAATATTTCTATTGCTTATGCTTTTCCAAGATAATGCTGTTGTCTTACAGTCCAATTTTAAAGCCATTTTTTAGAATCCAATTCAGTAAACCCCTGTGGTGGTTTAGATTCTCGTTCAGAAGTTTTTGACTATTGGATTCAAAGTAGCAAGAAAACCAAGTGGCGAAAGTTACCAAATGCTTTAAAGGGTAGGATGAAAAGCTGCCTGACTGCTGTTTAAGCAGTAACATGTTTTGAAATGTGGTTAGTAGCACAGTTGGTGGAAAGTAATTACTGTTATGCAGAGGTAGTGTTGCAGCGTTCTGGCTGCAGACTGCACAGGGAGGTGTAAAAAAGCAATGCAGTCTGTAGGTAAGTACGCCTTATAATTCACTATTACGGCATCTGCTGATATAGGCAGCTGCAGTCATTGGGCTGGATTGGTGCACAGCCCACTAATTCTCTGCTTAGAAACGTCTGCCTCCCCAGCCAACCGTATAGAGGAGCTTCTGGGCTCCACTGGTATCTGGTTATTCCTTCTTTCTGATAATTCCAGCAGTAGTTTCTCTTGGCTTTTTCCCCTCTGAGCTTCCCCTAATTCCTTTACCTCTTGCTTTCCTTCTTGTTCTTGCACCAAGATGTAGAGCCATCCTAGAAAGGTATGTAGCAAAGCAGCAAAACTTTGAAAAAAACCTCAATTTTTTTTGCGATTTTGTAGTTGGTCTAATAAAAGGCATCATCTCTGAACCAAGAATTCTAGAGTTTTGCATTGTCTCAGATCAACACGGCTATCAAATACACCCCTTTTATCAATATCAGCATATAGTGTTAGCCTCAGATGCTTCCTGAGGCTCCCACATTGAGGCCTTTAGCTTGTTGGAATCGTGATGAGGACGTATGAAAGTGATGTGAAAGTATGCAGAAAGGGCCAGGTGTGGGCAGTTGCTCTCCACAGCTCACAGGGGTTTGAAGTAAAAAAAAACAAAACCAAAAAAAACCTGGTGCTTCACATGGCTCCAAAACTGCACAGCAGCAGGGGCGACGCGTAGGGGGTGCACGTGCACCCCCTGAACGTGGTGGCGCACCCTGTGCAAAAAAGAGTCGCTGACAAGGTTGGCGGTGCCTGCGAGGAGTCACCATGCGCCATCCCACCGCGGACACCTCTGGTAGTGTTTGCGGACGGTCCACAATTGCCACTGGGCGCTGCTGCCACTACCAGCGCTACCTGTGGGTCGTTACCAACCCCTGGTCAGTGTCATTGTCCTGTCATCCGTCCCTTCCCCCTCCTCCTCCCCCCCCAACAGTGCTGGCACCGTATGCGGGAGCTCCCAGCTTACTGCTGCCATGCTCCCGCCACTGCCAGTGCATCTGTGCTGCCACTGGGGGCACATGCCATTCATGCACAGCAGTCTGTCTGTATGGCAGGAGGATCTTCCCAGTCTTCCAGGCACTTACCCGCACATTTACCTTACCTCCTGAGAAGGAAGCAGTCCTTAATTAAGCTCTCCACAGAAGATAAGGTCTTATGGATAGTATGTATTTGTGGAGAGCTCCTGATCTTCACCTTTGTAAGGAAAATGCTGATTTGGAGGGTAAATCTGTACTCCAGTTGTTCAGCTGAATCACCGAGCACTGCTCCAGAGAGGCGTGCTGCCACAATTGAATAATAAATGCTTATCAGCCTTGCTTCCTGTGGGCAGCATTTTGAACTAAACTCAGATTAAATGCATGCTCTATTATGTCATTCCTCTGGGTTTAAAACTATGGGTAATATTTTAATTGCACATTTTTCCTCCTGTGGAAACAGTTCTCTAGTTTACTGAAAAATGGATAGCATGATTCTTAATCCTAAATCTCGTAGCATTCCTTAAGTGAGAGACAATGAAATCAGCTTTAGACCATACAGGAATGAGTAACATATTTATTTTTAAAGTCAAGTCCTTGTCTAGCTTCAGGAATAAATATGATAAGTGAATTAATCCAGCTAATTCAAGATTAAATTTTACTAATTCCAGTAAAGTACAGATACAAGCTGAAATGGATGAAATTGAAGATATCTTCAACACAAACAGGTTTTACTGTTTTGTGGCAAATATATAAGTTAAAGAGTTGAAAAGTCCCCATTGCTGTGGTGAGTTTACAGTGTGTGGTCTTCTGCTATATAACTCCAGATGGACTATTGTTTCCCTAGTGAAATGCAAAGTTTTCAAGTTCACATACAGACTATAGAGCGCCCTAGATTGTTAACTGTTTTGTTCTTAGAGAACATTGCTTTTGCATAACTCTCTCTCCAGCTGTGCCAAACTTCACTCACTTGCAATAAATATACCACTATGTAATGTATTAATAACTAATCTTCTTAAAAAAAGACTGCATGGTGTAGTTTCCCCAGAAATATTAAAATAAATGTTGTCATTTAATTACAGCAGAGGCCATTATAAATGAGATGATACGTAGTGTCTGCAACTCACACACAGAAAAGCTGAAGCATAGAGGTTTAGGGGGCATGGGCATACAAGGGAGTGGATGTTAGATTTGAGGATTAGAATTTAGGGCTGTTTGGTTTGCAGGCCTGTGATGACTATGCTAGATGATGTCTCTGCTCTCATTTCAAATAGTGTCCCCCAATATTTTGGAGGGGATCTGAACAAAGAGTGTCAGTGATGAGCTAGATTTAAACCATAATTTCCTTTACTTGAGAGAAATTACTCTCTTGATGGATTCTCCAGGACTGAACATTTGTTCTAGTCATCAGGCTTTCCCCTGTACCTTTACTCACTGTAGCCAGTGGCTTTTCACTAACTCTTGGAAATGCCCGTTTTGTGCCCTTATAGGACTGTTTGAGCATTCTACTGTATTTTACAATTTAGAAAGTACACAAAACCTAGATAGCAAGACTGAATATAAAAATTAGTATTGATTAATTATAAAAGTTATTATTTATAAAGTTATACAAGTTATTATTATTACTGGTTATTTATATAGTTTAAAGATAAACCTTGCAGTTCAGTACTGATTTATATTTTTGCCAGAAGTTGCAATATCTTCCTTTTTGATCTTAACATCTTTCTTCCATTTATACTGTGTAAGCCTTTTGTTTTAGGGTGTTGGAGTCCTTTTTAGCAAACCAGATTATTTATCCAATTCCTGATCAGGCTCCATCCACATAATTGTATCTCTGTTTATATTTAATTCCCACTGTATGTGTTCCAGTTCACCAAATATCATTTATTCTTTCTTTTTTCTTACTCTGCCTTGTCCTTTCAGTGGGTTCCTGGTAATTCCTGGACATAAACCACCTACAGTTTGCATGAGTTCAGTTTCTGCTTTCAGAATTGCTGTTCTTGGGGTAGAAAACCAGAGTGTGCAGACATTCAAACTTTCTGTTGCAGCAAAAATGGCTGATCTAGAGGAAAATAACCCAGGAACAATCAGGTTTAAATAAGTCCCAGGAAAGCATCTCCCAGGGGAGTGAATGTCTACATACTTTTCCCTGGCTTTACTCCTCCAGGAGTGGACCTGGGGGAAAAGGCTCCCATGTCTTTGGAGATCAAGATCATCAGTGTGGAGAAGGTGTGGGGGAGGCAGCTGCTACCTCCTGCCCCCCTGGGATATACTGGGAGGGGAGGGGAGGAACAGTCCTGGCTGCTCCCTGCCTGGTTCTTGCACCTGAGTTTCTGGTATGAGAAGCAGGCTATTAGCTTTGCCACATGGCTCTTTCTGCTCCTCTCCTAGGTACCAGGAGCTGAGTGCAGGGAGTGCGGCCCCTGGCTCCCTTACCACTCAGCTGAGTGGCGGAGTCAGTGATTGACAAGCTGGAGGGGCAGAAGCTTGGGTTTAAGGAAAACCTCTGCATACCTGTCTCCTCTGGCTTCCCCTTGCCCCCCATCCTCCATCCCAGGTGATCTTGAGCACAGCGAGGCAAAATAGGTTGCTATGTGACAGCAGCAAGGCTTGGGGACCTTACTGCCTTGGCAAAATTTCCCTGCCTTACCCTGCAGTGCTCTGGGTTAGCTGCTGTGCCCCTGCCACAAGGCTGTGGGAGTCTTGCTGCAGTGATTTGAGTATTCCCCCCTCCTCCCCCTCCCACAAACTCCTCTGGGCCAACCTGGAGGAATGCAAGGAGTGGGGCTATTCTGTGGGGAAGAACTGGGAAGGTTCCCACCGTGGAAGACTACCCCCCCCCCCCCCCCCCCACCACCCAATGGTGGGGGGGGGGGGGGCCCCCAATCAGCTGATTGGTGGGAGGGGGAGGGCATGCTCTTGGAGCCCGGACCTTCCCTGGTTGTCTGTGGCAGCTGCTGCTTTCAGCTGCATTTGACAGCCTGCCTCCTTCCCAGGGAGGGGAGAGAGCAGGCTGTCAATTAACAGGCTCCCCTAAAGGTTGGGATGGCCCTGGGAGAAGCCCTCTTGTACCCCCTGGCTGGTGAGCTTGCCTGTGAAGCTCTCCAGCCACGGGGCTGGAGGAACAATCCAGATCCTGGGCTGTTTTTATGCTGGAAGAAATTTCTTTCAGTAGAAACAAACGTCTGTATGCAGCCTATATATAACCTAGCAAATTAAGGTTGAGATTTGTTTAACAGTAACTCCAGCTTTAAATATGCTACAAGCATGTAATTTTCAGGGATACTGCAATACCCTGGCTGTGATGAAAGATATAATCTTCCTAATACTTGGGATATATGATAATCAAATGTACTATGTTTAAAAAAAGTCACCATTTAATTTTTGCATTAGAGCATGCGTTGGTGAAGCTGGAGAACATATTGCTTTTTCATATTAATTGAAGGTGGAAATAAAAACCTAATGGAGTATTGGATAGTGTGTTATAGTACTGTAGGACAAATGAAGGTGGCATTTAGTACAGGAAACTACTGATTTCCCTGCCTGTATTATTTTGAGTAGATAGGGCATGTTTTGATCCAACTTTAACTAAACACAATTTTTGTTTGTCTTTAATCTATAACCAGATAGGTAAGCCTCACATTCTCTGTCACTCTTCAGAATTATGTTCTAGGAGGTTAATTATTTTCTTATTCTGAGTGACCTCATTTATCAGACAGTTTTTGCTCAGCCTAAGATTTTATATCCCAGCAGTTTAATTGCCTATTACAGATGCAGTACAAGAAATCCAATTGCAACTTGGATAGGGACTGATGTTGCCAAAAATTACGCATCCTTATATATTACAGGATTTTTTTACTGTCATTCAGACAGTGTTTATAAGAATACATCCACAAAAGAATTTCCCTTTCTTTTTGTAGCACAATATTATCTAAAATACTGTCTTGAAGCAGGCCAATATCTTTCTGAGCCTGAAGGTCACCATGTATGCTCAGGGGAAAGGATTTATAGGACTGTGGTCAACCAGAACGAAGGAGATGCTATGGAAGGAAAAATTTTGTGAAGCATGAAGTATGTTGTATTCGGTGCAATGCACAAGATATTAACAGCAGTCTAGGAAGTCTTTATCATGATGATTTGTTGCAGTGAGCACTCTGCTATGTCCTTTTATTGAGCCCTACTGTAGCTTACTTAAGCAGCATAACTAAGCATCTGGGCAGTGTCAGAAATTGCTTCAAACAGAACAGATCACTGCATATTTTTATGTATAGGGGTTGAAGCAAATAGGTCAGTTTTTTTGCTTATCGTGGAGTAGAGCTGTATGGAAATCAGTTTCTTTTCTCATTCTGTTTTCCTTCAAACCTAGTGTAGAGCAAAAGTGCAGGTGTATTCTTTCACTTGTATCTTAATCGTATGGATAATAAGGTGCTTTATAAATTAGCATGAGAGTATATGAGCTGGTTTATTTGTTATTTATTGCCATATTATGTAGCTTTATAATTATGATAATTTATATCTAATGATCCTATTGATGCAACATTTATCAGCATATTTCACCAAACTGAAGTACACAATGATTTCTTATGACTTTAAGACTGGTACTTTAGCTACCTCTCTACAAAAGAATAATAGTAATATTGTTTTGACGACAAATGATTTTTCTGAAGATTTTTGTTTCTGTATTAACTGGAATATCATGCATCTCAAATGATTAGTTTAAATTGCCCGTTCTTAAAATGTTCTGCACAGTGATCCTCCCCCACCTCCATAAAACATTTGCCCAGGATACAAATAAACAATATTCCAGCGAACGAACCATTTTATCATTAATGTAGGTGACCAGTTAAAGGGACTAGCTGGTATTCAAGAGTGTCTTCTCATTTGACATTGTGCTGGGAACAGATAGATGATGGAAGGGCTCATTGCAGTCAGTAGAAGGGAAACTGAGGAAACTGGTGCTTTGTCCCCTTTTTCATGTGCTGCCTTTGTCTCCCTAAAAGACTGAGAAAATAGCCCAAAATGAATATATACAGTAGAACCCTGATTATTGGTTGGTTGTTTAGTTTTTGTATCTGATTCATTTGCACCCTGATTAATGCGCATCAGGTTGCTGAATTAAGGATGAGTTGCTCAGCTGACCTTTATTTTCAAGGTCAGGGCCTCTCCACTCATCTGGAGCTCATCAATGGCCTGACACAGCTAATCAGAGAAGCAGCACATACCTCTAAATATGTTGGGACAGTAGCAAGCAAAACATTATCAGTATTTTTAAACACAGCCAGGCATCCAAATTGTTCCCCCTTCAGCTCTTAAGAAATAAGATATGAAAGGTAGGAAGCCAACTCCAAGTACTGTCTAAGTTGCTTGGTTTGGTCCTTCCATTGCAGTCATCTGGTTTTGGAAAAACTATGCTACCATTTTTTGCTGAACTAAAAAAATGGCTTTGATTAAAATACAAAAAAGAGCTGGACAAAATGGGAATAAAACATCATGCTGTCCTTCTGAGCAGTATCTATTTGGGAATGGAGATGAGCTTCCTGCTCTTAAAGTAGACTTGAATAAAATATTAAGCATCGTCAAAAGTTTAAATAGAAAATTAAACTAGGAGATATTGTTTGCTATGGTCATTTTATGGGGAGAGTAAATAAAACTAAGCTGACTTGGTCCAGAAGGTTTTGATTTTGTTTGTAGAACGTAGTAGTGTACTGCACAGCTCTTTTCTGCACTGATTGAAGTAATTCTAGAAGGCAGGAAGATTTTGCATGTGGAACGAGATACTTTTGGTATGCAGAATATTTTTTTCTGTCATAAAATTTAATTTGTCATGTCACATGTTCCGACTACGTCATAACATGGGATGTGCGCGTGTTTTACTTCTGAGACAACTGTAGAAGGGATAACAATTTATCTGTGTGTCCTAGAATGAACACCTGCTGCCGCTTTCCATCTTGTAATAATGCTGAGAGAGCACTCGTTTCCCTTTAGGCTGATCTTGTACACAAATTTTATCTTTGAAATAAATAAAAACACAGCCCAGTTAGTAATAACTATAGAAGTAATAAATATGGAAGCTAAAATGATCTGAGCAACAAAAAGTTCAGAAGGTCACAAGTTCTGAAAAAGAAATGAGTCATAAGAACTACAGTTTTTCCAAAGCAAATGTTTTGTCGGTATTCCTTGTATGCTTAGTGTAGATATCATGTGGTTCTATACTTAGCAAATTTGCTTAGAGCCTCGTGTGTCAAAATTAATTTTTCCAGAGAGAGTTTATCTTCTGGAAATGACAATACCTGCCATCAGTAACATCTCTGGGCCTTGGAAATCTCTCTCCAACATAGTTGCCTTTGCCCTCCCTTACAAGGAATCAAAAGATCTGGATTATCTGTTTGTCTTTCTGGCTTTATACAAGAATTAAGGGGTTTTGGGGGGTGTTTTTTGTTTTGTTTTGGGGTTTTTTGGTGATATCTTTTCTTTTTTTTAAATCAGATCTACTATAGAATGCAAGAGGTTTATATACAATTGGCCCATTAAAAGATACCACCCAAAAAACCTTTGCTTCTCCCTGTTTCCTGGACACAACAGTGCTCCAACCCTGCTACAGGATGGACTTGCACAAGTTACTTATGTCCTTTATGCCTCAGTTTCAGCACTTGGGGATTCCCTTCCATTTTGAGAAGCACACAGAGGTCCTTGGATTGACTTCAGCAGTACTGAAATGTGCCAAAGTGCTCTGCTAAACTGGGGCAGTAGAGGCATTGTAAAATCATTGCTGTAATGGCCCCAAAGCCATTATTACAAAAGAAACATGGGAGGTAGGAAGGTCATCCCTTCTGTCCTGGATACATAGAAATCCTAGTACTTTTTGTTTAGGTTTACAGAGCAGTTCATTCCTACCTCTGCTGCACTGTACCATTAAGGGATCCATCTTTAAACTCATGAAAACAGACAAAAGAGTCTAAGAATCCTTACCCTTTGATTCTTCAGAGGAGCTGTCATATCTTGGCAACAGACAGTACCTTGCAGTTTGATACTGTTTTAGATTTTGTAAGTCTGGCTTCTTCACTGACCTCTAGATTTTTCATTGTCCTTTGTAATGGGTCTCATGAAATCTAAAGTTAGAAAAAAACTTCATATTAGAGTATTCAGTCCACTAATTCTGGCTAGAACAGTATTGACTAAATGATATTTAAAAATATTCTTAAGCTTCATACTTTATACAGCTGTATTTGAAATGGAGTGTGTTTTACTTTAAAACAGTTTTCTGCTAAGCTATCTGAAGTAGAAATTAAAAGCAGCCCGGTGACTAAAGACATTTGTTTTTTGGTTCCTGTTTACGGGAGTGCTCTTGAAGCTTTATGCATAATACAAATGAACAGTTCATTATAATGGGGTTCTAAATGACTTTTGGATCACAGGCAGGATTATGAAGCCAGCTGCTGTGGTTATAATACTTTGTCAATTATTTTATTTTATTGTATTTTGTAGCTGATGCTTTTTTCAAAGCTGCAGTGAGCCTTGTTCCTGAAGTGCCAAAGATGATCAATATAGATGGAAAGATGAGGCCCTCTGAAACATTTCTCCTGGAATTCCTTTGTAATTTCTTTTCCACTTTGTTAATTGTTCCGGTAAGTAGCTTAGTGGAAAATGTAACACAAAGCAGTTAATTCCTTAGGATCAAGGAGGCTATTTTTCTTGGTTTATCGACCAGACCTGGTTTTAATATTTCCTATATGTTTTGTTATAAATTCCATGCCCTGTTTATCAGTTGATAAAAACATTCCCTTAATACTATATCGAGGCACATGCATAGTTGTTGAAGTGCAGTGTTACATGTTTCTTGAGCACAGTCCAATTAACTAAAACATCACCTCCACAATTTCAGAACAGCATACCAGTTTCCTTCAAAGGTAAAAACCTATGAACAGCCTCTGTCAAACCATTAGTGAATTCAAGTCAGATTTTATTGCAAAAAAACCCAACAACCCCAAGACGTTTAAATCTGTTAGCATGAATATCCCAGGTGATTTTAATTGTCATGGTGTATCATGGGGGAGAAGGTTTCTGAGAGCAGATCCAACCAGTGGGCTTCTATATCAGCAGTGATATCATGACATGTATGTGGAAGCAAATGGTGAGTGGACTCTTTAAAGCGCAGCTAAAATATACATTCTCTGAAGCTAATGGTGCTAAGCAGGTGGACACAGTAGTCTACTGCTTTCCATTTGGCTCTGCAATATAGAGGAGGAGGGAAACAGAACGTGGTGGTCATGCAATTGCTGATATGTTGTATACCAACTCTACATGAGCGCTTTTCAGCATGGAAACAACTCGGAAGAAGAATGGACCCTCTTAAAAGCCATTGCTTTCATAATGATTTATTTTAACGTTAAAAGGTTGTTTGTTCCTCTTTAGCTTTGGTGTCTGCCCAGTGTAGGTGTTCTTTCCAAAACACATCATTACATGAGTAATATACTTGTTTTTGTAGTTTACTGAAATAATGAAAGAGGGGGGGAAATCTAACTAGTGTGTGTAATTTTGGAAGTTCAGCTATTAAGAAGTTGACAGCTAACTTCTTGTTTAATTCCCCCTTTGATTACGAAGCAAGAGATCTCAAAATTTGTCTGCTAAGGCTGCCTATACTGTGATTATTATAGATCAAATAGACATTATAATTTTCTCTTAATGTGTTTTTAAAGGGGCTTGCTAAGACGCACATATAAAACCAAAACAACTGGTTGACGGCTTTATTTGTATTGTGTTTTCTTCTGCCACAGAGCTGTTATCACTTTTAAGAAAAACAAAAATCCTCTCTGATTGTCTGCCTCTCACTTGTTCTCTAGGACCATCCAGAACAGGGTGTGTTGTTTCTTGTTCGAGGACTACTAAATGTGATCCAGGATTATACTTGGGAGGAGAATTGTGATGACAAAATCCGGATTTATACTAATGTTTTGCATCTGCTCTCCGCAATGACTCAAGAGACTTATATCTACCATGTAGACAAAGGTAAACTATAAGGGTTAGTTGGAGTTCAGTACTCTATAATGTTCTGTTGTGGCATTATATCGGTGATTTGCCAGTGCTGACATTAATTAAAATTGAAGAATTATCCATGTGCAATGGATTATTTTCCTGCACAGTTCTATGTAGTATGGTGTAGAATGATCTTAAGAATTATTGTCCAGCAGGTATCCAGTCCATGATTAAAATAATACTTTATGAAGTATTATTGACCTGCACTGAACATGTGAAAATCCTGGAATTACAACCTACCTTTCTTCAATGGATTTTATCAAATGTTTGGTTCAGAGTCCTTTGTATATTTGTTTGAAATAGTATCTTATTGCAACTCAGTGGTCAACATATGGCATGCTCCCCTCTGTGCTTGATCCCTAGGGGATGCAAGTCTGTTAGCCAGACTTTCCAGCTGAGCTGTGTCTAGCTCTGGTTGTAGAGACTTGCCTTGGTTTACTGTCACCAAAGAGAGCAGCTGTTAGATAAGTACAGGGGTGATTGAGCTTCTTTTTTTAACAGATATTGTCACTGTCTTCCTTCTCCTTCCCAACTCCAAAAGATTGAGGTGAGGATAATAATAAATAATGCAGTCCATGCTGCTGATGGATTCCTTAACTGTAGAGTTTGTGCTTCCTGAAAAGCATGTAACCCTCATAGGTTTTGTCAGAGACTAATATAACCTGCCTCTGTTCATTACGGCATGTGGATTCCAAATAATGTTTACAAAAGCTTTTATTGGTTAGATTTTGCTTTTTTTTAAAAAAAACAAACAAACAAACCAAAAGACTTAAATAACAGCTCAAACCAACTCTGGAGCCTTTCTGAAGTAGAAACTGAGCACACAGAACTGACCGCTCTCAGGAAAAATGCATGCCATTATGGAGGCAGGGGTGTCAAATTTATCCAGATCTGGCATGAGGAGTCAAACGACAGGGCTCTTCATGGACCAGATGTGGACCCACCTACGGAAGCAGGGCAAGTGGTAGCAGCATTAACTACCATGAGTACCTGAGCTGCTGTGTTGACTCAGGGAGCCACAGGGGTTAAAATGCAGCCATGTTTGACACCCCTGCTTTCAAGGGTCCTTTCAACAGAGATCACTTTAATGAACAAAGATGTTTTTGGTTTGCTAAAATAAAGGGGTGTTTTTCCATGTGCTCGGGGTTGCCGCTTTAATTAGAGTGGCTTTCAGAGACGCTTTAATTAAACCCCCTGGAGTGTCTCGTGTATCAGCGTCCCCGTGCTTCAAAATGGCATTGCGACGCTTTATCTGAAGCTTGTTCTGAGCTTTAGATAAAGTGCCCCTGCTGCCATTTTGAAGCAAGACGACACTGATGCATGAGACACAGAGACTGACTTGAGCACAGTAATTACCACACTTCATCAGACTTGATTAATTGATTGTAATTACAGTGCGTTGGAGCAGCCTCCAAGCTTGTATACAAGCACCTAAGGAGAATATCTCTAGCATGGTTTTTCTAACTGTTAGAAGTGCTGGACGGGGCTTTCCTTATCTTCTCATCTTTGGCATGAAATGCCTCAAGGTGTTCCCCTCTGCTTAGCTTTTCTACTTTTCCTACTATGGGGACACCTCCCAGCTGGCTTCAGTCTTGGACATCACTTGTATGTGCGTGTCATTCAACTCTGTCTCCAAGGACTTCCACTCAGATCTGCCTCATCTCCCATCTGTTCATGCATCTTTGTTCTTTGGGCTACATCACTCCCTAACACTAGGACTCCAAAAACTGCCTTTATAGACATAAAAGTCAACTTTAGCATATTTTTAACCCTGCTAGTACTTCTATAAACTTGCTGTGGCAGAGATTACTAAGATTACCAAAATAGGCTTGAACATGAACAACTTTTTTTATAGCTAACTCTGCAGCTGAAGAATTTTAGTCCTATCTCCAGCTTGAGCATTCCTTGCCAGCTGACTTGAGCATTCCTTGCCACCATGAGTGCTTCCTCTGAAGACTGTCCACACTTTCAAAATTATTGGCTTGTGACCAAAGATGAAAATGCTGTCTTTTCCAATATGCCACCTACTGTTTGACCCTCCTTTTCCCTGCTCCTAAAATATCATCTGCATCTCCCTTAAACTTCCTATTCTCTTTCTATTGAGCTGACTTTTTGGTTATTTGCTATGGATATGAGCTTGGGAATTTGTAAACTTTATTTTTTGAGGATCATGTTTGGTTGTTCAGCTCTTTTTCCTTGGTCTTTTAAGAAGTTTTAAACTCATTAAAATATTACACGTAGTTAACCCTGATCTGTCCTGTGGTAATTAAGGGGAAAGGAAGAAAGCATGCTCATCTTTTGAAGATCAAAGAACATGCTGTAAGACCAGCAATCCTTTTTTTTATTTAAAAAGTAATGTTTTAGATAGGTCAGTCAGCCTAAATGATTAGGCAGTCCAACTAGTTGGTGCAGTTCCCAATAGAAATAAATAGAATTTTCCAGCAGAATCACTATCAGAACTTTTAGAATCTATGAAAATAATTCACATCTAGATGTGTAAAGGGTTTTATTTATTCTTTTGATTGAACTGTCAATGTGGTATATATTACTTAATATCTCTAAATCTCAGAATGTAAAGCTCATTCCTGATCTAAAATTCCAGAATGCAGAAACACAGAAGATTATGTACTTTGAAAGCTGGTGTCATTTTAGAGAAGATGCATTGTAACCTACACGTATAAGACCCTGGCTTAAGCTCTGGTATCTTCTGTTTTAAAACTTCAGCTGTATCTTGAAATTTCATAATGGAAACCTCGGTGTATTTTTGTTACAGCAAATGTTAACAGATGCGGTTTCAGTCTTTTATTGACAGGTTGCATGTATCAAGTAGTTGCCTATTAGTGCTAAACAAAATGGTTTCCTTGCAAAAAAAACTAGTCTCATTTCCTAAATGGAAAAATAATTAACTTTTAACTCTGCTAAATAATAAGCATGTTAGCCCACACTGTACACTTTAGACTGAAGAATATGCTTTGACATGGGTGCTATTTCTGGATTACATTTATTGCAATATAGTGACTCCAGATTTATTTCAGTTCTTCCCACAGCTTACTAAATTTCTTGCCTCACACTGACCTTTCAAGGTGTAGAATCAGGCAGAGAGGCTGGAACAAGCCACTTGGAAAAAGGCTTGTTTGATAGCAGTTACCTACAAAGGATCCCAAGTTCCTCCTTTTAATGCTAGGGGACCTGTGCATGAGAGATGGATCACAACTATCTTAACTGAAATGTTAGTCCTCTGATCATCATGGGACCAGCTATATTCTAGTTGAACCCATGGAACTGTGCCATTCATCTCGCTGGAAGCAGGATTGGGTTCTTTGTGGCACCCGTCTCTTGGAGAAGCTTCTAGTTCTTTTGTACCTGTTTCCAGTTTTCACATGGGCAGCTCATTTAAAGGGTAGCAAATGCAAACATTTCCCTACTAAAATTTTAATCTGTATATTGGAGTCATAAGACTGGAGGAGATAGAGGGGTCATATTTTCCAAGAGGCATTTGAAAAAAAAAAATTATATATATAAATATATATGCAGTTATGTTTGGATGGACAATTTTTGCTTTTAAAGCAAAACAGAGAAGCCAGAGCAAGTAGCAGAAGCCCTCGTGTGATCTGGATGGATTCCAGTCACTGAACTGCCAGGTCTCTGACGCATCTTCCTGCTGGCTCTTGGGGTAAGAGCACAACACGCTTTCAGAAAAGAGAAAGAGATCCAAAGTTTAAGTCCCGTTTTAAAGATCCAGGTAACAGAAAAAAGAGACCAAGTTTCCCCTTTAAATTATATCTACTCTGGATTTTGCTTCCTCCCTTTTGTGAAAGATGGTTTAACATATAGAATACACTGATCCTGATGGGGTTCTTTGACCTAAACTGATATTGACCTGATATTGTTGGCACAACCTTACCTAGGAAGGAAAATCAAGAGATTGTTTCCTCCCTGGCATGACTATAGTTTTAGATCATTCAGACAGTGCTTTGATGGCCACCTTAGTTTTGAAAGTTGCTGTGGTAAATTTATACACACTTTACAGTCATTAAAAAGAACAATTCCACACGTGTATGCTGCCAAAAATGGGCATACTTCTGTAGCAGGGAAGTAGGGCTGGGTGGAATTCTGAATTCTACAGTGCCAAATTCTAGCTTGGATTCTGATACCTCCGTTAAGTGGAATCATGATTCTTCCTCTGTCTTGAAAGCTGCGGCACCGTGTCATTCAAGGGTTTTTTGCCATGTGTCAGTAAGCTAGCAGAGCTGGGAATAGAACTGGGGTGTCTTGACTTTTCGGTCCCCTGCTCTAACAGCTGGACAGCTTACTTCTTTTGGCTACACTGATTTCCAGATGAAGTCAGATATAAAATAAATGTTTGTGCTCTTCAGGTAAATGGGCTGCTAAGAAGTCACCAGCCATGACAAGAATATTTCATGGATTTAACAGCCTGGAAAGAACTACTGCTCCATAGCATAGATCTACCTGTAATTTTTCAGTGTGCCTAAGAAAGGGGATGTGATCTTTTCTTTGTCATGTATACAATGGACAAACAGGACTCGCCTCCCTGGAATATTCAGAAATTTAAAAATTTTAAGTGCTTTGAAGTTTTCAGATGACAGATGTGATGTATGCGTTTCCCCCTTTAGGCCTGGGAAACACTTTTGTAGACAGCGCTATATTTAAATGGATATCTTGGAGTGCCTTGTTTCAGAGACAGATTTGTGGTTCAAAAACTGTCAGAGTGATTGTGAAGTACGTCTGAGGACACTGGGGTTTTTTCCCCCCTCCTACATGAGAATGTTATTTATTAGAAATACTGAGAGAGAAAATTAACATCCATAATGACAGCAGATCCTTATTCCCTTAGTGCAGATATGCATCTCTTCTTTCCTGCAGGTGATAAGTAGGTCCATGTGGGTTATTACCTAGAGATCTGTGACATGAAGGAGGAGGATGCTCTAGTAGTCTTGTGTCTTTAATTATGTCATGTATCAACAAAACATGGCAATTCCCTCCAGCAGCTACTGGCTGGTGCACTGAAAGTGCCTGAGGATGGCTAAAGTAAATTCAGCTTGCAGTGAAATAGCTTTCATGCCTGGCTAACTGCAGGTACCATTCAAATGACAGCAGTAGCAAGCAAGCAAGTGAGGTTATAGTGGATTTTGTCAGCCATTAAAACTGTACTGATAAATGAAATTGCCATAAGATTCAGAGCCCCAGTGCAGCAGCAGTCAGGAATTCCTGATGTTTCTGATACAAATGTGTTGGTGTTAGACATTAGGTACTCAAATGCAGACTGTGGGGAGGACAGCCTTCATGTGATGAAGCAGTATTTCCCACCTAGTTCCAGCTTTGGCATCTCCACGGAAGACAGTGATGCTTTCCAATCCCACGTGCAGCTGGGTGCTCTTCTGAGAGATGCTCCTGAAGTTCTCTCACACCTTCAAGGGTGCCTTTCAGCTCCAAACCTCTCTCTGCCATCTCCTGCTGGACCATAGAGAGCAGAATGAGATGCTGCAAAGGTCACCTTTCTGACCTATGGTGCCTCAGTTTTAAGCCGCTGCAGAATTTCCAGTTTCTGTAGAAACAAGAGACAAGTGCTTCAGAGTTCAGGTTTGGGGCCTTGCACACAATCTCACCAACCCAACAAATTAGAAACGTGACAGATTGCTTTTGGTCTGCAAAATGTAGCAAACTGGCTTCTGGTTCTTTGATTAGAAATGGTATACAAGAAAAGACTGAATTACATTGTCTGTTCTGTAATCAGTTTTGTGTTCTGGCTTTTACTGCTTCCAGCATAAGCTCTTTGTGTTACATGTATGTGTAGAGAACTGTGATTTCATGTGCATCTTCCAGGTGAGTAATGGACTAGTAAGCAAATACAAAAGGCAAGGGCATTTCAGAGGGCAGAGATTTTTGTATCTATCCTATGCCTCCCTAAAATATTTGAACTCCTGAGCAATGAGTACTTATTGCACATCTACCTACCACTGTAATTAATGAGTTAGGCTTCCCTGTCATCATTTGAGTCTCATTAATCAATGGCGATGTTCCTTATAAAACCATTCTGGTTATTGAATCTATCCTGTTATTTCTTGTGATTTATCATTTTTTTAATCAGTACAATTATCTGAATGTAATGTCTTCCATGATTTTTCAGGTGATTTCAGGTTTTGCTTTAGAATAATATAATTTTCTAAGTATAGAGAGTGAAAGTGTATCTTTTTAAAAACCTGCAGTAGGCAACGTGTCTATTGTCACAATCCGGCAGTCCTCAGATCATCAAGAGAGTGTTTACAAAAGTGACTGATGTTAAAAGAAGATTTCATATTCATGAAGAACCAGTTTTGCAGCTTCCCAAACCAGTACTGTCTAGATATGTGCTATTGTTTTGTAGTAAACAAACTTTTATAACCATCTAGATTAAGCTCAGATTTATTTATGCTTGCCTCTGCAGTTGATTCCAATGACACCCTCTATGGTGGAGACTCCAAATTCCTAGCTGAAATTAATAAGGTGTGTGAGACAGTGATAACACAGATCCTGGACCACCTCAAGACCCTTGGAAAGGATGAGGTACATCTCTTCTAATCTTTGCTGAAGTGCGACATAAAATCACGTGCAAGGCTAAGTAAACAAGCTGTTCCTAAGGACAGTAGACTGTAGATATGCTTTGACTTTTGGAAAGCCCTGTGGACATTTGAAAAGCTAGAGAGAGGCATATGGTCCTATTTCATTTGGGTATTTATACTGGGATCAGGTAGACAAGTGTGTCAGTGAGGAGTAAAGTAAAACTGATTCTCTTGCTATTTTATTGTCCTGTTGAAGAGATGAGTGTTTAGCTGTGTTCTGTACATGGCCCAGACAGTCTAGTAGGACTGAGAAAATTCTTACTGGCCCTTGTGCCAGCTCAGCTGTTGTTTTTCCTCAAGTTGTAATGCAGGGCACGTTGACAGTTCAGTCACACCAGTGATTTACAGTGCAGGGAAGAGCTGCCCAAGCCAGCTTTACAGTAGGCTGCACCAGTACCCGAGTTAGCTTGCTCTGGCAGCTCAGTGCAGGCTGCTGCGTGGGCAGATTCTGCAGCCTACGCTGACCTCTGTGCTGCCACAGCCAGCCTAGTGCCAGTGCTCCTAGGAGAGCTAGCTTGTGTATTTCTGCAGTATGCTGCAGTGTCTTTGACTGCTGTGTAGACATACGTAGCTAAAGTTTATTCAGCTACCTTCTGCTCTTGTTCTCATTCAGCTGTCAGTTCTCTCCTCATCTAACCCTGTCTTCACTTTTCCCTCAGTCCCAGGTTCTTCCTTCACTGTCAGAACCAAAGTAGCCTTAAATAGACGTTGCTTGAATAGACTAAGTGAGAGTTGACCAGCTAGCCTGCTTTGAACTAAAGACAGTGAAAGCTCCTTTGAGTTATAATAGATCTGAATACCAGACAAAAGCATGACTGCAAAATATTTGCTCTAGGTGCAGGAAAGCAATCATGTTATTTTTAACCTCTTTTGGAATGATTATATCAAAGCTCTTGCCAGAATAGTGGAATCCTTGGTTTGGGGTTTATGCAGATTGGAAATAGTCTGACATGAATGGAAGGTGGCTGGCACTCTCCGTGTTACTGAAGTCACCTCTTGACACCACAACAAAGACCCCTGAAGCTGTGTCGGGTTTTGAGCTTAATTTCTCATGGCAGCAACTCTTTTTATTATTTATTTATGTATTTATTTTTACCCCTGTTAGACTCTTGTGTATTTCTTGAAACTTGTTGCTTATAGCATAAAACAGGGCTGCCCACCTCGCGGGCTGCCTGTGGCCCAGGAGAGGTTAAGTTGTGGCCCCTGAGCTCCCACCTGACTGCGGCCCCCCTTGCTGCTCCACCTGCAACAGCAGCCAGTCTTCAGGCTCCTCCGTTCTCCAGCTGCTGCAGTATGGCACAGCAGGGAGCTAAAAGCACTTCCAGGCATTATGCATGGCAGGAGAGGGGGTTGGGGAAGCAGTGGGGGTGCAGTGTGGCAGTAGGTGGGCACCTGGTGCAGATGTGCAAGGTGGTGCTTATTCAGAGCAGGGGAACATACATCCATGTGGTGTGGCCTGGTAGCCTGTGGCCTGCCTGGTGAGGCCCACATGGCGTACAGCCTTTGCAGGGCTTAGAAGTTGGACAGCCCTGGCCTAAAGTATGGGGAAAATAAAAATCCTGGGTAGAAAGATGATGGAACTGAGGGGCTGCACTTAGGTTGTGTTATTTAGCTACTTGTCAAATGCAGTTTAAGGGGCTTTTTTTTTCCTTCCACTTAAATGCTGGTTGTAAATTTTAGGCTTCAAAGAGGGTAACCCATAAGGTTTGCCTCCAAAAATGTACTGAGTGATATGCATTTAGGAGCCCAGCTACTGCTCTGAACAGCATTATCATTTCTTTTGCTTCTTAATTCTTCCTAATGAAGTAAGTATAAGATTAACAAACCTCACCCTTATCCAGTGGTACACTCCAAAGCAAAGCATGAACTCTGTTGTACAAACAGCACCACAGTGAAACACAGCAAACTAGTGCTCTGCACAGCAGAATGAGATCACCAAAAGAGACTTTTACTTTTGTGCAGTGCCATGAGATCATTAATGAGCTTGAAAAATACATGGTATTAAAGATGGTTTTTTGAAGACCCACACATGACAATCTGCCATTCTACCAAGGTGGCTGAACACGTCCTATTGGGATTGGACCTTGTGATCACAGGAAATTTAGTTCTTTGAAAGTTGCTCTTTCGAATACTGAAAGAGCCTCTCTTGCTAGTTCACTGAAGCAGGAGGCAGTATAGGATGGTAAGCAGGATACCGGACATGTGATCAAAGGGGACTTGCTTGTTCTCTGATCCTGGCTCTGTCTGTGCCAGGTTGTGATTTTGAGCAAGTCCCTTTACTTTGCATCAGCTTCTTCAGATGTAAAACGGGGAATATTTGCCTGCCTTTGTGAAGTGTGCTGAGATTTGTGGGGTGAAAATCACTACCTAAGACCAGGTATCAACTCTTGCTTATTAAAGAACTCTGTTGTTGAGGAATTAGGGGGCTGGGAATGACTATTACAGTCACATCTGTCTATCTTAAAGGAGCACATGGCATCAAATACCCAAGATTTTTTTTTTGATTACTTCGGTGTTGATGACCTTTTATTATGTGCATACTGGGCTGCTCACTTACATGAACCACATCCCTTGTGATATTGGTTGTCCTTGGTGCATTTCATCTAAAGCCCATAAAAGGGCACTGATTTGTCTTACGATAAAATACTTTCACAAGAAATGCAATTGAGGGGCAGAGCAATGCATCAAATATTACCATAATATGCCCTTCCTTTCTTTTTATGTTCTTTTAACCTCTCTTAACTCTGCTACTTTTTGAGCTGCTATGGCATCTGTGCTGAAACATCTGAGCTCCTGGAAAACTATTATGTGGTTGTGTTTGTGTGGGCAAGAATGCTATTTTGAAGTGCAGGATTCTTTATAAAGGCTAATATTCTGCTCAGTGACTATCCAAATGCACTCATCTTTTATGCCGAATGGTGTGGTTTTGTTCCAAAATCAGCATTAGAGTAGATCTGTTAAAGTTACAGTGACTTAGTTCATGTTGCTGCAGGGGCAGGCACACAATTAAAGGGTAACAGCTTGTGATTCTTCGCAGCAGCTCTCCCCTCCCCTTTTAAAGTGGTTAAAAGTGACAGTTGTCCATGAGTCTGTCCCTGTGTAGTTTGTAAGAGACATTAAATTCTAAGAGGAGGGAAGGGAGACTGTCCCTTCTGGGTCACTCAGTCCTGCTCCTTTCAACTGAAAGGCCTTACTACAGTGACTCCCCCATCACAAACAACTGAGCCTGGATGAGTGTTGACTGCACATAGGAGAGTTGTGAGCTACAGGTAAGGCACAGAACAGTTCTGATTTTTAATTTTAAAGATATTAAGGGCATGAAGCTCTTCCTAAAACGATTCTAAATCCCCATTGCTACAAGATTGTTAGTACAGGATTCAAATGGTTTAGTTAACTTCCCAGGGCATGTACTGTGCCTTCTCCTAGGCTTGGGAAGTATCTGACAAACAGAGGGAGCTACCAGAAGTAAACTGTTTCAGTTCTGTTTCTTAGATATTTCCAAGTACTAAAAGTCCAGACTTTTTCCAGTCCTTACTCAAATCGCACTTCAGAGATGGTCTCATTTTGGTGAGTGAATTTCAGAATTGCCAGCAATTTGGAGTTAGTTTACAACCCCTTAAAATGTTTCATTTCAGCAGTCTCTCCTGATTCCCTGACCAGGAGCCATTGAGCAGTCTCTTGTACAAAACAAAAGTGGGCTGCAACTTCTAGAAATGAAAGTCATATTCCTCCACCCCACTCCCCCTTCCCCCCAGAAATACAGCCAGGTCATTATGGCAGCTTGCTATTATGTGGGAAGGCTTACTCCATGGGACGTGTATGCATTGCTAATTAATGGCAAGAGTGGCAGCCATTTTGATCACCAGAGGTAGAGTTCTTCAGCCAAAGCCCTTTAGCAAAAGAAAGCTACAGCTTTTGAATGTTGCTCTATGATCTGAGCCATGTGGAGCACTGCTTTTGTGGGAGGGGTTGCAGAGGGAAAATGTGAGAAGCTCAACATGACTTTAATGGGCACTTTAAAAATTAGGTTTGAGGCCTTGAAGTAGATCCAGAGCCTGATTGCCTGGCAGCATAGAGCATGGGGCCCTGCAGTAGTAAGCTCTCGTTGGCTTGCCTTCCTGGGAAAGCAAGCTGCCGCCTGTCTGGGTACTGCTGACCCAGCAGTAGCTCCAACTTCGATTATGCTGGAGCGCGCTGCTAGGGTGCAAGTGACAAAATCAGATCACTGTTTCACAATAATGGGACTCAATCTTTGGGGCTTCTGAAACAGGCGTTTCTGGCTACAGCTACTCCTTGGATGTGCAGGGGGAGTGATGAGGACTGCGCTTAGTGTGTGCATGGTGTTAATACACGGGACAGCTGATCACAAAATGACATGCTCACAGCTGCCACCAGATCATTTATGCTTCCTCTCTTCCAGTCAGTGTCACCTCCTGCTCAGCCTGTGCTTGCCTCAGCTGCCTTCAAATCCAGCTGCTTGGTTTACCCCAGATGCTGGAACACCTCTGTAACTTGGTTACAGATGCAGACCTTCATCTAGCATCTTAGGATGTTCCCTAATGACCAAAAAGAGATGTTAGTAAGGCCCTGAAGGACTCCACATGAAAGGTGAAGAGAAGCTGTCCCTCATGGCATCTCACAGTTGTCACTACTGTTGCTGTTGTGACTGCAGTGCAAGGTAGAAATACCAAAGCTATCTTTTACCTAATAGTTTGCACACTGAGAACATTCTTGCCATAGGAGCAGAGAGGTCAACACATGCTGCAGTAACTTCCCCAAATGCAGAGTATGTAGCCCACAGGTGGCAAACCTGTGGTACACGTGTCACAGGTAGCCTCTGTGTGTGGCATGCAGCAGATAAGGGAGGGGACAGGCAGCACAGCAACAGAAAGGGCAAGAAGCATAAAGCAAAGCAGCAAAACTTGCAGGGACTACGGTATAGGAAGCAGAGCAGCACATCAGGTAGGGTGCCTAGAGCAGGGCAGCAGATTGGGCAGGAGAAGGGGATCTGGTGGCACTTGGGGCGGCTACAAGGCTAGTTTGTGGCACACCTGCCAAAAAGTTGTCCCCCTTTGTGTTAGCCCATGTTGCTTTCTGTGTGGGTATAAGTAGACTGGTCTCCAAGCTGTCTGGTTTAAATCAGCTTGGTTGTCTCCAAACTCCACTGTTGTGACAACAGCATAGACGTATCAGAGGAAGCAACTCTCTGAATCTCCAAATGCCTTATGCTGCTTTTGGCATGATGCTTTTTGAAGGTGCAGATGTCAGTGGAAGACTGGCAGATTTCATTGAAAGACTAAAATGAATGTTGGCAGCTCCAATTATTGTGGAAAGTGTATCTGGTCTAAGATGCAAAAGATGAAATTTTTCTCCATTTTGGCACGTTAAATGAAGATACTCTGATCTTTGCCGGAGGGGGTAGGATAGGAGGGTCATGGGAGATTCTGGGGTCTTGCTTCTTCATGTTGGTGTTGTCGGCAGCATTGAAAGTTGATAGAAAATGCCTGCTTAGCAGGGCTGCTCACTATTCTCTTCGGTGTGGGAATTGGAATTGTTAGTCTCATGACTTATGCTGCTGCCAGAATCTCAGTTCATTCCCTTGTCTGTGCTGCCCATAAATATCCTCCCGAGTTGGAACACCACCCACAACCCCATCTTGATTGTGTCAGTGGAATTGGCAGCATCCCGACATGGATTTCTCACTTTGGTTTGAGGTCAGTGCCATGTTATACAGACCTTCTGGATGATCCTAATCCGATTTTCTATGTTTCTCATTTTTGTTCCTTTTTATATGACAAGCTTTGCTGCCTCTCCTCCTGAGACTGTCTCTCTTAGCTTTATAGTATCTGACACCTGACTGGATCCCCATCCTCTGTCTGTGATTGTGTGCCTGCCTAAATACATAAACTACAGACTGTCCCCCTTTTTTCTGATGGACTGTCCTGAAAGTATTGCATCCTAAAGTGTATGTTGCATATTAGCTGAAGTTGAAATTAGCTGGGAATGTGTGTGTGTGCACACACGTACGGACCTGTATATAAAAATAGCACGGTAAGGTATATCATGGGAGAGATCTCTAATCTATTTTTCCTGAATTCTGCCCAAGAAGCTAACTCTCCACTAAGGTTACTATTAATGCGGTAAATGTGAAAGCAGACTTTTTTCTCTTGAATCCAAATGTGTAAAATAATACATAGCTGGTCACTCTGATTGAGAGGGGAAAATAACACTGATCACAGCTGAAAATAGTTTAAAATTTAAAATAGTTCTTTAAATGTAGAAGACCACTAAGTGTGCAATGTGACCATCCTGTGTGCATACAGATATATAACCTCATCAGATAGTCTTTGTTGCTTTTATTTTTTTCTTTCAACAGGATCGATGTTGAACAAACTGCAGTGCTCAGGCAGTATTTCAGTTCTGATAATTACTCTCTGCCAACTCATAGTGTCCTCAGAATTTGCTGTCTTCATTGCTAGTCTTCGGTTGGTGTAGTGTTACCAGGGCAGACTGAAGGGGCATGTTTGCGTCCAGGGATGGTTGCATTTTGACAGCAGTTAAAATTATGCTTGTAGTTAGGCTGTAAATGGCTTTGGGGGCTGTTGAGATGAAAGGTCCTTACAGCAGGGGTAGGCAACCCCTGGCATGGGTGCCAGCATGGCATGCAAAGGCACTTTGCTTGGCTTGTGCACCTTGAACTGGATGGCGGGTAAGGGGCTGGGGCTGCGCTGCCACAACAAGGATTGGGCCCCTCGTGGCTCCCCTGCCATCCACCCCTGGCACGCCAGCATCTTACAAGTCAAGGTTGTGGGTGTTTTTGGCACTGCCCAAAAACATACCAACCTGTCCTACAGTATATAAATGTATCAGGAAGCTGTATGTTACTGTCACTAACATGAAACAGGTATTTAACATGCTGAGTGATCTAGAATTTTTGTAACAAAATTTTAAGGAAGATGTATATCTACTGAAAAGGAGCGCATGTGATGTGTATTGGTTTTGACTGGCCTCTTACTATATAAGTCAGTACAACATAATATTTGACTTTGCCAGTTCAACTTTTTATTTATTTTTTATAAAATCCTCACAAGCTTGTGTAGCAGATCAACTGGTTAAACAAAGAATAGAATTCTCCTTTGTCTTGGGAATTTGCCATCTAAGTCCATTGAGCAGGACTGTAGGATGGCTCCGAGTCACTGAACAGGCATGTTGTTCAGAGTTTTTGGACAGCAGGTTAGCATATGGCAGGTTTGGAGAACTTCCCAATGTAAGGAGCAGCATGAGCAAAAAAAAATCATGAGTGGCAGAAAATTAGATGCAGTTGTAAAGATCCAGTATTATACTGTTCTCACAATTTTGCTACCACTAGTTACCATGAATTAAACCCACTGAATGGAAAGGATGGGACTGTTTGTAGGTTTAGTCCCTGAGGCCATGCTGCTGTGCCTAACACTGCTACTTAGTCGCACGTTCAGCTGGGAGCATCTTCTTTCCTGTCCTGTATTTAGCTGCAAGAATGAGGATGCTCAGGACAGGCCACCTCCTTTTTGATTCAGTGCATATGCAGCTGATTCTACTGGAAGTGATGGATCATGTTTTATGGCCTCAGCAATACTGTTTCTGGCCACAGATAACACTGGTTGAATTCAGAGAGGGCTTTAATGACGATTGCAATTGGCTAATTGATGTGGTGGGGTGACCAACATTGTGCAGTTACTTTTAACTACTCTTCACTGGATACAGTCTGTGGAAGATTAGGGTTCTGCTTTGAATTAGCAGTCTCCTCAAGTGAGCTGAGCAGAAAGCACAGCTGCAGGCACACCACCTCTCAGCCATGTCTTTTAACAGCAGTGTCTCCAGTCCAGGTGTAAATAACAATGCCAGTGATGTCAACATCAGTCCAAGAGTCTTCTGAACTCTTTAATTTGGGCTAATGTTCATGGATCCACCAGGACCCCAAAGCCTGCTCTGATCTCAGGTGTGTTTTGCACTCTGGGACTTTTCCAATAGTTCTGCAAGGTATTAGAGCCACTGCCACACTCAGTACTGAGAGCATGAAGAACAGCAGAGCGGTGGTGGTGCCGATGATGTTCAGGAGTCCAGGGTGCAAGCTGTTGAAGTACATAGTCCCTGAGCCCAACTGACACCTGATGGAAAGACTGGGGCTGGGGCAACTTCTGTTGCACTCTGTCTTAGTCTAGAATTGGGCTGAATGACTAGACATTTCTAGTCAAATAGTGGCAAGATTTCAGGGAGGACAGGCACCAAAGTCCTAGCTTCCCTTAGGACTTGAGTTACAGAGCATGTGTCCCGTTGTCAGTGCAATGATTCTCTGGAAGTGTGTGATCTTACAGAATGTGACCTGTTTGCAGGCTGGCTGTAAAAGTTGTGTGCCCTTTTTTTTAACTGCAGACCCTGAAGCGCCAGAGCCAATTGGCACTTTATTTCTTTAATACCATCCTAGCTCATGGAGATCTACGGAACAACAAACTAAACCAGCTGTCTGTCAACCTCTGGAACCTTGCTCAGAAGCATGGCTTTGCTGACACCAAGACCATGGTAAGGATAGCGAGGAGCGTGCTTTCTTCAGGGAACAAGGGTTCTCTTGGTAATGTTTTATTGGACCAACTGTATTACTGGGGAAACATCTGATAAGCTTTCAAGCACAAAGTGCCTTCCTCAGGTCTTTGTTGTTTTAGGCATCTTACTTACAATTGTGAAAAAGATAAACTGATTAATTACCTTCCTTAAATGAAAACATTGTCATTTAAATTGAGCATATTGATTTCTTTAAAGAACTGTTTGATTGGAAGATACCTTAAGAATGAGTCCTAGGTAACGTGAACTCTTCTATATTTAGGCTGCCTGAGCACTTTCCTTGCATTTAAAAAATATTTCACCCTTCCATTCAGTCTAAGAGAACTGAAATTCTGGATACAAGAATAGTTTTCAGTACCTGAAATGCTTTCATATGTCCATACAGAAATTCAGTTTCAAGAAAAGTATACATAAGGACTTGTGCTCTCCTCTCTTCTAGGTTAAAACACTAGAATACATCAAGAAGCGAAGCAAACAACCTGAAATGAGTCATTTTGCCGAGCTGGCATTAAGACTCCCACTGCAGTCCAGGACCTGATGAATGTTATCCTTCCCAGGGAGTCATCTGTGCAGAGGGGCACAAAGCCAAGTCCATAAAATGTGGTTTATGCTGGGTTTTCATTGGAGTTTTAATGTATTTTTATTTTTAAGTTTTACTTAGAACGTAACATTTATTGGGACAAAGGTAAAAAGTAAAACTCCTGACATAAGCTACAATAATTTGAACTCCGTTTGTTTCCAGATGTGCCATTAAACTCTGATTTAAATGCTAACATAGACCCAGTAAAGTGCATATTTAAAATTTCTGATGGTATATAACTTTCCAACCCCTAATCTGACCTGACTCTAACAACAGAGGAAGGAAATCCACATATATAAATTCAGAAGCCCCCAACTGCTTTCCATTTGCAAGGCAGTCTATTCTCCTATGTGGAAAGCAATGTTTTCATATAACAGTCTACTTAAAGAAATCAGCAGTAGTTCTAGTTGAGATGTATAGTTCTCAGATGCCTTATTTTGGATTGTTTCCAGCATTTATATGTCCATTTCCAGTAAAATCTGGACATGGCTGAGATACTACTCTTCTGGATGTGAAAAAATCTTCTTGGTTACAGACATGTTTATAGCTTCATTTTAGTCTAAAACTGTTCTGTAATTTTCTTCCGTTTTATCCAGCAATCAATAAGAAGTCTTTAGAGGAATATATAAATGTATTCAGAGAAATTCTGTGTATTCAGTCAAAATGAACCATATCATTAAATAAAACTGTTAATGTGCAGTTTAGTTCATCTGTTCTTTTTCACTAATGCAGTCATCACATGACTGAAATCCTGTGATTATTTGTTACCTTTGCTTTTATGCTGCCTAAAAATCCTACTCTACTGTTTCTCATCTTTGGCAAGGAGCCATGATATGAGGTTGCAGCTACTGTTTGTGCTTTAGTTTTGTGCTTTACTGCTGTTTGTGCTTTAGTTTTGGTTGCGAGTTCAGGTAATTACTGAGCTAATTTCCAAGCAATGACTAGGAATGAGTTAAATAATTGAAGCAAATTTTACATAAAAATGTTGCCTTGTGCAGAGGTTGGAAAATTATATGAAGGGGTAACTAGTTCACAGGAGTGAAATTCTGTAATAACTGCTCCATGAGTGAGGGAATGTGTAATGTTTAATGTAGGTTGGTTGGTTTGTTGGTCTATTTTAATTTGACTTTTCACATACTCTCCTTTATGATCCAAGTGACACCTCTGATTAAAACAAGGGGTTCAAAGCCCCAAGACATGTCTTAGCTGGAGAGTGCAGGAGCTGATCCAGGCAATGACTGCAGGTAGTACTAGATCTGCAGTGTTTTTTCCTACTTGCTTTGCAGATGTTCAGTATTTTCAATAGTACCACTTGCGTGGGTTAAAAGTGGATGCAGCTTCCCTGATACTGAAGAAAAAAGGAAGTTGACTGATGTAATGATTGGCCTGAGGTGGTGAATGACTGCTACAGTTGCCGGGCAACCACTGGATTCTGTGCGACATAATTTGACTGTGTAATGATTATATCAAAGGGTCCAGTTGTCAATGGACACAAACTGCCTATACTGTAATACTGAGCTCACAATGCAGGGTTATAGAAGACTAAATGAGTGATTGGATGCTTAATTTTTAAAATGAAGTTTGGAAATTAGGTTTTTCAAAACCAATTGTGTAGGGTATGCAACTGTTACAAGAGTTTCTGATAGCTGCACCACATGGAACGATCTGTGCACTGCTTGTTCCAAGACCAGATACTGGACACGGTCCAGCAGAAGCATAAATCCATGTGGGCACCAGTGGCTCTAACTCAGGGGTGGGAAATTATTTTGGCTGGAGGGCCACTTAATGAGTTTGAGAGCTGTTGTGGGCTACGCACATAAAATCTTTCAGATCTTATTTTAACAAATGACAGATATATTAAAAATCAAACATCTACTGTAACACGCTGTCATTTTATTTAAAACAAAATTGATCTGGTTTAGGTTTTTTTGAGTAATGTATATAGAAATGATTGCATAGTAGCTCATCTTGTAGTGTGTACATGTGTGAGGGTTTGCCTGCACACTAGGTCCCCAGAGCTGGTTGAGAGTGGAGGGAAGGGGGATGCATGCAACAGAACTTGCCTGGGCAGTGTGGTGCAGGTGCAGTCTGCCACCCCCTCCCCCCAATCTGCCCCACACCTGCCCCCATGGCACTCTGCATGGGGCTAAGCCCCACCTGCCCCTGCCTGGGGCAGCCCACGCCACATTCCCAGCTCCACCCACCCTGGCTCCCATGCACAGCTTCCTGACAGAGACAACAAAAAGCAGCAGAATGTGGCTACATCCGATGCATAACTTCTATCTGCCTGGGCATGTTTTAACCGAAGAGCAGTTCCTCTGGAATCCAGTGAATGCACTCTGGGTAGATATCTGCTCTACACATTTAGTACTGTACCGTCATTACTGGGCTTGCTGTTTCCTTGTACAGTACAGTGGTGATCTTTCTCTTGTAAGATTGCAGTGTAGAAAGTGTACAAGGATGCTTGTCCCATTGGTTGCATGGCTGATGCAGGTCGCTGATACACGAATGGTGCAAAACACCAGGATTGTATAGCTGGTACAGAGAAAGAGACACTGCACAGCCCTGCACCCTAGTGAGCTCAGGCTCGCACAGCCTGACCTGTAGTGTTGTCATCCTCTGTTTGTTCTTACCTTCAGGCTTCCAGTTAAATCTTCCAAAGCACTGCAGCTACTTCCAGAGTTGCTGTCAGCCTGCAAATGATTTATGGCAGGTCCACAAGCAGTTCCCCAAACCTATCAACCACCTTTCTTGCTCTGAGTCCTTACTTTCTTTCACGCCTGTTAGTAAAGCAGAACTCATGTAGAAGATTTAATTAATGACCAGGCATTGGCGTAAAGGGACTGAACTAGGTCTAGTTTAGAAAGTGGTGGTGCCATCCCTTGTCACAACTAATGCAATACTTGGTGCATTGCTGCTTCACCATGCATGTCTTTTATAGAGAAGGTGCACACATTGTCAATAATGGCACCAGCATACCACATTAAAGCTCACTTTAATGTGCAGATTACACAATATTTTGTCTCGAGATCTGAACCAGTCTTACCCCAGTCTCTGAGCTCCAGCAGCCAAGTGGAGCAGCTGTGGGTGAAGTAGAAACCCCTCGAGAGGGGCAGACAGATCCGCAATGGGAAGTTTGGTGTCAGCCCTACAAATCCCCCTGCTTTGTGAATGGAGTTTAGCTGGCTCCTTTACTGGCTGTGTAATTGTCACAGGCAAAATTTCTCTGATAATTAGGTACCTCTGAGCTAGTCTGGAAACAGACAGGCATCAGTCTCATTTAAAATAAGCCAACAGGTGCTTTCAAAGTAAAAGTGAAGCTTAGGTACAAAGAATAAAAATGTTCACTATAAATATATACAGATCTGTTAAAACATTGTAGGACTTTACTCAGGCAAAGAAACAATGGAGGAATGTGGTGCTGCTGGTCACTACCTGGTTTTACAACATGTGTGGTTACAAATTAATTGAGGTGAGACTCCATCTACCATGAGTGCAGGGGCCAGCCTGAATAAAGGTAGGAAGGTCAGTGTGGGTGTGTTTGCCTTGAAAATGACTAAAACTACTCAGCTCTGCTGTTCCTTCTGCTGACTGAATTTGGTACCTGACCACTGCTTTGCAGAACCAGTTCAGCTGAGAGAGAGTAAACTGGGCTTCTTACTGACATGCATATCAACAGCATTATGTTCCAACTGCAAGGCAATGTGTGAACCTGCTTTTAACTGATACTCTTGGTTTTAAACCCATACAATCCCAGTGCAAGTAAGGCATCACTTGAAGATACAGATATAAGTGCATTACAGTCTGCAATGTCTTCATTGGGAGAGGATGAACTGCATGAGTTCAGGCTTCAGCCTTAGCTTAGGGAATTGACAAATCACCATGTTTCTGTGGCTCATTTTGCACCTGTGCATACACAGCCCCTCTTGTTCTGACAACATCAACAGCCAGGATCCCCCTACTTGCTACTTAGTGTGATCCATGCCTTCCCTTGAACACATGCAGGTTTTACCCTTTTAGCAAGGAGATAAAAGCAGTTTGATGGTAGCCTGTGGACCTGTGCGAAGCAGCTAGTATTCACTTCGGAATCGGCTGATTCGGGGGGGACAGTGATTCAATTCGGTGATTCAAATCACTGTCCCGATTCGATTCAGCCGAACCTGATTCGGCAGCAGCCAAATCTCCGAATCATCCATGCCCACCCCACACCCATTCTCCCAGCCCAGCAATGGCTGCCCCAGCTCCTGGCTCTTTGAAAAAAAGCCCTAACTCACTGGGTGCTATAGGGTGGGGGGACGATCCCTGCTGCCCCATGCTGCGTAGGGGGCTCTGCACGAGCCTGACCCCCTTCCCCCCGCTATCCCAGCACCCCCCATGGCTGCCCTGCCCACTGCAGCTCTAGCCCTTTAAGAAAAAAAAGTGAGAAAAACCCCTGGACTCAACGTTCCTGCCAACAGGGGTCGATCTCCACTGCCCTGCACTGCACAGGGGGCTCTGCACGAGACCCCTGAGGCCGCTGCAGAAGTGGTGAGTCTCAGGGCTTTTCTCAGGCATCCTCCGATAGTCTCTTCCCCCCTACTTATCAGCTTGGAGTCCGGCTGCAGTTCCCTGCTGCAGCCACCGGGGAGTGCCCGAATCATCAAAGCTCTCTGAATCTTTTCTGAAGATTCGAAGAGCTTCGAATCGATTCGGACCTTTTAATTGGTCCCCGATTCGATTTGGCCACCAAATCGGGCCGAATCTCCTCCGAATCGAATCAGCACCCAAAGCTTCGCACAGCCCTGGTAACATGCTGTGTGGTAAGAGGAAAAAAAATGAGGATCAACAATGCCTCAGCACATTTGAGACTATCCAAACATGCTAGTAAGGGGAGAAAATAACTAGTCTCTTCTTGCAAAGTGAGCTACTCTATGGTGGAAGTCACCGGCATAACAACTGCTTACTCTGCTATGCTTAGTCATTTCAGAACCAGAGCTGTATTAAAAGTGAAAGCTCTTACTTTTTTTCTGCATGCTTATAACCACTAGCCACTTAGAACTTCTCAAATATCAAATCCTTCTGGTTTGGATCTGTGCATTTGTTTCATTCATGCATATTTATAACTGCATTTCATATTTTGTGCTCTCCTGTTGGGTTGCAACTCTACAGCTAGGAGATAATCCAGAGGTTAATAAATAGCAATTTTATTCCAGTTGTTCTGTGATTTTAACTTGCACAAGTTTTGTATGGCTATGAAAAATTACTTTGCTTCCTACAAGACTGTCCCACAGTTTGACAAATCTGGGGCCACATCTTGTTTACAACAGTTTAACTGGATGTTAACCAGAAGCAGGAATTAGCCCTTAAAGCAAAGTATCAGAACATAGATTTAAAACAAGTAGAACAGTCAACAATGCTTGTTAGCTACAGGGGTAACACTAATCATTTAAGAAAGATAACGGTAACTTTGTTTAAAAGAAGTAGCTCTCTAGTCAGGCCTCTTTCAGAGGTACAGCACTCAGCAGCAGAAAATTGAGGATTTTACTTAACCTTTGAGCCCCTGTGAGTCACTAAAATCTGTTTTAAAAAAGAATTTACAATAGTCTTCATTCTAAAAAGTAAACAAATACTTACAAACTTTAACCTGTCCCCAGCTATGGCTGAAGGAGTCATGCTAGAAGACTTCCAGGCTGTGTTCGGGCAAGACCCTATCCCCATGTGCGCTGAGGCTTCCAGTCACTGCCTCACTTGAGGTTGTGACAAAAGTTGCAAATTTTGTGTTGAACGTAAGTTTGCAATGCTCCGTAGCTTATTCCAAATAAACAGCTGTGGCAAGTAACAATTGAGTTTCCATGCTGCATTTTCATCCCTTCCATCATACTGCACAGTTTAGTCCTCAAATTTGATAGATCTAGAAGCATGCTTGTCTATGTATATTTTTTTGCTGACAGGTTGGAATCCCAGGCCAACTCTTCTGTGGTGCTTCAAGTTCATGGCTTTCTCAAACTCCATATGCAGAGCCTGCTTTAATTTTTCTTCCTCTTCCCTGCTCAAAGCCATGTTTGGCTTCTCTGTGATGGCTGGTGGATCTTGGACTGATGCAGAGCCCTTCTTAAAACCACCCATGAGTCTGAGGAACTTTGCTTTTTCATCTGAACTTTCAAAAGCAGCTGTGCTCCACTGGCCAAACTTGGTGTCCTGCAGAACAGAACAAGATTATTAATGAGGTTTTCCTCCAGTAGATCAGTAAAACTGAATAACACCAATGCAAACCGTTGCAATCACCAGATGTTCCAAGAAAATGCAGTATGCCAGGGTATGGCTACTGCTGCCATTCCACCTTCCTGCAGAACATAGGGCTTTGACTGGTGCGCTAACATTCACCCATGCTAACTGCAAATGTAAGGTCCTATGTGACTGTGCTCAATCGCACACAGCACTTTGCATGCTGTAGCCTGTAATGCAATAAAAGAAAAGGTACAGCTACTAATTAGCAAGGCAGGGAGTTAACACTTGGGATTGATCACTGAATACTTCCTGCTGCTTTTCCAATCTAGTCTGTCATAGATTACTGCTATGTTTTCCACACTTATACCCATTACCTGCAGTAGAGAAATTCTGCAGGACAAGGCAAAAAGCTTCTACAGTCTAATATCGCTCTGGCTTTGCTTAGTATTAAATGCCTCAACTCTTCTAAAGCCTGTGCAGAAATACTGCAGCACTGTCCACTGGTTTGCAGTATAGATAAGCCACTTAAGGACAATTACAGAATTTCCTTCAACTATATAATGTTTACAGTCTGTCTTGTGGGCTAAGGCCCCAGGCAAACCTCCAGAGATAAGCTAGGGTATGTTCAATAACTGCTGTCTTTCTGAAGCCAATAGAGAGAACTGCCATGTCAAATGGAACAAAATGTGCTTAATTTTAAGACCATAATGAAAAAAATGGGGAAGGGGTGGGGGTAATCCCACAAGAACTCTGTTGAGCTGAGCTGTAGTCATTGCATCACCTGCATTTCCTGTCTCTTGTCTTCAGTGTTTCTTTTTTCCTCTCCCTTCAGACATTCAGCTTCCCTGCCATCTGGACATCTCTCCATTCAAAGACGAGAGCCTTTACAGGCCGCTCTTAAGTTATACTAACTAGTTTGCAACTCGTCTTTTCAAGAGCAGATTTCAGACTTGTCACCTTCTGGTGAATACTTTTCATTTTCCTATATAGAGTTAGGCAGTAACAACTTTTTCTAATGAAGCTGGCCTTGCTAAGAACAGTGGACATTTCTAGATGTGCTCAGGTGGGGGAGGGGACACTGATACATGTGACACTGGAGTCTGCTGGAGCGCAGTAATTACCACACTCCTGCAGACTCTATTAATCAAGCCTGCTTCGATACACTGTAATTACTACATAATTGCAGTGCATTGGAGCAGCCTCACTGTACATGTATAGGCACCCAATCACATGATTTCTTCCCCAGTTCATTACTGATTATCTGCTGCTCACAACAGAGATTCATAATTCATTCATAAGCCCAGCACCAATGTAGATAGTTTTCTCATTCTTTAGTTCTGGATTTTGCTGCTAATGAAGGCAGGAGTTCCCAGCAGTTCCAGTCTTACACAGCAGAGCATCTCATCTAGGGTCCTCTCCTTTTTATTTAGCTAAATTGTACATCTGCTTCTCCCAGATTCAGTTTTACTATGTGCTAAATGCCAGACTATTTGGGAGCTAAATTTAGGCCAAGCTGCCTAAGGGCAAAAGCAAAATGTCTACCTTTGTATTTCTGGACACCAGAGGTTACATCAGAATCAACTTTCCTTCTTCCCACCTCTGGCTTATTTAAGATCACCGCATTATCAGTTAAGTCTCTTTACCCAGGGCTTGAGGCTGATCTGGGAGCTACAATGTAATTGCCAGCTTTTTTATTTTTGACATGACTGACACTTCAATATCACTCTTTGAAATTGGATGCTGCCTGGCTAAATGGAACTATGCTGGTTAATTGGCGCCTAATTAAGAAACTGATAGAGCTGGATAAACTTCAGAATTCCACCCATGAATTCAAATTCAATTTATGTGAAAGCTTGCAAGTCATCCAGCTCAACCCTTGGGTTCATACCAAAACCTTTAGCCTCACTGAGACAGCCAAGAAGCTACACAGCAATACTACACAAGAATTTCAGCACTGGCAACAAGCTACAAGGGCTTGTTATAAATTACAAACACATAATGGCCATTCACCAGACTAAAATACTGCTTTTAAAAGCAGGATTTCCATAGTATGCAGTTTTTATCCTGTTCAAAGTGAAGCATCATTTCAATTTATATTTCAGCTTGTGTAGAAATACTAGTAAAGTTGTCACGCAGCTGGTTCAAGCCAATGTCTGTGACACACAGGCATGCTTGCTCTCTCACTCTGGGATGGAGGTTGCACATCAGCACAGATGCAGAAATAATTACAGCTTTTCAAACCCTATAATTTTTTAGGGTAACTGCTGGCAATTACTACACATGGCTTTTACTGCAGCATTTTCAGCTTGGTCTTTGTGAAGCTTACTAATTAGTCTTCATAGCTCCTATTCTTCAACATGCTAATAACCACTGATAGATCAGCATCAAAGGACTGGGATTCCCTGACAACAATGTCATTTTCTGAATGACTTCAGAGTCAATTAGGCTGTTACAGTTTTAAAGCATAACTTTAAAAATAAAAGCAGGGACTTCATTTCCCAGTCCTCCCCCCAAAGCTATGCAAAAATTTGCATGAGTGTTTTCTAGGGTTTCTACCATTTGTTTGATGTGAATTCATACTTTCCTGGAATACTGGCAGCCTACTCTTGCAGTCCAGACAGCTGAGATAATCCTGGCTATTAATAAGGCCCCCTCCCCTTTTGCATCCTATTAGCCTCACTAAAGACGAGCAACTGCAGCAGCTGACACACGTTACATGCTAAATCTGCCTGGAGTCAAGGAGCAGGAGATGCAAAGGCAAGGAATTGAGACACGCCTGGGAAATGTGAAAGGTTAAAAGATGACTGACTGGGTGGAGAAGGAGAGATCCATTTTTTGCCTTCTCACTCACCTGACCAAGCTTGAGCTGCAATATCTAGTTGGAATTATTCATCCGAGATTTTCTTCCCCAAATACATTGGTCAAATTCTCTGTTCCCTCAGTTAAATGTGCAGAGGCTTCTGTACTTTGACGCACACAGCCATCATCTATTCAGGAATGACCAAATGCCTGCCAAGCTAACATGGAGACTTTAAAATGCACTGGATGAGCTGAATAGTAGTGCTCAGTAGTTTGGGACTACCACCTTGCTCTACACTTCCACTGCTGAAAAACCAGGTGCAAGTGGTTATTCCTTCTGACAGATGTCAGGGTTCAGTAATTCGCTCTTTTTCCACAACTCATGCTATGCAATTTAAAAGCACCGTACAATTAGGTCAGATTTGTCTGTACTGGCATCCCACGGAAATCGCTGGAGTTATACCGGATTAACATTAGTATATTAAAGCCATCACGAATTACAGCATCACACTACCAGAGTTTTCCTGAAGTTTCAAAAGGTTAGATTTTTTTCCAAATACAAGGGACGTGCTGTACTAATTCTAGTTCCAAAGACAGCTCTATTTATGGACTAGTGTTATTTATATTCCACAATAAATAGAAAATGATTTAGCAGCAAATTTATCTTGGCTAATTCTCCAGAGAGAACGAAAAACGCTACTTTTCAGGACTAATGATGGGACTTAGAGGTCCGTACAATCCCCACTGCTGCTAGAGTTCACTGGTCTGCTCCCAGCCTCTCTTGAGATTGGACTAATTTGTTCTGTAGCATGACCTCAAATTTGCAATCAGAAGAGAAGCTGGTGTGCCAGGCAGCACACATGACTAGCATACAGATGGGGGGTTACTCTGGGCCATGTTATCTCATAAGAACAAGCTCTAAGTTCATACGTACAGATTGCACTTTGCTTCTCAAACCCATAGTTTTGCCAGATTCTCGGTCGATCTCTTCTTGCAGGGCTTGCCGTCTCAACTAGAAGATGGAAAAATATTGCAGTTATTTACTGTCTATAAAGAAAGTGTATTTTTGTGTGATTTTTTTATAACTAAATTCACAATATAAGGATGAAGGGTAAAGAAGGCAATCAGAAAACCAATCTGTATTGTTAGGTGCAGCACAAGTGCATTTTCCTTTTGCACATAGTTTCAGAAGGTAAATCCACATTAGCTTCAGATATTACCATTTCTTACAAGTAAGCATCACACACAGCAAATATTTTGCAGTTATCAATCAATATTAATCCTTCTGACTGCAGGTAACAGCTGGGCTGATAGGGGCCAGACAACCAAACATTCAATCTTGATATGCTACTTCAAACCCTTTTTTTTTTTACCTGTCACTTGAGATTTATGTGCTGGCCTTGGCCTGCAGAAGGTACGGTGTTTTCCATGTGCTAAGTAATTCTCTATTCTGTGCAGCACTGGCACAGACTGCCATTTAATTTTTTATTAATATTGTTTCTTACTTACACAGAGTGTGTGTGATCATGCTCTTTATTAGATACAAAGATACCTCCCTGACAGGAAGATATTAGGCCTTACACAAAACTGCAGAGTTTATATAACTGAGACAATACCTTGTCTATATTTATTTCATCACAGTTTCCTTTTTTTTCCCCCACAACTGCTACATCATTCTCAGATTCCTGTAAAACAAGAGGGGAAAAAAACCCTATGTCAAGATGATTAAAGGTGTAATCTTGTTATAACAAAGATCATTTTAGCCAAAAAAATTTCCAAGTCCAGGCCACTGGCAATTAGCCACGCAGTGCCCTGTGCTATTTAGGACAACAGCCATTTCTATGAAAAATGTCATTACACCAAAACTTTTTCCAGCCCCTGCCTATACAGGTTGAATCTTGTTACGCTGAAATATCAGTATGGTAACATTAGCCAGGCATTTCCTTGAAGTTTATTGTAATGTTATATTGGACAAAGAAATATCTACAGAAATCCGTAACACCGACATTTCGGTATGAGTCAGTTATGAAGCCCCCGTTAGGCGACCACTGATTTATCAAACACTTTTTTCTTGCTTTATAGGCAAAATCTCTTCACAGTAAAATTTTTAGTACAAAACAGAGCACCGTCATAAAGGTGGCTGTGATGAGATTCTGCCTGGATCTATTCACGTTATGTGGAATTTACTTAGCACCAAAAATAAATGCGAGAGCAGGCTCAGATGAGATGGACTAAAACCCAGTAAAGTGTTAGGTAAGAAGAAACCATCAACTTCTAAACTGAAAATGACAGCTGATCCTGTGCAGCTTCCTGGAGAAGTTTTCTCCAGGAAAGAGATCTGCTAACGCTTTGCGTAACAGAAACACAATTTTAATAAAAGTCTCTGGACAACTGAAACCCTTTCTTCACAAGAGACTTGTAAACCTCAGGGGAACATATTATAATCTCCTGTGCACATGCTGGTGATGTAGCGACACTTCAAATTACAGTTCTGTAATAATCAGAACCTGGCCACATTCCGCACTGTGTAAAGAAAAGGCTGAGCTGACTGGCATCGAATCTGTGACAAATGTCAAGACATGGAACATACAGAGAAGCCAGCTCACAGAGGTCCCTCTGTTATCAGGTTTGTTGTTGTGCATAATGGTTAATCAAGAATAGGACCTTGTTGTGCCAGGTACTGCTCCCAGAGCAGTATGATCCCTGTCCCAAAGACATTATGGTCTAAATGGAAGGCACAAACAGTGCGAGGAAGGGGGTACCAACATAAGCAAAGAGAACTGGGTGGCAGCAAATGGTATATTGTTTTCACATTCTTGTTTTGAGCGAGTTATGTTAGGAGGGTGTCACTACTAGGACTCTTTTTGCCAGAGCCCTCCAAGGATTGACACTGCAACTTGTCCAATGTGCCCCTAGGCACATATGACCGTACAAGCAGTTCCTTAGATGTTACAGCAGCGACCTTTGGGGGTGCTGGCCTCCGATCCTCTGCTGGGTGTGTGGGATGTCTGTTTCTGGAATCCCCGTTGTTCGAATAAGAATTCCAAGGTTGCTCCTCTCTCCCCAGGTAGGCAACACAAAACACACACTATGTCTTTGTCCGTCCACTACTTTTATAATTTTTTAATCCCAAACTGTCCAAACCCCTGGCTCTGTGCCAAGCATCCCTTATTTGGTGCACCAATCCCCTGGCACCATGCCAGCCACATTCCCTATAAGGAAACTCTTGCTCACCTACTGCCCAATCACAGCACTTGCGTCTCCCAGAGCCACTGTTCAATGTTGTTTAGTTCCGGGAAGGCCCGGACTATGGCTAAAAAGCCTTACCATAACTCAGTTTGCCGGCTACAGAAGGGATCAGCCATATGGGGTGAAGGGAAGGAGTAAGAGCCAGAAGAGTGAAGCCAAAAAGAAAATGGCAGGAGGGAGGGGTGGAAGGGTGAGGCTGGAGCGAACATCCAGTTCTGTCTGTCCAGGGCAGAGAACGCCAGGCTCAACCATACACAGGTCCATGCCTCTGCAACTACTCCAACTGGCTGCTCCTCCACAGCTTTCTGTCCAGAGCCTGCAGGAGCAGGTGGGATGCAGCTAAGGAAGGGAGCCTCCCATGCACAATTCTGCATGCAAAAAGTTGGCCTGGATCACAGGTACCCTCCACACCTTAGTCAGCAGTCCCTGCTTTAGTGGCTTTTGCACCTTCTGGTTCTTCTCTGCCGTTTCTCCCAATCAGTAACAAGGACAGGATTAACAGACAGCCAGTGTAATTGGATACGTAATGAAGAGCCTGGGCTAGTGGAAAATTAACTGAGCCACAAGCTTTTGACAAGCCTGGAGAAGGTGGCCAGAGGAAAGATCTATTGAGAAAGCTACCACAATAATCCAAGCGTGAAATAAGCAAGGAATGCCAGGACAAGGAGATTTGTAGCATACTTACAGGAGCAAGGGCCGCTATTACTTATGCTTGTGGTTTGTTTTTAAGGCGAGACACAGATAATTCATTTCCAAATCTCCCTTTCATGCACAGACACATAAGGACATCTACCCCACAAATGAGGAGGAGATGCTCTTCACTACAGGAAGAGCCCACGCTCTTAAAAAAAGAGAATTTGCTTCTAAATGGCCTACTACCGTCTCTTCAGATTTCTTTAAGACAAGAAAACAAGCAGGGATGACAGGAAAGGACCAAATTCTGCTAACAGCTGCCAAGGACTTTATAGCTTGGAGGGTGGGTGGCAGGCAAGAAAGGAGGAAGGGTGTACACTCATGCCAGGTAATTCCCAAGGAGCTGACCCCCTCCAGGTTACCAAACAGTTGGCAGAACCAGGCTGTCCTTTGTGCTGCGCTGAACCCATAGAAGGTGCATGCAACAGCCCTTTGCAGGAACCAGCCACCAGCAAATAAACAGCTTAGCAGCAAATGATAGGTGGGCTGGGGCATAGACTGCATTTGCTCTGTTTAGTCCAGTGTTACTAGTTATGATTGGACTACATAAGGGTAATGAAGTCTCATTAACAAAGGCACCAGAGACTTTCTGTTGTGAAACAGTGTTGTTTAGTGAGAATGAACAAGATACTTAGTGTGGGGCTTATGCATGTGGAAGCATGCACACAAAGAATGACCATCATTAAGAAGAAAGGCCTTCAATGATCATTACCACTATTGTTTCCTATTGTAACCACCCTGTCCTGCTCCTACAGACACCACCAGCAAAGTTTGTTCAATTCAGCAGGGACAGGACTGGGCCCTTGGACACCACCACAAGGTAACCACTATCATTTTGCTCTCTCTTCACACACGTTTCAGATTGCCAGCCAAATCAATGCCCAAGCAGGCCTATGTCAGTATGCTAAAAGCTCGGTAGTCAGACCCTCAAAGGAAGGCAATACTAGGGACAGTTCAACTCACTGTTAGAAATGTGATTTCAGAGGTTCTAATTCAGCCTTTATATGGGGACCACAACAAAGGAGCTGGAACCTCTCCATCCTGTTAGGATCCCTACCTCCAAACAGGTGTTCGTACTGCTGACCCATAAAATACCCAGTCAGAGCTACATCAATAAGATTAGTTTCCACTTAAGCCAAATTCATTCAGGGATAATTATATCCAGGGGAACAAATGCAAGTCTTAGCTACTAGCTGGAATCACTGCATATTGTCTAAAAAAATAAAACAAAAAAAAACCCCCTTGGCCAGCATGCTTGCTCCACAAGCAGACCAGTGAATTTTCTGAGAGATGCAGCAGTGTGTGACATGCATTGGAGATGAGAAACTGGTCCAGAATTGTGACGCAGTGAAACAGGAGACCAGTGCTATCAGCAGCATATTACAGCAGTGTTAGCAGACCTAACAATAGCCAGATTTCTAAATCTTGAGAGGAATTTCATTGGGGAAGGTTTCGCTATTAATTTAAAGAGGGATGGACATGAATAGAAAAGACAAAACACGTATCTCTCTCCCTATCTCCTGCTGTGTTTTCCAACTAAATAGTTCAGCACCATCATGCAGTTGCATTTATCACTATAAAGCTTATCTTGCCTTTGTATGCATGTGAGCATGCAAATAATGTCTAACAGTCTCAACAGAGGAATATCAATTTAATTAGAAAATTTATCCCAGCAATAAAACCATCTTGTCCTTCTAAAGGTCAAAAAGAAAAGCCTAATAAAGTTGTCTACGTCCCCAAGTCTCCAGTTACCCAATGATAAAGTGCTTATATACATACAAACATACACCCTTCCCGAAAAAGGCTATTTCTGGACTTTCATGCAAGTAAAATAATCCACTTGTACACTGAAATGTAGACTTGAAGTATTGGATCTTAGAAGGCAGTGTGGGTTTCTACAGAATCCAAATCAAGGTACAGGGAGACATACCAAAGCAAAGTACAGTAATAAGTTTCCGAGCACATACTTAAGTCTCCAAGTGCGTTAAATATAAATGGTATCCCAGACTGAACAACTTTGGGAGCCCATCATGACCAAACATATGGCCAATCTTAACAAAAAGTCAGAGGAAGTACAGCAGCTCTCCCTGTAACTGCTGGAGCAAGCTGCCAGCTAGAAAACACTGCTCCAGAGCCAGCCACAGTTGAGGAAGAAGGCTAATTTTACAGTGTTATGTTGCATGAATCGGTGGTTAGTGCAGAAACTAAGGCTGTAAATTCTATTCTCTGCTCTACCACTGACTTATAGCGTGGCTCCAGGTACGTGCTATCTTATCTGGACCTAGCTTTTTCCCTGCTGTAACACCAATGGAATATTAATTACTTCTGGGAGCAGCTGAGACCAAATGTATGTAAAGCTCTTGTAGAGTCTAAGAAGCTCCATGTAAGTATAAAGTATTTGTAGAAATCCTGCCATCTAGAAATTGATTTTTAAATGTGCTGAGCACCTGCAGCTCCCATCAACACTGAGTTGTATGTTCTTCATGCCCATGGCAATCAAGCAGGTCTCTGGCAAGTAAAAGCTAGATTTTGAAAGGTATTTAGGCATGCAAGATGCAGATAAGGAGCCCACTGGGATTTGCACAAGTGCCTGGAAATCAGTGGAAGTTATACCTGTAGGCACTTTTGAAAATCTTAGTAAAGCACGATATCTTTAGGTGCTTATATATATTGAGATATTTGGACTTACGACCATAAAAGGAGAAAGGAGAGAAAATAATAAATGATCATAATAGCATACTGTCACTATTTTTAAGCAGTACTACATATTTTGAAAGCCTTCACAGAGGAAAAAAAATACTGCTTTTTGTGGACTGTTTTTTTAAGGCATGTCAAAAATATTTCTAGTTACCCCTGCCCTTACCATAAGGAAACAGGATGTGCATTTCCCCAAATATATGCCACATACAGCAAGCTCATTTAGAATGAACAGTTAGGGCATCACGGGTTGTAGTGTGTTAAGAGTGCACAATGAGATTTTTTTAAGTCAGCCAAAGCGGATTTTACTTCTAGTTACCCTGGACAAGTTGGACTCCTGGAACTAAAGTTTACCCATCTCTTAAAATACCCAATTTTTCATTTTGCCTTTTAGGGATTGTTTTGATTTAGGATTTAGCACGTTTCCTTACAGATCCTAACATTTGATCAGCTGAGGTTTGTAGGTGAACATTTTAGACCTTGTCTATACTTGGGATTTTCCTCAAATGATACATTCACAGTGGGCATTTTTCCCCCTTAAAGTTTTCCCTTTGCTGCTATAGGTAAGATATTTCCACCACTGGTGGCAACAGTGGGAGAAACTTAAGGGGAAAAAAAAGTAAGTTAAGACAAGGTGCTAGTGGACACTACCATGTTAGCATCTTATGTATTCTAAATGGTCTGTTTGGATGGCCTGGTGGTAAAGACACTGGCTGGCATGGTAGTCTACACTACTATTGCCATTATTAGTGACAAGGCAGAGATATGAGAAAATGTATATATATTTTTAGTGAGGCAAGGCTTTCTTTGTGGTATCTTTTTTGGGACCAACTGTATAGTTGGGAGAGAAATCTGACAAGTTTTCAGGTCTACAACAACCTTGTTTGTGTTGTATGGTGGGTGGACTCCCCTCCCTGCCCCTCGGCACATGGCCTTCTTCCCAGGTATGGGTGATGGCTCAAGGTTGCTCAACTCCTCTCTGTTATCTATTATCATCAGGGATCCAGGTTTTCCATTTCCTACAGAAAAAAACGCAGATTTTCCCTTTCAACTGAAAAAAACCACAGATTTCTCATTCTAACAGAGAAATGTGGATTTTGCACTTTCACAAAGAGCTTTCTACAGGTGGGCAGAGTTCCAGCCTGCAAGGGGCTGGGGGGAGTGGGAGGAGGGTGCTCATGCAGGAGGTACCCTGTGCATGTGTATGCAGATGGCCACCAGCCAGCCTGGAGAGCAGCTCCCACAGGTAAGTCTGGTGGGGGCACTGAAGCCCCCGTAGGGAGGGAGGCAGGGCTGGGACTGTTGTCCAGCTGGGCAGTGTGTAGAGCTTTGGACCTGGAGCTGCAATTCACAGGTGCAGGGCCCTGGCAGGGAGTGTGATGGGGCTGTGGGCAGCTCATCTGGGGGAGTGCAAGCAGGTGTGGCTGGCTCCCTGCCACTGCGCACACTCCTGGGTGGGGCAGGAGGGGCACATGCCCCCCAGATCTGTGTGTGGGGTAGGCTGCAACTCTGTATAAGGTACCGAAGTAGGTGCTCCTGCCCTGCTGCCTTCCCCCTGGGGCTTCCACGACCCAGAAGGTGGGACCCAACATGGCAGGGCAGAGCAGGGCTGGGAGGGGAAGCTCCTTGCTGCTGTGAACCCCATGCCACCCTGATGAGGTACCTGTCTAGCAGCAGTAGGGTGGCAGGGCAGTTGTGCTGCTCAGTGCTGCCCGGAGGGGAGTGGGCAGCCTGCATTTCTACCTCTCCTTCCCAAGGGTTCCACTCCAGCCAAGCAGCGTGTGGGGGAAGGGGAGCCAGGCTCTGCGCTCTGCTTCCTGCTCAGGACATAGCAGCCACTGCCACTGCCCATGGGTGGCAGCTGGGGCTCAGGTGCTGCTGCGAGAGGCAGGGGGCTGTGGAAGTGGGTCCCTGGCTCTGTAGTCCTGGCATCTGGAAGGTTCCTCTGGCAGGGTTGAAAGGGACAGGGGGCTGCAGGTGGGGGGTGAGGGTCATCAGCAGGGCCGGGGGGCTGTGGCTTGGGAGTGAGGGGTCTGGACCTGCATCCTCGTGAGCAAAGAGGGCAGGGGAAGCTCTGATTTTCCATTATAAAAAAACCCAAAATCCAATACAAAAATGTATAGGTATTTAGAATTGATTTTATTACAGTGACAGAGGCTTCCAAATTGTAAATATTGATACACACACACACACACGTGTGTGTGTGTGTGTGTGTGTGTGTGTGTATATATATATATATATATATATATATATAGTGGTGTCTCATTTTAATCATGGATTTTAGGTTTTTTATCGGAGAGTGTGTGTATGTATGTGTGCATGTTTGTTTATCAGAGAATTTGTGATTTTTAAACAGAGAAAACCAGGATCCCTGGTTATCACTGCCACCACCACTTAGCTCAACCACAACCTGGACCATCCTGGCTACAACACTCCAGCTTTACTAAGGTTTTAGATACAGGCTTCCTCTTTGTGCTAACTCCTGCCAGTTCCACAGGTAGTTTGTGTTTTACATTTTTGTTACTGAAGCACTGACTGCAGTAAAAGGCACAAAACAACAAAAGAAAACAAACTGAAACCCCACCGAAACTTCCCTCAGGACTGCTGCGAGTGAAACTATTAAACTCAGCTCCTGAAAACTGTTCCCATGGTTTTTACCCACATCCCTACCATAGCCCCATTTATTTTCCTGTAGCCCTGCCCAGACACAAAGGTCCACGCACACAGAGCAGCTTGTAAAATAGGAGATCTGGTGATTTGGCTTTAATATGTAGAAGAAACACTTGGAGCTTACCACTGCCTCACTATCAGTTTTTTCTTCCTTCATTTTGATCTTTGTCTTCTTTTTCATGCTTGGCTCTTCAGCTGAAGTCTCTGGTCCCTGTTTCTTTCTCTTCTTGGGTTTCTTCCCCTCATAGGGCATATTATTAGTTTCACATGATCCTCCATCAGTGCTGCCCATTGCTGCACCTTCCACTGCCTTCGTTTTGGTTTTCTTCTTTTTATTACTTTTAACTGGTGTGGCTTTTCCACCCATGGATGCATCCTTTTCAACATCTGAAGGAGTTACACACTTAGCTACTTCCTGCTCCTCCTTATGAATCTTCTTTTTCTTTTTCTTGATTATTGCACTCTTGCCTCCAGATTTCTCCTTGCGTTTTTTTCCAGTGAGTACTTTATCTTGGAACTTGTCTTTTTGGTGTCTTGATAGGTATTTATTGGGGGTGCTAGAAGTGTGGTCCTGATTATCCTCACCTGCTGGCAAAGAAATGGTTTTGCTCTTCTTGGTGACGTCTCTGTCACTTTCAGAGTTCTGGACAATATTCTCTCTCTCCGTTACAGGTGTACTTTCCTGGGAACTGATGTCTTGCTTATTTTTCAAGTCACCCACTGGGATGTTGTGATTAGAAGTCCCATGATTATTGTCCACATTACCTTTCAATTTTAGTAGAGAGGTGTGTTTATCTTTCTTTTTCTTCTTTTTTTTCTTCCGTCTATTACTACCGGATTCATCATTCTGGACAATCTCTTTTCTGTGTTTTTTACGAGTGATTTTTTCCTGAGAATTGTTTATATAATTTTTTTGCAGTTTTTTACTAGAAATGTGACATTCACTGCTTTCATTATATTTCAGAGTTAAGGAGAAAGTATCTTTGCCTTTTTTCTTTTTCTTCATTTTGGTTACCTTTCTGTCCCCTTCAGACTTCCGGGTGATAGTCTTTCTGGGTTCTTTACCAGTGAATACATTTTCCTGATTATCTGCTGTGTAGTTTTTCAGTCCTGGGCTGCAGTTCTGACCGCTCTCCAGTGGTAAGAAGTAAAGACCTTTGTCTTTCCTTTTCTTCTTTTTGAGAAATTTAGTTTTTCCTTCTGTTTTTGTTAGTGGTTGGGAATCTGGATGGCTTTCTACATTCACAGAGTTTTCAAAACATGCTTTTTTCTTAGACTTGGAGCCAACTTTCTTTTTCTTAGAATTTACCCAGTCTGAATCCTTCTTTTTTGCCAAACGTTTCTTTTCCCTCACCTTAGGTTTCGCTTGTGATTCACACTGGATGCCCTCTTCAATTTTGATGTCAGTTTGACTCCCAGTGGTTTTCATGGGTTTTGTTTTTTTCTTATGTGCAGTTTCTTTGTCATCACTCCTTCCCTCTTTCTTTACTATCATTCTGAAAAAACAAACGAATGCACAGCTCAAACATTATACCACAGACCCCTTTGTTTAGCACTTCACTGTCTTTTCAAATGTTAATTCTAAGCGTAGCACTTGAATCTGGAGGAAAGAGAACAGTGGCCTTATTTGCAGACACGCACAGCATCCAGCATCCACAGTTCCCTTTGCCTGCATCCAGAAAACCAGCACGTAGCTTTGAAGATCAGAACATAAAAGGTGTTTTGTACAGAAGAGAGACCCATCGGGGATTGCTCTAGACGAGAGCTCTGCCTGCGCTGGAAGCAAGTGACAGCTACTGCTGAAGTTTGTCATAGCTGATGTGGCTTTTCTGGGCCCTTGAATAAGGATCCTTTTCGGAGAGCTCTGCTGGCAACGTTGTTAGAAGCAACCAGTAATGGACAGGCGATGCCTGCATGGGCACCCTGTTATCCAGGGCTCAAAGGTGCGCCCGGGGCATCGGGGATGAGTCCCACCACAGATGGGCTCAATTACACCCAACCACAAGTTAAGAACAGAGAAAAGGAGGGACTGGAGGCATCTGCAGGAGATGCCTGGAGCAAGCAAGTTGGGAGAGGAGTGAGCCTCGTGTTTGCTGCTTGTTACCACAAATACAGCCCCCGGGCAAGGTGTTTGTTGCAGCAGGCTGGGCCCGCCCTTTCCCCGCTCCCCCCCTTCCTCTGC
>NW_005842178.1:530561-531194 GCF_000455745.1 Alligator sinensis
CCCGCGGCCCTTCGCCGTGGGCTCCCCCCCGCGCCCGGGCCTCCGCCCTCTGCTGCTCCGCTCCCTGCCCGATCTACTGCTCTGCGCTCTGCTCCCTGTCCGATCTATTGCTCTGCCCCCTTCTCTTGCTTTGCTTTCTCCTTCCTGCCCACTCTGCTTTCTGCTCCCTCTGCCTCCCGCCCTACGCCTGGGCTGCCCCTGCCACCTGTGCCCCACACGGCAGGTTGCCCGCCCCGGGGCTAAGGCACGGGGCAAGGCGGCGGTGGGCGGGAGAGGCCTGCGGCGGTTCCGGCACCGGCCTGAGGCGTGCTCAGGCAGCCGGGCTCTGAGCACAGGCGAGCAGGGCGAAGCTGTCTGCCAGGAGTGCAAAGGAGGACTTGGCAGGATTTGGGGCGGGCAGGCCTGGATGGGAGGCCGGGCGGGGGCTGTCTTTCAGAGAGGCTGCCCTGAAAGGACCTGCGAGGGGAAGACCTGCCTGGGTGTGAGAACCGCCCCAAGATTCAGAGCTGACACCCAGGGTACCAGCGTGAGAGCGCGGGGCAGGTGGAGCTGCCCTCCCCACAGATGGAGGAGGTTGGGAGGGAAGAGTTAGGGGTGCTCTTCTGGGCTGGCAAGTGACCTGTCTCATTCCTG
>NW_005842178.1:531225-536498 GCF_000455745.1 Alligator sinensis
TTATTTTCAAATCCCCTCCTTTCCACTTGCTGGGCATGACCTGCCACTGCCAAGGCGAGGCTGCAGCAGCCCTGACTCCAGTATTTGCATTGGCCTTTTAGTGTCTCATTGACACACAAATGTAATAAAACCAAAGGAGAGCAGAGCCGGCCCTGCAGACTGCATCCCTCCACGCAAGTTGTCACTGGTTTCTGAAGCGTGCGGGAGCACATGCTGCTCACAACGGCAGAGCAAGACGTTCAGATCTCTTTTTAATAAAAATTGTATATTGCTCTTGAGATTTATGTTGTCATCAGGCATTCCCAGTAGGATTGTATTCTTGTATCATGCGCTTGCAGTGGGGCCAAAGGTGTCCAATTTATTACACGCATAATGAAGCGATAGTATTCTCTCTCTCATGATGCAGTAATCTGATTCCTGAGCAAATCCAGCCTTGTGGTTTATTGCAACAAGGGAATCAGATTATTCCCTTGTAAAAGCAGAGAGGCAGTGATACGGCTACTGTAATACCTGCTTAATGAATACAAAATTAATACCAGCTTCTTTCCCAACGTCTGCAGTGCACTCTAGGAATTTTCAGGAAGCTGAAGCTCATGCACCAGTCACTTAATTGGATCTATAAGATCATTTATTAATTGGGTCATTTATAGTGTCCTGGAGTGAAGTAGGGTTGTTGGAGTGAAGTAGGTGCTTTCTTTTAAGTAGCCATGTTTAGTCTTGGTATAAAATGCCATCTATCCTAACTCAAATGAATGGGAGGATAGGTATGGAGGCAGTAATGCCACTTAAGGCATCCTTGATTATTAAAATGGTTGTTTGGGTCATCACAGGCTTATTTTGTGTTCAAGGTCCTGATCTTGAATTTTGATATCAAGATACAATCTCTACTTGATATCCTCACACCTGCTTTATGTAAAGTTAGGTAGATATCATTCCAAATATTTGGGGGTGCACCAATAAAGATATTTTGGGCCAATACCGATGGCCGATTATTAACAAACCACATCAGCCAATACTGATCCAATTACCGATATGCAGCCCGGCAGCTTGGAGAGCAGCATCTGGCTAGTAAGACAGTTGCGGGGGGGGACAGGAAGAGTGTGGTGAGCAGATTGAGGCCTCAAGGTGAGGGAGATGGGGAGCTGGGGCAGCCACTACTCAGCCAGGGTAGGGCACAAGACAGAGCCATGAGTGACTCATCAAGGGGGCATGGGGAGGGGGAGTGGCTCCCGCCACTGCATGCACCCCCAGGGGAAGCGTGGGGGGTGTGTGCCTCCTGGATTTATGTGCAGGGCAAGGGCAGGCTGCCTCTGTGCACTCAGGGCCAGGGACTGCACTGGGCTTTTCCTGGCAGGGGGTAGGGCTGGACCAGGGCTGTGCTTGAGGGGTGCTTGAGGTACACTGTGGCCCCTTGCCTCCCAGCGCTGTTGCCACCCAGCCCACGCTCAGCTCCAGGCCAGCCCTTGCCAGGAAGACCCTGACATAGCCCCACGTGCACTGTGGCAGCCTGCTCTCGCCCCAGGCACAGATTCCAGGGGCACACCCCCCCGTATGCTTCCTCTGGGGGTGCACGCAGTGGCGGGAGCCCCCCCATTTCTCCCAGACAAGCTGCTTGCACCCCGCCTCAGCTGGGCAGCACCTGAATCAGCCCCAGCTCCCCTCCTCCCTATTGCAGAGGCTTCAGTCTCCTCCCCCCCACACCTCTTCCCTCCTTCTTCCCCCCAACAAACTTATCAGCTAGATGCTGCTCTCCAAGCTGCGCTCCTTGATCTGCCCTCCAAGCTCTCCAGGCTGCACACATGCACACAGCATTTATTGGCGACATTATTGGCCATATCAGCCAAAAAAAGACAATTGCTGATAATGTCAAAGTTGTAAGGAGAACTTCCCATTTAAAAAGCCTTTGAGCTCCTTACCATAGCTCTTGATTTAATTTTTTTAACTAATTTCATTTAGGAGGAAATTATATTTTTGGTCTTTATTGCTCTCCACTGAGCAGATTTTGACCAACTGAGTCAACTGAAAGACTCCCATTGATTTCACTGGGAATTAGATCTGGTTCCATGCCTGGGCAAATCGGCCATTGCTATAAATAACAGATCTGAAGGAAGAGAACACAACACCCGAGGTTGATCTGCCATGCACATGTTCCAAAGGAATTCCACCCTTAGGACCGAACTGTTACCTACTGTTCAGCATCGGGCTAGGATTCTGGACTCCTACTGGATCTTATCTCTTAAATCTGATTCACTGATAATCTCGACAGGTCACATACTATCTTCCCTGTGATTTATTAATTTTTCTGCTGTATGTGCGGGCCGGCTCCCGGTCCCGCCCTCGCCGGGTGCGAGCCGGGCCCGTCTGTGTGCATGCGGGCTGTGGCCGGCAGCCCGGGCACGCGGGGCCGGAGAAAAGTCCCGGGGTGGAGTAGTACGCTCGAGCTAGAATCAGTCACGGAGGCGTAATGGTTGATTGAAAAGATTATTTACTTACACCCCAGGTGGTCGTGGTGTAGGCTGGTCAGCTTTCCAGGCTCAGCTCCGCTTGAGTTCTCGGTGGAGGACTCTAATAAACTCGGTTCCTTGACCCCGGAGTGAATCAGGCTCCGCTTCTAGGGTAGGGATTCGTCTGGACTGCGATTGGTGACGGGGAGAGGCTAGAGGCCGTCGGTGAGTGGTGCCCCGGAGTTTGCTAGGCTCCGGGGGTTCGGCAATTGGAGCCTCTATCGCCTTCTTAAGAAAGACGCGCTGGGTTCGAAAGGACCCGCAGCACTTAGAGATCCGTCTCTCCCTCCATCTCTCTCTCTCCGTCTTTCTCTCCAACTTGGGCGGAAACCACCCAAGCCTTTTGTACGGCTAGCAAGCCAATAGCTAGCCGCCACGTGTGCCTAAATTAAGACCGGCCAATAATGTGGCTCAAATCTCAATACAACTGGCGGGAACTCCTTTGCAGCGTGCATCACTGTAATGCAAGAGTAATGCACAATGCAAAGAAGGCTACAGAATGGCTGGAAACACTTCTGCACGCGGGTTCTCTATAACAACAGAACACCCCGTCGTGCAAAAGAGCTGCAATTCGGCGGGAACATAATTTAGCGGTGCGGAAGCGCACACAATCAAAAAACCCACAACTTTGGGTTGTGACACTGTAAAAAGGAGCTACCTGATAGAGCTGTAAATGTTTATTAACAGCTTCAGATGAAAAGTACCATTGCCCATGAGTGGACAGAATAATTAATTTCATGCAAGCAGTACCATTTTATTTACACCATGCAAAATTGCTGGTTTAGGACAAACAGCCTTTCTTCAAGAGCAACTTGGCAATGCTGACCTTGACTCTCCAGGATAAGTGAGTCAGAAGTTCTAACTCATTTTAAAAAATTAAATTCCATCTTAAATTCATTCATCACACGCTGTTTTTCACATTTTGAAACAAAATGAAAAAGCATTTAGAAAGTAATATTTATGTGACTCTATTCAGAAAAATAGCGACAAAATCTTTATTGGAATGTGAAGGGGTGTTTTCTTTTGTTTGTTTTTTTCTTTGTAGAGTATGAAGCAGAGCAGCCTGCTTTTCCAGGTCTTTCTGAAGCAAAACGAGACTCTGTGAGTATGACTTGAGAGAGAAATCCATCCAGGGAACACTTTAAAGGTTTATTGATTTTCAGTGGTAAAGAAAAAGCATTTGTAAAGTATCCCTGAATTAATTACATGAATATGAAACAATATTCTGCAAAAAACTGTTGTTAATCATCAAACCTAATATTCCACAGATTGCTGCATTTCTTTAATGAGACTCTAGTAAGGTTGCTAGGCCTCAAATTAGCTTACCAGCTGTGTTTTGGTTGTCATGTTGTGCTGTCCCTTTGCTCTGTATGTCTGTTTCATTCGTATGAATTGGCAGGATACTGAAATATGCAAGCGTTTTATTTACTAAACTCTTCCCATCAGGCAATGGCCTGTGATATACAAGAAAGAAGCAGGCAGGCAGAGTAAAGGAACAATGCCCTGTTTACACATATGTGCTGAAATTGCCTCTCCCAGCATCCTGCTCTTGCAAAGATATTAGTGTGGACCTTTGGGACACCACCTGATGGTGAGTTTAGAATATCCTGCACTGGGAGTGGACACCCTCATGGTGGGGAGTCCATTGATTCTAGTGCTCTGTTCATTTAAAAAACTTTGGATCAGATCCAGAACTAATTTAAGAGAGTGCAACTCTGCAGAAGTCAGTGGTGCAACACGTGGATAAGCTGGTTTCAAGCCAAACATTGTAAGATTTTGTTGTTGACTTTGGCAGTGGTTATAATTAAAAAAAAACAAAAAACTTGTGTCTCCGAATGAATAATGAGATAAATTAAGACAGACCTCTGATAAAAAGCCCACTGCATGCAAGGTACCAAAGTAGGTGCATAAAATTAACTTAAAACTGAGGTTTGATCAGCCTAAATTAAATGCTTTTTAAATTCAAATGAAGCATTTTGGAATTGTCTTAATCTACTATGCATCAGTTAGCCTAGTTTGTTTCTTTACAGGAACTAGCATTTTACAGGGTAATTTTTTAATAGCTTCTCTATGCTAACCTGGATAGCACATTTGTTGCCCTAAGGGAAAATGAAACCATTATTTTCTGTTAATTTTATGTAAATAGAATGGAAAACTGATGATGGTGCTGTTAGTTGGGGCATAATATATCAATCCATTTCAGTTTCCCTGAACTTGTACTTATGAACATAGTGGAATGACATTCATTTATATGTTAATGAAGCTCTGCTAATTTCTCAATTAGAACCTTGCATGAATTAACAAAAAGGTCTATGCTTGTTTTAGCAACATGCAGCATATCATGTGTATTGGGAATCTGGTCCTACTATTCAGTAAATGAGAAGCATGCTCAGAAAACCCAACAAAATTTGGATATACAGTTGGTTGTTCAGTAGAACAAATGTAAATAGCAAATTGTAATGGTAATGCAGTTTAGATAGCAGCGCGGGGGCAAAATTAGACCCCTGGATATCCAGGGGTCAAAAAAGACCATGGGGGGAAAAAGCAGGGTAGGGACCGTGCCCTGAGGCAACTGGTGGCTTGGTCTTCCACAGTAGACGCTCTGGTAGCCAGCCAGAGCATCTCTATGGCTGGCCCTCACCCTGGTGCTGAAGCACACTGCCTGCCCATGCAGGGCAGACAGCATGCCAGCTGCAGGGAGCTGAACGTGGGCTCCATGCCAGTAAGTGTGGGGGAGGGAGGGGGCTGGAGGAGGGGGGAGGGAACCAT
>NW_005842178.1:536770-551204 GCF_000455745.1 Alligator sinensis
GCAGAGGACCCACCCCTCCAGAGCAGCCCCCCCTCCAGTACCCCCACAATCCACCCACACCTACTCACATACCCCATGCCCCCCCACATCCTTCCACAGCCACCAACATCCCCCTATCCCCCTTCCCACCCCCATCCTGCAAACCACACATCCCCACAGCACACACCCCGCATGCCCAACTGCGAGACAGGATGAGACCTGCTGGCAGGAGCTGTGGCTGCCGGGGCAGCTGTCTCCACATCCTGGTTAGTGAAGGGGTCACAGGGAGCTCTAACTGCTCTATGGTAAGAAAACCGAAGGCAAACAGCAAAACATATAGGTATTTAGAATTCATTTTATTATGATGATAAAGACACCGGTAGGCTATCAAATTGCTTTAACTCTGTAGATATATCAATAAAACATTGCCCAACTGATTGCTGTCTCTCACTCTCTCTCTCTCTATGTATAGTGGTCTTTTAATTGTGGAGGAACATGGATTTCGGGGTATTGAGTGACTTTGGGATTTTTTTATCAGGGGTTTTTCAGTTTTCAAATAGGGAACACCAGAATTCCTGCTAGAGGCGCAAGTGGTAGGACCCAGGCAGAGGAGCCTGGTCAGAGCTGGCACCTTGGACCCAGCTGGAGGTGGCTGACCTCCTGGCCAGTTTGGGCAAGGAGGACATGCTTTGACGGTTCAAAGCAGGCCACCACACTGGAAACATCTTCCAGGCAATAGCTGCCCAGATAGCCAGGCATGCATGGCAGTAGTGCCGCACAAAGGTCAACTCTGCAGCCACAGCCCACTGGCAGCTAGCACAGAGGGGCAGATGCCTCTGCTGGCTGTGCAGTCCACATCCGGGGTCCGCAGTGTGTGTGTATAGAGTGATCTTTTGTCTTAATTGTGGAAGAACATAGATTTTGGGGTATTTTTAAAAATGGATTTGGGATGCTGCAGCAGTCCAGCTGGCACACGGGGTAGTGTCCCCAGGTACCAACTGGCTGAGCCCCAGAAGCTCCTGAGAGCAAGTAGCCCTCAGCTACTTGCCAGGGCAGTGTTTTGTACTGATGGGGCCAGGACAGGGCAGCTTTTCATGCTGCTGGGGACAGCACAGGTGCTGGCCCTGGGCTCTAGCTTCCCTTGGCTGCAGATCCAGGAGGAGCCAGGCAGGGTTATTTTGCCCCAAGTGGCACAATTTTCCTCACACCAAAGTGCATGTCCAGGCGTGTGTGCTGAGGCATAAAGCCCCATTTCAAATTTGTGCCGCTTCTGTTTGAGCTGCTGCAAGTGCACGTGCTTGCATGTGTGGACACGCCCTACAGGTTTTTCAATGCAAGCTCTCACCAAGGTGTCTAACTAAAATATTGAAATCAGTTAATTTTTAAATTAGAAATTCAAAATCTATTTTTGTGGACCCTGTGTTTCCTTTCCTGTTGAATGGACTCCTGAATGTTTTTACAATGAAAAGTTAAATGGGCTGGGATGTTTATGTCAGTTGCATTTATTTATAACAGGTTTCTTCAGATACTGGAATTTTGCAGCCTTTCAGTGCAGAGGAGTTTTATTCAGCTTCTTTCGATTCTACTGTTACCCCAAAAAAAGTTTTCTTATCCACACTAGCACCTCCTCCAGAACCACCTGATCCAAAAACATGTAAGTAAGGGTTTAAAATAAGGTGTTTACTTTGTTAGGAACACAGAGAGTATGGAGCAGGCAGCAGAGAGCACCGGCAATATTACGTGTGGTGCAGAGGGAAAGAAAGCATCCCATTACAGCACAGAAGGGTAAGCATAGCTACATGTGGCTACTATTCCTGACCATGGATGAGGAACTGAAGAAACACCTATGACTTTGAAAGGGGTATTGTTACTCCAGGAAAAAGAAAAAACCTTGAGCCATTTTTTTTACTGCCTTCCACAGCATGTTGGGCTATGCCTACAAGTCAGCTTGTCATGGGGAAGGATACACATGATGGCACATTAGGTTATATTGTGCTGTTATTTACCATAGTTTCTCACATATAACATGCCTCCAAACATTATACACAGCTTGTTTTTTAAACAAATTATGAAGAAAAATAAACCTATGTTATGACTTCAGAGAACAGGGATAGAGCCTAATCCTTATCTGACTCACCCTCTCTTTCTGCTTAACTAAAACCCCACAGTGCCTATACACAAGCAAGGAGGTTGCACTAATATGCTGGAATTCCACCATGTTGGAGAAGACTCGATTAATAGAGTCTGCTGGAATGTTGCAATTACTGTGCTCCAGCTGCCTGCCACATCTCGTGTATTAGTGTCCCTGGGCTTCAGAATGGTGGTGGGCACTTTAAAGTGCATTCGATGAGCTGCTGCCATTTTGAAGCACAGGGACGCTGATAGAAAAGACGCTCTGGGTGCTTTAATTAGAGTGGCTCTCAGAGCCACTCTAATTAAAGCGCCTCCTCCCACTCTCGGAGTGTGTGTATAAATGCCCCTGGTTGCTGCTGAAGACTAGCCTCCATGGGTGGGCCTCTGATCTTGAAAAGAGCTAAAGAGCTGTGTGAGGGGCAAGACTTTGGTTGGGTGATGTTTTTTATGGATCAACTATGTAGCTGGGATAAATTTAGACAAGCTTTCAAATGCAAGACATTCTTTGTCAGGTCTCTGATCACAGGAACCAGGCTCCTCCACTCCAGTCCCCTTCCTCTGCCCAGTCTACAGCTTAGCTTTCTGCTCCCTGCCCAATCTGATGCTCTGCTTTCTGCTTCCTGCCCTGTGCTCCAGTCCCAATCTGCTGTTCTGCTTTCTGCTTCTTGTCCTATCTTGCTGTGCTGCCTGTTCCCTCTTTGATCTACATATGCTACACATAGAATTAGGCTGCCCATGCCACTTGTGGTAGGTTGGCCACCCCTGCCTTAATGTATAATTATACAAAGCTATTACAGACATTACCGTCCTCTTTACCTGTATGTGGCTTTTCATTCAGTCATTTTTATTACAACAGGAGAAAGGCAAGCATTTTCTCCCTCTGATCTTAATAAAGTCAAACCAGTATCAATAGATGAAAGCTATCATAGATTCTGAAACCTTTCAGGTTATAATATCTTTCCCCAGCTGTTTTTATTCCAACTATATTCAACCTCTGAATCATTATTGTCCCATCTTCATTGTTCTGATTTCAGCTTTTCAAAATTCACAGTCCCAGGAACCATATATCTTCTTCTAGGTATTTTGCACTTTACCCTTCATTTTGTCTTTTATCCCTCACGTTTTTCATCTCTTATTCCATATGCCTTCTCTTCCATTTACAGTAACCCATTAAAATGTCTATTACTGGTAGCGAGAAGCAGTAATATTCTGAAGTCTTGATGTATGGTACTCTTCCATTTATGAACATTCACTAGTAGTGTCTGTTGAGAAGGATAGATTAGGAGTGTGCAGCGATGAACAAACCCTTTATTCCTACGCTGAATTCTCAGGAGACAAACATTTAACAAAGTATCTTTACTTCCCACATCAAGACCTGAATGTTTAGAGCAGTAACAGTCAAGACTCTGGACTGAGGACAGCAATTCAAGTGTTGAGCACAGACAGTTCTTTTACCAGTCCCAAGATTTCTAAATTGCTCTGAGCTGGGCTAAGTACAGACATCTGGGGAGGTTAAATTGGGTTCAAAATGGCCACCTGATTTAAACTTGGCTTGTCCCAGTGCCGACCTTACACTTAGAGAACTGGTTCGTCTCAGTGACCGGCAATCAGTCTAAACCTGTAACTGAACAGAAGTTCCATCACACAAACTGGTCTAAAAATTGCAGAACCTGGTTTAGTATAAGCCTGGAACTATGTCATATCAAAATTATTCTACTTAGGTCAAACTGGTGCACGCAATTTCTATATGTTTTCCCTGCACAGCCCCAGGGGCTGGGAAAACCTAGCCACTGGCCCTAGCCCCAGGCCTATTCTTTTCATAGATTCATAGATTGTTAGGGGCTGGAAGGGACCTTGCAAGTTCATCGGGTCAGCCCCCCTGCACTAGGCAGGAAAGATAACTGGGGTCAGGTGACCCCAGCGAGGTGACCTCTTGAAGATGTCCAGGGTGGGTGATTGCACCACCTCTGGAGGGAGCTTATTCCACAGTATGGCCACCCTGACTGAAAAAGTTTTTCCTAGTGTTAAGCCTGAAATGGTCTTTCAGGAATTTGTGGCCATTACTCCTGGTTTTCCCCAAGGGTGCCCGATGTAGCGGTAAGCTGCTACCAAGTCCCCTCTCAGCCTTCTTTTTTTAGGCTGAAGACACCCAAGTCCCTCAGCCTTTCCTCTTATGGCTTGCCTTGCAAGTCTCTGATCATACGGGTGGCTCTTCTCTGGAATCTCTCAAGTTTTTCTACATCCTTGTTGAAGTGTGTTTCATCCTCCCTCCCTGCACTGGGCTATTTTTTGCTCCTTCTGCCCCCTTGGTCCCCTCATACCCTGGCCCTGATCAGGCAGCCTTCTCAGCCCCCGTCCCACAAGCTGCTCTGGGTGCAGCCAATTTTATCAGCATTTGCCACTGCTGGAACCAAGCAAGCAAGTCCCGGTGGGAGGAGGGGCAGGAAAGATGGGGGTATAAGTTTGCTGGTGGGGGGACTCCACCCCACCCATGGGTCATGCTTGCTATCCCACCCCTCACATGTTGTACCTGCCCACCCCTGATAGGTTGCACTGGCCCTGTCCACCCCACCCACAAGTTATGCCAGCCCTGCCCCTCCACCCACAGGTTGTGCCAGGCCCCCAACCCCACCCCACCTGTCAGTCTTGCTGGCCTGCCCACTCCACTTGTGGGTCGCACCTACCCCCATATCCCCAAGCAGATCCTTGATCCCCTCCAGCCTGTTAGACCCCCACTGCCAACCACCCACCATCCTGCCTTACCTGATATTGGACAGCCATTTTGATCTGATTTAACTTTCCCCTAATACCGCCTAGCCCGGAAGGCTAATCAAAATTGGTCTGCACTTGGTATGCCATTTACTGGAGAATGTTGAGTGCTCATTTTCAGTGCTCTAAAATATTTCTTCTCCAGGTTCACAGTCTGGACAGATTAGAATTTTGGAAAGGGTTCTTTTTTCTCAGTGACTTCATTGTCTTATGTTGGATTTTTCATAGGAGTCAAAGGGAGTTAGTCTAAATGTCACTGAAATGTGTGAGTTGGACATCTATCTCCTTTAGTTTCCTTTAAGAACTTAACATTGTAAATTATTATAGAATTATAATAATTGCTAACAAATTGCCCATCAAGAATGACAGGGGGGGAGGGAGGTTGTGTCCAGCCCCACGCCCCTCTTCCCTGCCCTCCCCACCCTGCTCTGGGTCCATCCCTGCTCCACCCCCTTCCCCCTCCCGCTGCTTCCAGTCTAACCCCCACTCCCCTCGCTGCTTTGGGTCTGACCCTGCTTCCCCCCTCCCCCTGCTGCTTCGGGTCCAACTCCGCTTACCCCCCTCCCCATGTTGCTTCAGGTCCGACCCCACTCTCGCCCTCCCCCCCTGCTGCTGTGGGTCAGCCTGGCCCGCATCTGCCTTTCTCGCTGCTCTCCTCCCTGCCCACCAGCCCCCCACTCCCTGCTGACTGTTCTAGGGGGCGCCGCCACCATTATCCCCCTGCTTCACTCTCAGGCAGGGAGGCGGGGGGAAGCCCCACTGCTTGGGCTACTGGTGCATATTCCCTGCTGCCAAACTTCCCCAGCAGCAGAGCAAACTTAGACCCGCGCAGCCCAGGCCACCCAGCCATTCACCAGTGCCCTCTCAGTGGTGCATACTCAGTTGACTAGAAGCATTATGGATAGACAGACACACAGACAGACAGACTGAGCCTTTTATTATATTAGAATCGTAATAATTACCAAGATTGTCCTGTCAAGCACCCAGTTTGTGTCTATATTATATTATATTATATTATATTATATTCATAGCATTATCTGATATATCACCAGTTAATAATATTTCATGGGAGAGAGATAAATATCTTTCTCGGGTGATATATCAAATAATGTCACAAATTAGATAACTACAGTTCTTACTATCCAACAGAGTAAGAGAATACTAAAACTGGTTTAGTCACTATGTTGTTAATCACCGAGTTTTTTCATTAATGTGACCTACACGTTATTGAAATATTTCTTAGGAATGGTGCTCTGATTTGATTTATCTTTATCTTCAAGATTATTAAAAACAAAAAAGTAGGTCAGTCTGTTCTCAGCTAAACCAGCGATGCTAATGGATATACAGTGACATAAATACAGAGTAACTGAAGGCAAAAATTCACTTGCTTAATACAAATGTTAAATAATTTATGTACACTGTATCACGTGGTTTGAAATCCTGTTAAAGTTTGAGGTCTAGTGAGTCTTTTTTTCTCTTTAAAGATTCAGGTGCTTTTTACAAGATACGTGGTTTTGGCCTAATACTGTTTTTGTTGAAACTAATAGGAGCTATACCACTATCCTTAATTAGAGTAGAATTAGATCAACAACTCTGCATTTTGCAATTCTAGTCTTAAAACTCTGTATTATATTTAAACATATATATGAACTCTCTCCACTTCAAGGAGAACAACCAGGAGTTACCGTTGTCTGAAGATGTGTTAGAACACATCCAGCAGGACCCTAAAGTCCAGATCCCATCTCAGTATTTCACTTCCAAGGTTGCAGGACTGGCAAGCTAGGTGGGAAGCAAACCTTGAAGCTGACAGGTTCGGAACTGCACTGAAGGAGACCCAATGGCAAATTTGTTAGGTTTTTCTGGCCTTTATGTGGATAGCTCATGATGTAAATCCTTTTAAAAATGGAGATAAAAGAGAGAAATCAAAGCCACCCAAAATGCAGATTTAAGCACTCTCATCTCATCTCTTGCTTCTGTCTAGGAATTCAGCTTCACAACCAATGACTTTAGTTTGTGAAGAAACAAACAAAAGATGGAAAGATACTGTTCGGAGAGGTTGGGGAGAAAGCACTGACTTTTGAAACTTAATTAAGTTTATATATTTTTTGTGGCTTAAGAAAAATGAAATAGATTTTGTAAATAGATCTACATTGAAAGAATCTTATGTTTAGCACAAGCTGAAATGGAACTGATAAAATTTATTATGTTTGGGGGTTTTTTAATGTTATTTCAAATGGATGTCCTTTTCTCCATATAATCCTTGTTTAAGTGGGAAAATGTATTGTTTTTGTCCAGGTTCTCCAAGAGAATACTTAGAATATTATATATTTCCAATACTTTTACCAGGAATGGCTGAACTGCTACATCGAGCAAGGAAGGAAAAGTGTTTTGAGGTTAGTTCTTAGCGTTCAATTTAAGAGTTATTTTAGGAAGTCATAGCCTTCAAATGAAATGTGTCTCTTTCATTATTTTGTTTTATAAGCAAAATAACTACAATAACATAAAATAATGTATTATATATCATTATGGAATTATTATAGCATTAAGACATTATACACAGGCTTTCTTCCAGTAACTTAGAACAGATTGTTTACTACATAACACCCATCAGCATGACAAGCCATAAGTTGTGGCTTTTCGCACACCACGCTTTTTTAAACATCCAGTTGTATGTAGCCCAGAAAACTTTAAAACTTTCTAATTAACACTGGGAGTCACTTATTTAATAATGCATTAATAATGTCACAGTGTTAATAATGCTGCCATTCATTTTCACAAACGTACTCTTAAGCTGTCAGTGTATATTTAGTCTTAGCGATCCAAGTGCTGCTCCCTTTTTATGCTTTGCAATCCAGGGTTCTAGACTTGTACCTGAGCACAGAACTTGGACTGTCATATCCCTAGATTGTTGGGGTTTAATTTACAATAGAATTTTTAATAGTTTTCTATGTGATTTACTATTACTATTGTCTCTCTTGCCCTTATTTATAAGAATCTGCCTAAATTATTCTCCTGTAACTCCAAAGGGGAAAAAAATCAACTGAAAAAGTATGGATTAACATGTTCTAGTGAGAAATGCATACCAAATGTTTAATTTAATAAGATGAAAACTGTTGTCTACCCTTCATAACAGCAATGAAGCAGAGGTCATTTCTTTGACTGTTACCTTCACTTTGGAGGGAGTGTGGCATTCTTGAGATTCCATCCTGCCATTTATTGTGGATGTATCTAAGGTCTTTTGATCATTGTCAGATCTTGTTGATGAGAACTACTAAAATATGTTGGAAATGCATAAAGATGTATTTAGGATGAGTGCAATTATAAAACTCACTGCATTGCCACTGTTTAGTAGACAGCTTCCCAGTGCTGAACTGGGAAGCTCTTTTCAGCATTTTCTAACAAGATTTGCCCCAATCCCTACTTGCCCCAATCTTGTGGAGGTCATTTTGTCTCTCTTTCCGCTCCTATTTTGCATCTTACAGTATGTACAGATATTCTCTGTCCCAGGAGTGATTTAGCTCTGCTTGTTCCCAGACTTTTTTTCTTCCAGGAGTAGCCATTTTTACTGTGGGAAAAAGAACCTGAACATTTGTACACTCACGGGTTTCCACTGAGAGTAGCAACTCTGTAAAGGGCCTTAAAAAGCTCCTCAGACCAGAAGCTGCCTCTTACTGAGCCTAAGAAGATTGCCTAGCATAGTGAGACTCCAGCATTGTCTGGGTCCCTGAGGTGCTACATTAATGCAAAAAATAATAAAATCATCCCTGCATTTGTACTTTTAATGTACACTGGAGTCATAGGGACAGAGCTCTAGCTTTGACACACTTTGGTATCATGTATGTAAGGCAAATGTTGGAGTAATGTGGTAGCCATGACTGTCCAGGAATTATGCGAATCAAGGATCTTTGTGGGTGGTATCTTTTATTGGATAAGTAACTGCATGGCTGGGATAAAGTTAGATGAGCTTTGGAATGCAGGGCATCCTTCATCAGGTCAACTGATGAAGATGACCTATTTCTGTAGGAATATTGATGGCATTTAAAATTATTAAAGACATTACTAGTATATTATTAAAGAAAGAGAACAACTTGTAGCATGGGATAAGCACTGAGAGAAAATCACATTGTAACATAGTCGTTTTAAGGGATCTACTAATGACCTTGTTTGAATCAATAATGACTTAAACCCAACTGTCTAATATCCTTGTAGTATCGAGTAAAAAATGTTTATTGTTAACATGTAAAATATATTTTTATATATAGGGTAAATTTTCATGTTGGTTCTCACTTTATTACTACAGAAAATAGGTCATTTTGGTTGCAAAAGGGAGTAATGTCATTACTGAAGAAGGAAATTTGGAAAGCAAGATTATATTATTTCATGTGTCATATGAAAGTTATGTTCTGTGGCGTCACTTCCTGCTCCTTTTGTGTAAGAAGTAGCAAAGGTATAGATCTTGCCACTAGCCAAATGAATGAATAGTAATGTTAATTTCCATTGTTGACCAGGTGCTTAATGCTTGAGCAGTCTATTTCCATATGTGTTTTGAATACATAGATTCTAATTGAACCTTGCATGTAACCAGTCAGCATTCATATAACCAATGCATGCGATTTTGTGGATTACAAGCAAAGTTAAGAGCCTATCTTCCATTAAAAAAACCCTAAACTATAAGAATGTTTTCTTAAAAAAAAATTGATGCCTTACATCTGCTTCATCTTTATTATAGCAAATTTCCCTTGGGTTCTTATGTATATTTGGTATTGGAAAAAGTAAATCTATATTTTAAATATAACATGCACAAACTTAATGAGAAAATGTTCTTGAAACACGACTCTAAGGACATTTTCAGTATTTCATGAATATATCTGAAAAATATTCAGATACAACCCTTTACACATGTAAATTGACATTCTTGTTTCTTTAGTTTAGTTCCTTTAGACATTTAGTTTTTTACTTTGAATACACAATGCAACATTTTGTGTACCTCTGCAGATAAGGTATACTGAAAATTTGGTGATATATCATATTTACATAGGATGTTATCAGCATACTGTAAGTTTGGCCTCTTTGAATTGTTTCATGAACAACATGGAAAAACACATTTAATTTCATAATCTGAATGACATATGAGTGTTTATTCCAAAAAAATGGCTTTATCTGGCTTTTGGCCAATTAAGCATTTCCAGACTAGCAGCAGTACTATTCTTTCTAACTGACCTCATCAATGAACTGAAATATGGATTCTTTTTTTTCTTATGGAAATATGGATTTCTTTTTTTAACAGACATTTTTCACTATTCAAAACTATAATAGCTTAATCTTTGGGCATCCTTTAAAAACCCACTACAGTGTGTATGCACGTGTATTTGTGGTGTTTAATTTGAAATGCATTTATTTATCACATACTGGAATACCCCAGGCCACCTATTAACTGTTGTGTACATTTTGTTAGTTAAATATGAGAATAGGAAGCACATTATGAATTGCATATAACTTGTCTTCTATCCATTCATATTAATCTGTATTCTGTAGCCCATGTTTCACTTATTCCTTTTCTATTTCTTTAATTTTGATGCTATTAAAAATGGCTGCATTCACATTATGGACTGTCCCCTGGTAAGTAACTGAAGACTTTTCAAAAGGGCCAACCAATGAAATTCAGTATCTTCTCTACCATGCCATTTTGGGGACCTGCACCCTCCTCCTCCAAATCAAAACCAGAAATGGCCAGTATGCAAGCTTTACCCTGAGGTTTTCTCTTGAATGTCAGATGTCAGCAGCCTGGAGGTCAGAGGCCAAGGCCCCCCCACCCTCCCAGTTGGGTGGATGGGACAGGCTGGTGGTGTGCCCTGTCCATGGTGGCCTCGGGTTCTCCTCTTGGGGATCGTTTGCTGCTTCAAAATCCCTTCTTTTGTATCCTTTTTCCCTCTGTGATGACTCTTTTCCTCCCTGGCCATCACTGATTGGTCTCCCTGTTGTCATCATACTGTCCACGTTCTGTACTGTTAGCATAGTCCTTTGTTTTACAAACCCATACAGGTGCACATCTTAATTTAGCCTTTTTCTGGGCGTCCTAATTTGGTTCATCTACCAAAACTGGAAATCTCAAGGGCACTGTGACCTGGTGCCACCTTATCTTATGTTACGGAACAGTGTAGTACATGACTTCAATTCCCAGCCTGTGTGTCTGCTTGCTGCTTGCCTGTATCAGACACAGCAGGCCTTGAAGAAACTTTTTCACAGACAGGCTTTTTAAAAATCAGTTAACCCTTGCTGTTGTCCTGGATATTCTAATGCATATCTACTTTACCTATAAGCCAGAAGCAAACCTCTAAACACCATTTTCCAGCCATCAGAAATGTGATATGTAAAATTTCAGGAGGATCTTTTGTAAGGGCAACTTAGAAGAGAAAAGTAAAAATCACACCAATTATGGGATGCTCTTTCTGCCCTAATTATGAATTCCTAGTAAACACTGGGTGCATCTATACAAAACTCTTTACTGTGGAACTGACTAATTAGCTCCGCAGTAAAACATCACCATGTGGCACTATATTGCAGTAAACTAATTAACTCCGCTGTAGGATAGTACTGAACAACATAAGTACTATCCTACAGCAGAGTAGTTCTGTTCAGCGAAATGCATGTGTAGATAGATGGTGATGGGGCTGGCTGGACACGAGATGCTACAGTGCAGGGGCTGTCTGCTGGCTAGCCCTGCACTGTAGCACCCTCATGCCCCAGCCAGCCCCTCCACAGCATGTTGAGCTGATGGGGGGCAGCTCCAGGCTGGAAGGCTGACCCCCTGGACTTCCTGCCAGGGCTGCACCACCCCAGCTTAACATGCTATGATCCCAGGCACACATGTAAACACTGTGCCTGGAGCATTAAACTCTAGCACGAACTACACTGGAGTTTATTCCATCACATTAATATCACATGTAAATGCACCCACTAACAGCCCATATGTTTTGCATTGTAGTCAAGTCAGAAGTGTGAAATGATTAAAAAAAAACTGCACTTAAAAATAGAGTTTTTTAAGTCTATTCCAGATATAACATTATATGTCACATGCATAATAAACATGAATATCTATTTCATATTTAGCAATATATTGGTACTGGTAAAATGTATTTTTTACCTCTCAGAAGATGAAAAGGTTACTCCTAAAATCAAGCATTTGATACACTGTAAGTAAACTTTGCATTATTATTTTTGTCTGCTCTTTGCCAAATGTGTGATGCTTATCACAGCATGGTTTCTTTATTCAGATCAAGTTAATAAACCAGGCTATAAGTAATTCTGCCTTTTTTTTGCACTCTGAACATTATATCCACTCTAAGATGACCATGTTTGTGTCTCCACAATTGAAAAGGATTGGGAAAGGTGGTCACTTGGGAAGGCCCACTTTCCTAGCCTCATGACCTCGGATCAGTGGTGGAGTAGATAGGCAGCTAAGCAGAAAACATCTGCAAATCTGTCCAAAGAAGGAACACAATTAAAATAAAAATATACAGGTTGTGATTCATTCCTTTTAGTATTTCTGGTCAGAAATATTGTAGCAGTGATCAGTAGTGTGACTAACACATAACTGAGTTAGCTTAACTGAATTAATTGGAAAGACTACCACTAACTTCAATGGGACCTGGACCAGGCTTACCTTGGACATGTTTTAAATTAGCAATAGGAGATTCATATTCAAATTGGTACATCTGACTGATCCACATATTTATTTAAAAAAACATGATATGTAAATCCTCACCAGTGTGCACAGTGAGTATCGGCTTTTATACTGAATATATTTGCAAGGTTTGTTGGCCATGTTTTGTGTTTACTTGCAATCTGCAACTCCCTTGGCACCAGTGAGGTGACAGGAATGTGAATGAGAACACAAATTATTCAGTTTCTCTCTCTCTGTCTACTATTATTTAAAACCCCCCACGTAAAACCATTGTTTAGGTATTATACTTGATACAAATATGAGACTTTCCAAAATGCTATCTTCTTTTATGGGAATTTGACTCTGAATCTGGTACAAAGTGCTTGCTTGGAACCTTGTATTTAAGCTGTTTATCCCAGGATCCTGGTAAACGTTACCAATTTTACTTCTCTCCCTTGTTCCCACTGGGGCTGTTTTTTGTGCCAAAGTCATTAAGAGAGCAAAGGTCTATTTCCCATGTCGTTATTTCTGGATGCTTCTCTACAAACATTTATTTGAATGAGATTCTTGTATTCTTGAACTAGAGACATTGTTTTAAGCAAGATGAAACTTTCATTTCAGTTACATCCAGCAAAAGGACAGGTGATTGTAACAGCAGAAAGTGGATGACTGGCATTGCTTATGTACTTGTTTATGCCAACACATGGCAGTTCTGCTTTTGGCCACCAGTCAGGCAACTTTCACATAGTTTGTTCTGACAGATCTTTGACAGAATCTTGACTCGTGCCAAGAGTACATTTTAGCTGGACATGCATGTGCCATACTGCATCTATGTAATGGTTCAAAGCAAAGGCAGATTAAAATTAATGGAGAGATTTGATGGTAACCAACAGTGTGGTCATGAAGAGCTTGTCTTAGATGTGAAGGGCAGTATGGGAGAAATCAGGAAGATGTGTGCTTTAAAATCTAGCGGCTGGACAAAGAGGTTGTCATCATTAGCTGATTGGAGGCAGGGGTCAACATTGTGATAATGAATGAGATGAATGTGAGAAAGGAAATATGTAAGGGCATTCAGGATGAAGACAAGACACTTAGGTTTGATGTAACAGAGAAGGGGGACCCAGCTGTGGACTGCAGAGAGAGGGGTGACATGCTCAAACCAACACATGAGGCAACACATGAAGCAACAACTGATCTTTGACCAGTGTTCTGAATGGAGATAAGTAGTATGAAACTGCATTCGCAAAGGCTAGAGAAAGAAGTTGCAGTAACTAGAGGTGCATCGATACATCAGTCCAATATCGGATTGGCACTGATATAAAGAAAGTTGATCGTATATGAAATCGGCCTGATGCGGCTGACAATTTGGGCAATAAATGCCCATGCGTGCGTGCAGCCACAGCGCAGAACATAGGCAGCAAGGAGCACAGCCGGTAGCTTGGAGAGCTGTGTGCAGCTGGTAAGACTGGTGTGGTGGAAGGGGAGGGGGGAGGGATGTGGCGTGCGGGGGCAGATCAAGGCCTCCACAGTGAGAGAGGGGCTGGAGCAAGCACTGCCTAGCTGGGGAGGGCTCAGGATGGAGCTGTGGCTCGCCCGGGGGGGCGGCTTCTGCTGCTGTATGCCGCTCATCCAGGAGCCATTGGTCCAGCACTTGCCTTCTCATCTGATGGCTCCTGCTGCTGCTCTCACTGCTCGTTGGGGAAGTCATGGGAAGGGCGTGTGCTCCCGGATCTGTGTGGGGCAGGGAGGGCTGGGCTGGGGCTGCGCAGGGCTCTTCCTGGTCTGCCCAGCCCTGCCCTGCACAAGTCCGGGGGCACATAGATTCATAGATGTTAGGGTCGGAAGGGACCTCAATAGATCATTGAGTCCGACCCCCTGCATAGGCAGGAA
>NW_005842178.1:551214-551421 GCF_000455745.1 Alligator sinensis
GCTGGGTCTAGATGACCCCAGCTAGATGCTTATCTAACCTCCTCTTGAAGACCCCCAGGGTAGGGGAGAGCACCACCTCCCTTGGGAGCCCGTTCCAGACCTTGGCCACTCTAACTGTGAAGAAGTGACATGTGACATGACCCCCCCCATCCCGGATGAGTGGCGAGAGCAGTGGCAGGAGCCACCGGACAAGTGGGAAAGCGCTGG
>NW_005842178.1:551450-557596 GCF_000455745.1 Alligator sinensis
CCCTTCCCTCCCCCCTCCCCTTCCACCACACCAGACTTACCAGCTGCATGCAACTCTCCAAGCTGCCAGGCTGGTATCGGAAATTGGATCGGTATCAGACAATATGGCTCCTTAAAAATTGGCTATCGGTATCAGCCCCAAAAATCTCCATCAGTGCACCCCTGATCCAGACACCAGATGACAAGGGTCTGGTACTTTTGTAGCTGAGTGGATGATTAGCAAAGGCCGTATCTTAAGAGATGTTATACAGTAAATACTGGAAGGTCCAAAGGGAAATCATTAAGCACACCTATACATGTGCTGAACATCTGCTGCAACACGTGCTAATTAATGTGATTAATTAAGTCTTCTGGAGTGTGCTAATTAATGCACTCCTGCAGCCTCCACATCACGTCTGTTTAGCATCCCCACACTTCAAAATGGTGGTGGGGGTGCTTGAACTAAAGCTTGTTGAACAAGTTTAATTAGAGAAAGTTGAACGAGCTTTAGTTAAAGCACACACACCGCCATTTTGAAGCACAGGGACCCTGATACACGAGATGCAGAGGCTGGCTGAAGCGCAGTAATTACTACACTCCAGCAGACTTGATTAATTGAGTCTGGTCTGTAATTACAGTGCATCGGAGCAGCCCCCCAGCTCATGTGTAGGCACCCAAGGTGTAGAGGGAAAGGAAAAAGACAGACTAGAGGGAGAACCTCTGGAAACCCCACAGGAGGGGAAGATGAGGAGGATCCTTGAAGGCAGCTGAAAGAATCATAGAATCATAGGGCTGGGGCGAAGGATCATCGGGCGAAGGATCATCAGGTCCAGCCCCCTGCATGAGCAGGAAAGAGATCTGGGGTCAGGTGACCATCCAGTCTTCTCTTGAAGACCTCTAGGGTAGGTGATTGCACCACCTCTGGGGGGAGCTTGTTCCGGCCTGAAACTATCTTCCAGGAGTTTGTGGCCATTGTTTCTAGTTTTCCTCCAGGGTGCCCTGGTGAACAGTTGTTCACCGAGCCCCTGATGTACACCTCTGATATAGCAGTAAGCCACAATCAGGTCCCTTCTCAGCCTTCTTTTTTTTAGGCTGAAGAGTCCGAGATCCCTCAGCCTCTCCTTGTATGGCTTGCCATGCAAGTCTCTGATCATACGGGTGGCCCTTCTCTGGACCCTCTTGAGCTTTATACGTCCTTGTTGAAGTGCGGCACCCAGAACTGGATGCAATACTCCAGTTGCAGCTGCACCAGTGTTGAGTAAAGTGGGAGAACCACTTCTTTGGTTTCACTGGAGATGCATCCATTGATGCATGCCAGAGTTTTATTGGCCCTAGTGGTTGCTGTGTTGGATTGCCAACTCATATTCATGCTGGGATCTATTGTTACCCCCAGATCCCTTTCATTTGTAGTGCTGGTCAGGTTAGCAATGCCCAGCATGTAGGTGTGCTGGGGGTTCTTCCTTCCTAGATGCAGCACTTTGCATTTCTCTACGTTGAACCTCATCTGGTTCCGGTCTGCTCAACATGCCAGCCTGTCTAGGTCTGCTTGTACCTGCAGCCTATCTGCAGGTGTGTTCGCACAACCCCATATCTTGGTGTCGTCCATGAACTTGGCCAGTGGGCTTTTCACCCCCTCATCCAGGTTGTTGATGAAGATGTTGAACAGCACTGGGCCAAGTACTGACCCCTGGGGTATGCTGCTACTCACATCTCGCGAGGATGACACCGATCCATTTATTTGGACTTTCTGTGTCCTCCGTCGCAACCAGTTTTGCACCCACTTAACGGTCCTGCAGTTGAGCCTGATAATATCTTCCAGTTTGTGGGATACCAGGTCAAAGGCTTTCTGGAAGTCAAGGTATATGATGTCAACCACTTTTTTCTCATCCAGGTGATGAGTCACCTGATCATAGAAATGAGGTTGGTCAGACAAAACCTGCCAGCAACAAAGCCAGGCTGGCTGTCATTCAGTATCATGCCTTCTGCAAGTTTGTCGCATATAGCCTCTTTGATGAATGTTTCTAGGATTTTCCCTGGAATAGAGGTTAAGGTAATTGGCCTGGTCCTCACACTTCCCAGGTCCTCACACTTCCTTCTTTTAAAAAAGCAATTGGAGAAATAGAGAGTTAAGAGAGAAGAAAATCATGGACTATGGGGGTGAGGGAGATTAGGGATAGGTCAAACGGCGGCATTTGTGGTGGAGAGCAAACAAATTTCTAAGAGCATGAAGGGCAAAATTATGAGAAGTCAGAAGAGAAGACAAGATGAGAGAGATGAGGAAGGGATTGTCTAACTTTGTCAGTTTTCTCTTGAAATAAATCAGTAAGATCTTGTGGAAAAAGAAAGAAAAGCAAAAGGAATTTATTTTTTTTAAATTTTAAGATAGGATTTTGCAGCCCAAAGCATTATGAGGACCAAATAAACAACCTAACACATGGAAACAGTTTTGAGAGCATCTAACGTCTGGGTGCATTCTCAGACATCAAGCTGATATGAATAATGCAAAAGCTTAATTTTTATGTTTAAAATGGAATAAACCATTTATATCACCTGGTTTATTCCCCTGTTGCATCTGGATCTTTTCCTACAGTTTTTTGTTTGTCCTTTATCCTGTCTGTTTTCAGTTGTTTCTGGGAAAAGACTTTTTCACTTCTTTACATTTGAGAATTGAGCAATATGTTCATTTTTTTCAGAATAAAAATTGAACAAAATGTAAGAATTTTTTATAACTGTTATTCTGATATTTCATTCAGCTTGCATGGGAGTAGTCACAGGAAAGGGAGGTTGTAACTGAATCTCTGACAAAATACATTACATTAAAAAATACAGCAAGGAAAGGAAAGTGAATGGTAAGGTAATCATTAATGACCTTCATAGCTTGCAGTGAATTCATCTAGACATTAATGATATTTTTGCAGTGTATTGTACAAAACGCATAATGTATAAAATAAAGAATGGAAAACGATTCCTGTGTATAAATAGTTTATAAACACATCTGCAGGTTAACAATACACATTGTGCAAACCTTTCCTGTGTTTATCCTGATATATGCAGCATAGGAGGAATGTGCCAAATGCATGTCAATTTATGTCACTTTTTTTCCTTCTAAAGGCGGGATGCTGTAGATCTTCATATTTCACTAACAATGGAACAGTGTATAGTATAAAAAAACCACCTACTGGCTAAATTCATCTCTGGTATTACTCTACTTACTTTAATAGAGATATACTAAGGTGAATTCAGTTCATTATTTTCAGTGATAACTACACCACTATTTTGATTAGTTATTTTATTCATTACAAAGGAAAGAACAAATTACCTCAGACAGAGTGAATGTGAGATGATTTTTACTTCCCTGTCAAAGAAGTATAGATTTTACCTTTGAAATAATTCACAATGAGACATGGCTCATTTACTGTGTACTTTAATACCATGCCTTAGAATAACCATTTTATAAAGAGATTGGTCCAAAATCTGCCAGTGGGTTTCAGGTGCAGTGAATGTCACGATTTAGCCTTGCAGTAAGATTTGGCATCTAACTTAATCTAACGAACAGCTTTCTTGTGAAAGAGCTGGCTCTTTAAAGCACAGTACTACGGCGTGTTCTTAGGCTGTTGGAACCACAGCTGTTATTGTCATGACAAGCCTAGGGAGTACTCCTCTGGGAGACTGATTTGTTCTTACATATCTGAATTCTGGACTAGAGGTTAGCTGCACATGAAGTCTGAGAGTTCACTATGAAGCAGATGGGAAAAGAACCTGAAGCTGAGACCTGATAACTGTTTGAACTCTCTCCTCCCTTTTTTCTAAAACAATGCACTTTCCTCTATGTGAAAGTCATATTTGTGTGTGCACATAACTGTTCTTCCTGATTCTTGTGTCAGATAGTGTCCATGGATGGCATCAGACCTTCCCAAAGCAGGAGAAAACTTACTAGAAAACTCATAGGGTGCATCCACACATGCAGGTATGTGCACTTGCAGCAGCTCAAATAGGAGCAGTACAAATTTGAGCTGGGGATTTTTGCCTCACTGCACATGCCCAGACATGAACTTTGGTGGGGGGCAAGTTGTGCCACTTGGGGCAAAATAACCCTGCCCAACTCCTCTTGGATCTACATCCAAGGGGAACTAGAGGCTGGGGGTGCTGGCCCCAGCAGTATAAAAACCTGCCCTGGCAAGCAGCTCAGGGCTTGCTCTCAAGAGCTTCTGAAGCCTGGCCAGTTGGTACCTGGGGACACTACCCCTTGTGCCAGCTGGACAGCTGAAGCAGCCCTGAGAGATCCCTGCACCCTCTACCCACTGCAGCAGTCTGGCATGGGGGCTGTGCCCTGCTGCCACCTGCAACAGCATGTGGCCCCAAGGCTGCATGCCTGCCAGACCCAGATGGGGACTGCATGGCTGCAGCAAAGTATCTGCATCTCTGGGCCACCTGCCAGTGGGATGTGGCTGCACAGTTGGCCTTTGTGCAGCACTACTGCCATGTGTGCTACTGCCCTGCTATCTGGGCAGCTATCACTTGGAAGATATTCTCAGTGTGGTGGCATGCTTTGAACTCAAAGCATGTCCTTCCAGCTAGGTCCCAGGTGCCAGCCCTGAGCAGGCTCCTCTGCCTGGGTCCTGCCACCTGCCTCACTAGCAGGAATTCTGGTGTTCGCAATTTAAAAACTGCAAAATCTTGGATAAAAAAAAATCCCAAATTCACTCTTTAAAATACACCAAAATCCATGTTCTTCCACAATTAAAACAAAAGACCACTGTATATATACTGTATAGAGAGAGAGAGAGAGAGAGAGAGAGAGATCAGTTGGGCTATGCATGATTGATATATTTACAATTTTAAAGCAATTGGGAAGCCTACCAGTGCCTCTATCATCATAATAAAATACATTCTAAATATCTATGTTTTGCTCTTTGTTTTTGGTTTTCTTATCATAGAACAGTTAGAGCTCCCTCTGACCCCTTCACTAACTAGGATGTGGGGCCAATTGCCTCTGCAGCCACTGCTCCTGCCAGCAGGTCTCATCCTGTCTGGCAGCTGGGCATGCAAGGTGTGTGCTGGGGGGGATATGGGGTTTGTGGGAATGGGGTTGGTTGGGGCGTGGGGTGATGCTGTTGGGTGTGTAGGTGGGTGTGGAGTGATGTGGGCTGTGTGGGTAGGTGGGGGATTGTGGAGGAATTGCGTGGGGGTGCTGCTCAGGAGGGGTGGATTCCCTGCCCCCACACAGCATATTGACTGCTGCCTCCCCCCCGCAGGGTGCTCAGGGCTTGCCAGGAGCCAGCCCCACCATGGCCCAGCCAGCCCTGATCGCATCAGAGCTGGCACCACCTGTGCAGCCTGTCATGGGTGTAGCACGTCACAGCACTGTGCACCTTTCTGCAGCCCCAGGCCACTTGTGCTGTTACCCAGGGGCTGGCGCTGCTTGCAGGAACCACATGTCATGTCAGGCTGGGTCCTGCCCCACAGAACCGGCCCGGTGCCACACAGGGCCCATGCTCGCAGGATGCCTGGGGCAAAAAGTCGTGCTATGCCAGGCTGCACCCGCAATAGGCTGCACAGGTTGCGTCAGCTCTGAAGCAATCGGGGCTGGCCATGGGTGGACTGGGGGTCCTGAGTGCCCCGCTGTCACTGCTGCTGCAGGGGGGGAGTTGGGAGGGCTGTGGGCCCTGCGGGGGACCCATGCCCCCCCCAGTTAGCCCTCCCCCAACAATCCCACTCCACAGTCCCCCCCACACAAGCACACCCCCCCCATACCCACAATCCTCCCCAGCCATCCCTACTTACCCCCGATGGCGCTCGGGTCCTGATCCTTGCTGCGCTTCTGCTTGCCTTAGCATGCTCTGGAGGGCGAGCCCTGCATGCTGGGGCAGCAGAAGCACTTAGAGAAGCTCTGGCCAGAAACCAGAGCATCTCTCCAGAGGACCCCGGTTACCTCAGCACGGGCCAGGACTGTGCTTTTTCCCACTTTTTTCCCTCATGTTTGTTTTGGGGGTTTTTTTTGATACCTGGATATCCACATATCAAATTTTGGAGCCATGATGCAAATATGCAGCGCAGGGAACACTTTTTCATTCACAGAATGCCTTTTGCAGCATCTCAAACTGGTTTGGGATGCTGCAAGAGGTCCGTATGTGCTCGTCTGGATGCACCCATAGGGTTTTCCAAGAT
>NW_005842178.1:557611-572143 GCF_000455745.1 Alligator sinensis
CTACCACTGGGGAATTGCTTGTAGCTCTAGAGGGTGGTGGCCCCTTAACTGTATGGACTTCCTGGTTTCTTTGTACTTAGACACTCCTCACATGCTGTTCCTGGGTGTGACAGGAGTGCCTCTTCTGGAGTCCGTCTATCGGTGACTCTGCCCTCCTGTGATGGGCCAACTGCCTGCCTTCTCGCCTGCCATGCCTTGATCTTAATTAATTAATGGATGTTAATTGGTGGGAAGCTGACCATTTATTGCCCTGGTGCCAGGGGGCGCTATCTGTGGCTCATTTTCCTCCCCTACACCGCAGCCCAAGCCTCGCGGATGATACTGATGTGGTTTGATCTGGGCCTTCTTACAATTTGGCCCTCCCCTTGTCCTCCCTGGGCTTTCCACAGCGCTGTCTCGCTCTGTCTCGCTTCCCCCTCCCCTCTGGGGCTTCTCGTGGTCCTCGCTCTCTGGGGCTTCTCACTGTCCTTGCTCTCTGGGGCTTTTCACTGTCCCCTCTCTGGGGCTGGGGTTCCCACACTGCTGTGGGTCCCCTATGAGGCCTCCTCCATCCCCCATTAGCCTCATGCAAACTGCCGGTACAACAGCAAACACAAAACACAAGCCCCTGGGCTATAACAAAATCCAAGCCACCCGGCTAAAACATCATTCGGCTAAACATCCTTCAGTCCCTACTGGGGGATACTCTGCCCCTTAACAGCATCAGAAGCTGGTCGAGCAGTCAGGCCTCTCCCCTTCGCTTGTCTGGCAGAGCTCCCTTCCCCCTTGGTTGCCAGTGGGGAACTGCTCTCCTGGCCTCAGGCCTAGGATTTATGTGGGAGCCAGGCCCTGCCCCTTCCAGTCAGCTGACCAGGCGCAGGTGCGGCCAATTCCCTCCTTAACCGGTTTCCCCGGCAACCGACACCTGGGTTCCTGCCTCTGCTCTGAGAGTAGCAGGCACCTTAGTGTCCTGCTACATACCTTCCCCCCTTAAGGCCCTCACTCACCTGGGTGGGTTCTCACATTTGCAGGTACCGCCTTGGTCCTGGGCTTCTCTCAGCCTATCTTCAGTCACCCGGTAACTCAGGAGGCGGAGGTTTTCAGGCACCTCCTACTTGCCTTTTCCTCCAGGTTGCACCATGTGGGATTTGCTGGGAGTTACCCTGCCACAGGTAATCCCCCCATAATAGCCAGCCTTGTTAGGGTGCCACTTAGGTTTGTTTTTTCTCTACGCTTTTAAATGACCATGCAAATGGCCCCATGCATGGCATATTCTTCTGACTGAGATGGCAGGCGCATTACTGTATTTGTTGGGAGTCCGGTTCTCTGCCACCTCTCTGTCCTTCTCTGTTCATCATTTGTAAGGTCGTGAACTTCCTTCTCCTGTTACCCGACCGGCTGGCCCTGACTGGAAGGTTCCAGACTTAGAGGGGTCACCCTGCCTCTTAGTACCAGTGTTAGGGTTCCTTGTTACACCCCCCCCTCTCTTCTCTCTTGTCTGGGATCCCTCTGCTTCTTCTAGCCCCTCTTCTTCCTCATATTGCCTTGAAAAGAAATTAGCATTTATATTCTGAGTTCCAGGGCAATGCTCTACCTCAAAGCAATATGGTTGCAGACTAAGGGCCCATCTCATCAGTTTTGCGTTGTCCGTTTTCATGCTCTGCAACCAGCGTAGGGGCATGTGAACGGTGATCAGCATGAATCGCCGACCTAACAAATAATACCAGAGGGTTTCAATAGCCCACTTAATCGCCAAACACTCCTTCTCTATCATGGCGTAACTCTGCTTCTGTGGGTTTAATTTCCTACTTATATAGGCTATAGGGCGCTCTTCTCCTTCTCTCTGAACCAGTACTGCTCTGATGGCCACTATTGATGCATCAGTCTGCACCAGGAAAGGTTTATTAAAATCCGGAGTATATAGGAGTGGTTGTAAGCATAGTGCATCCTTCACCGCTCGGAATGCCTTTTCCGCCTCTGGTGTCCATCTCACTTTGGTTGGAGCCCCTGCTTTTATCATCTCCGTCAAAGGTACTACTAAATCCACAAAGTGAGGTACAAACCTTCTATAATAACTGGCTAGCCCCCAAAAAGCCCTCACTTGTTTTTCAGTATGCAGTGCTTGATATCTTCGCAATGCCTCCACCTTGCTCAACAATGGTCTCACCTTTCCGCTTCCTACTAGGAACCCCAGGTATTGCGTTTCTTTTTTTCTTATTGTACTTTTCTTTGGATTGGCTGTCAGCCTAGCCCTTCTCAAATCTTGCACTACTGCTCTCACTGCGGTGAGGTGTTCAGCCCAGCTCTCAGTGTATATAATAATATCATCAGTGTACACCATCGCGTAACCCGCATGGGGAGCCAAAACTCTGTTCATTAACCATTGAAACATCGCCGCGGCTCCATGTAACCTGAACGGCATGTCTTGGAACTGGAAGAGACCCCACGGAGTGGCGAATGCTGTCTTTTCTTGATCTTCAGGCACTACTGGGACCTGCCAGTAATCTTTTGTCAGGTCTAAAGTGGAAATGTAGCGAGCTTGCCCGATGTTTTCCACTAGTTCGTCCACTCTCGGCATCGGATAGGCATCAAACTTAGCTACAGCGTTCACCTTCTGGAAATCGATACAGAGATGGATTTTTCCATCGGGCTTAGGTACTGCTACGATGGGGCTCTGCCAGTCGCTGTGGGAATTGCATATGATACTTTTCTCTATCTTCATTGCAATCTCTGCTTTTATTTGGCTTTGAAGTTGCTGGGGAATCCGCCTCCAGTTCTCACAGACCACTTGGCCCGGAGGAGTCTTTATCCGGTGTACCACACCCCGAGCTTCCCCAGGAGTTCCCTGGAACATATCTCTATACCCCCTGACTAGCTCAGCAGCCTGTCTTCTCTGTTCTTCCGACAGTCGCGGGGCCAGTTCTACGTCGCTCAGTCCACCTCCCTCTGTCAACACAGGTCCCAATTCTAATTCCTCGGGGTGCGGGGCTAAGTACATACCCTCCCAGTCTTCCTGCTTCTTTAACATATTAACATGGTATACCTGCTTCTTTTTCTGCTTATTTGTCTGATACACCCCGTAGTCCACGGGCCCTGCTTGGCGTGTGACTTCATAAAGTCCCTGCCACCAGGCAAGTAACTTACTGTCCGGCAACAGAACCAACACGCGGTCTCCCATGTCAAACTTTCTTTCCTGGGCACCTCGGTTATAATGCTTCACTTGTCGCTGCTGGGCTTCTCTGAGATTTCCTAAAACCTCGTTCTGAGCTGCTCCTGGGCGTTCCCACAGTGGATCAAGTATTGAATCACATTCTGGTCCTTACTCTGCTGTTCTTCCCAACTCTCTTTAATCAGATCCAGGATTCCCCTTGGTTCCCGGCCGTATAATAATTCAAAGGGTGAAAACCCAGTTGAGGCCTGGGGTGCCTCTCTTACCGCAAACAACAAAGGTGGTATCATTTTATCCCAATTCTGAGGAATCTCGACCACAAACTTATTTAGCATCTGTTTCAGTGTCCGATTAAAACGTTCCATGAGCCCGTCCGTTTGGGGATGATACACAGCTGTCTTCGGGTGTTTAATCTCACTCCCTCAAACACGCGTGATGTAAAATGTGTTCCCTGATCAGTCAGTAGTTCTCTCGGGAGTCCTACTCAGGAGAATATCTTCAGAAGTTCGTTTGCCACTTTTGGACACTGTCCGCATCGGCATGGCTTCCGGGTACCTGGTTGCATAATCCAATAAAACTAGTATATAGTGGTTTCCAGTGCTACTTCAGGGAAGTGACCCCATGATGTCCACCTCCACCCTCTCAAAGGGAACCACTACCAGAGGCATCAGAATTAAAGGAGCCTTTGGGGGATGCCTTGGGTTTGCTTTTTGGCACATGGGACATGAAGTGCAATACCTCGTCACTCCCCGCACCAGTCCTGGCCAAAAAAATCTTGCCCAAATATGGGCTTCAGTTTTGTCCTGGCCCAGATGTCCACCCATAGGGAGCTCATGAGCTACTTTCAATAAGGCCCGTCGATGCTGCCGAGGTACTAATAACTGTATGACCTCCCCTTCTTCCGGCTTCCCTTGCTCAATTCAGTATAGGAGGTCGTTTCTTACCTTGAACCTCAGGGTTGTCTTCATCAGCTCTGGTCTTAATACCTCACTGTTTCATTGGGCTAGGTGTTCCTGCAGTGCATACCGAAAGTCTGCCTCCCGACTCTGCTCCAACTGGAAATGTTCATCCTCCCACAAATGTGTGACACCCACCCCTTGTTCAGCCTCTTACTCTGGAAGAGATTGTTTGGTTTCACCTGCGAATCCCTCAGCAGTCTCCTTTTGCCCCACACCAGCTATCACTTTTAACAACTCAGGCCAGTCACCGCCCAGTACTATTGGGTAGGGTAAATGCTCAGTGATTTCAACTAGCATCTGGTGGGTCTTATTACTTACTTGTAGGGTGACCCTCACCCTGTCAATTTCGAGAGAGTCTCCGCACCAACATAGCACCATCACGCAATCGGCTATTTCCCTCTCCCTTGCCGGCAACACGTCGCTCCGCACCATAGTCTGCAATGACCCCGAGTCCAGCATAGCCAATACCCTTTTTCCCTCTATTGTCACCTCCGCCAAAATTGCGGGTGGCCCGTCTCCCACCTCGGAGTCAACTCCGGCTCCGCAGCCACACATTCCTACCCGAACCGTTGGTCAGGGGCAGATGCTTCTGATCACGTTGGTTAACAGTGCCTGTTGTCTTGTGGCTTGATCCAGTAGGCCTTGTACTGTTTGATGCAGCTGATCCAAAACTTGTTGCCATGACTGTGGGTCCGGCATTAGCGTCTGTTCTCGTTTCTCTCTCCCCATGGACCTAAAGGTTCTTTTCTTCATACAGGCAAACCAGTGTCCTATGATGCATACTGCCGTATAAAATTTTCCCAGCCAATGCACCATTGTGACAGAAGTGCCTCTTCTGGAGTCCGTCTATCAGTGACTCCACCCTCCTGTGATGGGCCAACCTCCCACCTTCTCTCCTGCCACGCCTTGATCTTAATTAATTAATGGATGTTAATTAGCAGGAAGCTGACCATTTAATGCCCCGGTGCCAGGGGGCACTATCTGCGGCTCCTTTTCCTCCCCTACACCACAGCCCAAACCTTGCAGATGATACTGATGTGGTTTGATGTGGGCCTTCTTACAATTTGGCCCTCCCCTTGTCCTCCCTGGGCTTTCCACAGCGCTGTCTCGCTGCCCTCTCCCCTCTGGGGCTTCTCGCTGTCCCTGCTCTCTGGGGCTTCTCACTGCCCCCTCTCTGGGGCTGGGGTTCCCACGCTGCTGTGGGTCCCCTGTGAGGCCTCCTCCATCCCTTATTAGCCTCAGCCAAACCACCAGTACAACAGCAAACACAAAACACAAGCCCCTGGGCTATAACAAAATCCAAGCCACCCGGCTAAAACATCATTCGGCTAAACATCCTTCAGTCCCTACCGGGGGATACTCTGCCCCTTAACAGCATCAGAAGCTGGTCAAGCAGTCAGGCATCTCCCCTTCGCTTGGCAGAGCTCCCTTCCCCCTTGGTTGCCAGTGGGGAACTGCTCTCCTGGCCTCAGGCCTAGGATTTATGTGGGAGCCAGGCCCTGCCCCTGCCGGTCAGTTGACCAAGCGCAGGTGCAGCCAATTCCCTCCTTAACCGTTTGCCCCGGCAACTGGCACCTGGGTTCCTGCCTCTGCTCTGAGAGTAGCAGGCACCTTAGTGTCCTGCTGCACTGGGTCAGCTGTCTAGCTGTTGGAACAGTAAATTGGTCCCCAATATGTGCCAGTGCACTACTTGCCTTTCCTTTGAGAACATGTCATGTAAAGCAGTAGGGACCAGCCTTTCTGACAGGAGCCCCACCAGGTTAACTTCATACCCTCTCCAAGTGCCACTCTGATCCCCTTCCCTTGCCTGATCTGAACCCTTTCAAGGCAGGCCACATCCTTAAAGTGCGGTGCCCAGACCTGGATGCAGTACTCCAATTGAGGCCGGACCAATGTCGCATAGAGGGGAAGTATCCCCTCTTTGGACCGGCTTGAGATGCATCTTTGGATGTAAGTCAAGGTGCGGTTGGCTTTACTGGCTGCGATCTGGCATTGGCGGCTCATGTTCATCTTGGAGTCAATAATGACTCCAAGATCCCTTTCCGCCTCTGTGCTCTCAAGGGGGGAGCTCCCCAGCTTGTATGTATACTGTGGATTCCTTCTCCCCAGGTGCAGCACCCTGTGTTTATAGACATTGAAGCCCATCCTATTACCATCCGCCCACTTCTGTAGTCTGTCTAAATCTAATTGCAGCCTCTCTCTCCCTTTGAGCTTGTCTACCTCTCCCCACATCTTGGTGTCATCGGCAAACTTGGACAACATGTGTTCCACCCCCTTGTCCAAGTCACTTATGAAGATGTTGAATAGTGTAGGCCCCAGGACCGAGCCCTGGGGAACCCCACTATTCACATCCCGCCAGGTCGAGTACGACCTATCCACCACCACTCTCTGGGTGTGCTCCATCAGCCGATTTCTGACCCATCCAACTGTGTAGGCATCAATGCCACAGTTACTCAATTTATTAATGAGAATGGGGTGAGAGACAGTGTCAAAGGCCAGAAAGACTACATCCATGGCGACACCATCATCCAGGGATTTCATTACCTGGTCATAAAAGGCCATCAGGTTGGTCTGGCAGGACCTGCCTTTGATGAACCCATGTTGATTTCCCCTGGGCATGATCTCCCCTGCTGGCCCCTCACAGATGTGATTCTTGATGTGATCCATGATCCTTGATCTTCTTTGCTACCTCCTTGAACTGCCACATGCTGCACACAGAGGCAGCCCTGCTACCCAGGGCACTCAAGTGCTCAGTTATGCCTTTGATTTCAGAGGGTTGTAGTTTATGACCAAAGTGAAATGGTTCACTAGAAGTAATAATGAAAGAACTCACTGGCCTACATGACAGCTAAAAACTGTTCCATGCTTCCTGTCAAAGAAGCTGGTTTTTGCTGTGATAGAGGCACAGGATCTCCTGGAGTTTCACCTCTAATAGTACAAGTGTTCACTTTGCCTAATAGGCAACTGAGGCTCTTCATCTACAGTTTCAAAGTATGATTTACTATCCATGAGCTCTCACTTATGTACAGATGCTTGTTTTGTATGCAGTGTTCAAGTCCCTTATAATAAATTATTCAGATGGAAAATACAGTCTCATTATAAATATGAAATCAGTTCCATTTAAAAATGTTCATACTTTTTAATTTTGAAATTCCTGAAATGCCCATATCAGAGCCTGTAGGTACAGCTACATAAATTATAAGAAAATTAAAGCATACTAACCTGACAGTATTAACTGATGAACATGGAACAACCTACACAAGAAAAAATCATGTTAACCCTGCCTCAGGCACCCCATAGGCAGAAAAAGTTGGGGTATGTGAAGCTTTGAAGTTCAACACATTTGTGTTTTATCAGAGTAGCAGGAGAACAAATCCCAGAGTCTCAGCCGCCAACAGAGAACACCTGGTCTGCACTTTGCACCCTCAGGATCGTGGGCTTTCAGAGAGAGCACTCTTGCTTCTCCCAACTGTTAGGGTGGAGTCCTGTTAGGGTGGAGAGGTATCCTCTAGGAAAATGAAGATTATAATTATTATTTCCTCAAAGCCTGTTTTGAATTGAAACTGGAACCACATCTTTATGGTACTGGTTTTCAGCCTGTGGTCTGCAGACCCCTGGGGGTCTGCAAAATATGTCTAAGGGGTCCATGAAAGATTACTATGATCAATCAAAAGATTACTATGATCAATCACAATTCACCAGGGGTCCACACTTCTATTTGAATTTTTTTAGGGGTCGACAAATGAAAAAAGGTTGAAAACCACTGCTCTATGGTATACTGTAGTCTAAGCAAGCAGACCCACATTGTATGAGTTTTTAAGCATAGTGTTATGTAAAGCACTCCAAAGTCCTCCCTGGTGGTGGTAAAGGCTTAGATAACACTGGGGAAGGCCACATCTAAGAGTAAAGGTCACAATTATTTTGCCAAGCATAGACAAAAATAGTGTTCTTGGCAACATGTGATCACTTTGAATTTAAGACTGCCCAAGGATTGTAAACCAGCTGAGTGATGGACTGATTTAGGAGGCAGCCTTCATTGACAAAGGGCTTACTGAGGCTGTGATGGAATTGAATGTTGCCCTACACTTGATCAGTAAATCACCCTTCCTAGACAGTCTCCTAGGTGACTTTAAGGGAGTGCAAAATTCATTCCCTGTGAAAGGATCTACAGCCCTGGCCCTTTAAAATTCTCCTTGGCTTGCCAAGGAGTGTCTGGGGAAACACAACCTGCCAATTTTCCTAGTCACAGGCAAAGAATAACTGTAATGATAAAGGATGAGCAGTTGTAGCTACTAACTGTTTTAAGGCCAAAGGAACAGAACCAGACTTAATACAAAAGGTGATTTTCTTTTCTGAAATAGCTGCAAAATATGTTCCAAACTGCAAATGCCATTAATTATTTCTCTGTTGTTCATTGCATCTGCCTGCTGCTCCTCGGACTCGGCAGAGAATCCTTCTAGTTGGTCCTAAATGCTGCTTGCTGCTTTTGTCCCTGAGTCATTAATTCTGCCCTCTGTTCTTCATTGTAGGCATGAAATTCTGCCACTTGGCCCCAGATGCTGGCTGCTCTTTTTCAACTTGATTCCATGATCATTTCTCATTTGTGCTGCTTTTGCATCGAAGTTACTGCTCCTGGCTAGGGATTCTCGAGGGGAGGAAGGGGTGGGAGGTACATTTTTGTATTATTTTAGAACGTGGAATATTTGCTTGGGGTTCCAGTTGTAAGAGATTTTGGCTCTCAGTCCTTAATTTCTTTCATAGTTTCATAGTTTTCCTTCCTTCTCTTTCCCCTTTCCCCTGAGCTGGTTTCACCTGATTTTTTATCTCCAAATGGTCTGCTCAGTCCTGTGCGTTTGGTTTGGGATGTTATTTGGCACTTATCCTTGATTCCTAGTAATGTACAGTATATTTGAATATCTGGATGTACACATGTTTTTTCCCACCTCCTTCTCTCGACCACTCAACAGATCGTGTTTTTAGTGAAACAGTGACACAATGCTTTGCCTGTTCTCCATGTGCCTGAGTATGCACAACACGTCCATGCTGGCCCCCAACAAAAGGAAAACAACATTACCACCATTTTCTTTCTCTGCCTCAGAGGTGATTATATCTCCCAGCGTGCCCCTTACATGTTGTATTGCTTGCTTTTTTCAACAGTGTGTATAATAGAATAGTGTTGGCAGCCCTTGCTAACTGTATGGAACAAGACTTCAAAACTAAATAGTGCTGTAAACACCATTAGAAACAATACATCTTTTGTAAAAGGAAAAAAGCCCAAACCTGTGATTATACAATTTATTTATGGTTAGCAAATTTAAATAATTTTCAGACTATTTGCATTAGATGTCTGTTTTCATACAGTGATATTTGTTTTGTCATTAATAATGGCTTGTAGAAAGTGACAACGATTTTGAATTGAATAGTAAAGCTGCAATTTAGGAGAGAATAGAAGTTTCATTTTACTACTGTAACTAGCAACAACAGAACTGTTTATCAATGCCTAATGGAAGTGCAGTGCATTCAGACAGTATCTTGAGCAAAGATGTGGCATCTGAGTTGCATAATATTTGATTTCATTAACCACATCAAAGCAAAATTTGTAGTTCTGTGTTCTGAGTAGCCTTTTCTCTTTTTTGCATGCGTGTCAATTTTGGTATGAACTGTAATTTGGCAAACCAGAATTAGCAGGTCAAGCAATATCTTCTTTTCTAAAATTATTGTGGTCTAAAAATGTTTTTATTGAAGCCCCTCAGATCTAAGGTTTCAGATTATGCTAATGTTTGTTTTTATAATGCTAAAAAGAACAGATGCCTAGGCCTGTGCAGTTGGGTTTCATTTTGTTCTTTGAACATTATTACAAAACTTGGAAGTCACTCCTATTAGCTCTCCAAACATACAATAGTCCTAATGCAGTTGCTTCCTCTGTACATCCTGGGCAAGCCAGAGAGAGCCACAGCCTCTTTGCACCCTTTAATTTCCATTGGGTGCACAAATTTTCCCAAAGTGTTCCTCTTGCTAGTCACACCTGCCTACTCAACTAGTCAGGTGCACTGGGGTAAGCAGTTTGCAGTGCTTAAATACAATCCCTCTCTCAGCCCCCTGTCTCGGTGCACTCTACTTCCTGCCCCAGACTCTCATTTTGGGCCACTGTATTGCCCAGTAGGAGTTCAGCTCACCAAAAGAGTTGCATTTATTTCTCTGGTACACAGATAGCACTGATATGTTTGCAAGTTTTGTGTAAGAAAACAGTTTTTTTCTATACAAAACAGTCAATGCAACCATTCAGGCTTTTATTTTAGATTGAGAAAAATAACTACAGTAATTGTTTTAATTTTGTATTGTGCTGAGTGCCCTCAACTCCTAAATTTAATGAGAAATTAAAGTTCTCACTATATTGAAGGGACAGTCGTATACAGTATAAAACTGTCCGTAGGTGCACAGGTATCTCCCTGTAACTACATTACTTGTATTAATACTGAACTCAGCTTCTGAATTTAAGGAGCAAGGCCACAAAGTTTACCAGGGTGGCTGGCACATTCAGCTCACTCGCCTTCTTATTGCTCTTGCCTCATAAATTTTATATTCCAGCTAGCACATACAAGTTTAAAATGGGATGGGTCTCTTCTGTTCTGATTTAGTGGGAAGCCGTTTTGTCTCAGAACTGAGTAGTTTGTTTCTAAATCTGTTCTTTGTTTGAGCACTTTGATGTATAACATTATTCAAAAGTTAGTATTTGTGTCATTAATAGGTTAAGGAATGTTGCAAGGCTGGGATAATGCCTTTGAATGTAATGTACAGTAATGTGCAGCATATTTTCTTACATGAGCTCCATTAATTCCTTCTGTCAAAGAAACTACCACCTGGAAAGAATTGGAAAGTAATTTGTCATAGCTACGATGCAACATAAATCAGGGTACTGGTTTAAATATCAAACTGGACATATCTAGAGTTGGCTTGGAAAGTGATTCCAGTACAATTTTTGCTAAGCCAGTAATATTGTAAAATTAAAGCAGCCACAATATATGTTTTATTTAACAAAAGCAGTCTGTTTATCTGCTGTTACCCTCCACTGCTAAGAACATGTGACTGGTTCAAAGATTATTTGAAAATAATTTGAAACTCTCTTCTGTTTTTAGAGAAAAAGGACCAAATTTATTGCCTGTGATTTCCTGACTGAGTGGTTATACAAGTAAGTTAATCATGGGTCTGAATTTCAAATACTCATAGTGATTCGGTAACATCAATTCACAAATAGAACAGCAACAACTGAGATGAGCTTGTGTTGTTTTCCTTTTTTATTATCAGTCAAAACACAAAGAGGAAAGATGAACCATTCACAGAATTCTTCTCTATCCCATTTGTGAAGGACTGGCTAAAAGACCAGTAAGTATTGTGCAGTACTCAAATAGGATGTATCCTTTTTCATATTCCTCTTCTCCCTCTAATTATTCCAAAAAGAAGTAATAGAGCTTAAATGTGTTTAATTTGTCCCCTTTAAATACTCTTTCCTATTCAGGCATAACAAAGGCCTCTGTGATGCTTGCTGACTTGGTTGTCCATAAGGTATTTTGTGCCAGGATCATTTGTACAGAAATTGGTTTGGGACTGCTAAACACTTCATTATTCTGAAGTGGAGGCCATTTCAAATTGTCTGCTGGTGTATTATGAATATCCTTATACTAATGAACAAATAACCCTGCTTTTAGGCACTACTTGGTGATACGATAACAGGGAGCTCTTTCAGGCTACATAGTCAGAAATTGCTTGCCTAACCTATGACCAATTTATTGAAAAATCCCTGCATACAGTTCATAATTTTGTGCCCGAGAGGTAACACTTTCAGCTTTGGGGGTGAAACAGAGACTTTGTCACTTTCCAGCTTTCTATATTTTCTCCTCAGGTTTGAGCTGTATTATAGTTTTAGAAGACTCTCTTTTGCTAGGTTGTATGAGTTTTGTTGTAGTGCTTTCAAAGAGAATAAAAGGAAGCAGCAGCCCACTTTGAAAGAGTAAAGAAGTTCCACTGGCCAGACTTGCAAGACAGTCCCTCTGCAGGCACCTTTAATGAAGAGGCCTGGTTTGTTGCTAGTGAAACCTCCTTAATGTGGAACATTTTTGACAATATGTCCAGTGTATTAATGGAAGGTGAGCTTTCTTGACATTTTTTTCTTATGGTTGGACTTGGAAATACCTAGACTCGAGTCACTGTTTCAGAGAGTGAAGAGCTTCATAGTATTCATAGACCTTTGGAGACAGCTTGGTGGTAGAGGAGTGGACAGCTACAACAGTACAGCAAGTTTGCCATGTCAATGTGCCTTAAATCTGTCATGGATGAACCTCTAATATGCTGCACCATATTAGCACTGTTTGGTGTTTGCAAAAAGTAAGCCAAGAGATTTCAAATAGGAATCTGCTACGTCAAAAAACATTCTCACCCTCTGTGGTTTTTCTGAGTTCTTTGCAACAGAATAATTACTCTTGATTTTTCTGTGCCCAAAATATGGGTCTAAAAAGTTAAGCACTGGCACTTTTTGAGGAGTGCCTTGAATCTAATGTGCGGGGGGAGGGGAAGGAGGGGAGTGGCTTAAGTCTAAAAAGGTTGAGAAAAACTGATTTAGTAGTTAGGAAGTTTCATTCTCCTTGTCCATTAGCTGTTTGTTCTCTGCCAACAATATTGCCAATGAAAGCTGCGGTTTATATGATTCAATTATAATGTTGACTGTTTATATATCCTGGATACAGCATTAGAGATGTAAACAGACTATGATTTTCATTTTACTTTTAATTTTTAGCCACATCATAGACCTGCAGTTTTTAGTTTTGGATTTTTTGAATTGCAGTTCATTATCAAAGTCTAGAAACTTTAAAAAATTTTAACAAATCTTGATATCAAAATTAACAATTTCTATCTAATAGGACAGAAAAGCAAGGAAACTTAAGGTGAAAATTAAAATAGCCCACATATAAGCATAGTAAACATCCAAACTCTCCTTAGTAAGATGTCTCAAATAACATTAGATTCACAGAATTAACATCGTGTGTGTGTGTGTGTGTGTGTGTGTGGGTATGTAAATTTTAATTTTTATATTTTGACAGTCTAGTTATATATTTTAACTTCTATCTATCATTTTCATATCATCACACTAAGTAGAAATAAAATTATTTTATAAAGAAGAAATACAACAATTCCCATCAGAATAGTACAATAAGTTATAAAGATTAGAGGTTCACCAATACGTCAGTCCAATATCAGAACAGTACTGATATAAAGAAAATTTGCTGTATCAGAAATCAGCCCAATAATTTGGCCGATAAAGAACCATGCTGCGCACAGCGGCAGCACTCAGGCAGCGAGGAGCAGAGCTGGCAGTTTGGAGAGCTGCGTGCAGCTGGTAGGTCCATTGTGGTGGAAGGGGAAGGGGCATGGGGAGGGCAGATCAACGCCCCCTCTGCAGTGATGAAGGTAGGGGGCAGGGGTAGGAGCTGCCCAGCCGGGATAGGGCAGGTACGGGACAAAGCTGTGGCTCATGGGGGAGTGGAACCTGCCACTGCTTGGACCCTGGGGGGGGGGGGGGGGGGGACGACACATGCCCCCCAGATCTGTGTGAGGCAGGGTGGGCAGGTAGGTTGTAGCTGTGAGCTGGAGCTGAGGCTGCGTGGAGCTCTTCTTGGTGGGGGCTGGGCTTGGAATGGGTGCCAGTGGCACTGGGAGGGGGCTGCAACCATCCAAAATTTCACCATAGCCTGGCTCCCAGAGCCACACCACTGTGTGCCCGCCTGGTGCAGCCTCGGCTTGTCCTGGTGCCTGGGTGGAGGCAGGGCATTGAGCCGGGGCTGCTCCAGGCAGCGCTGGGAGTGGGGCTACAGTGAGATTTGGGGTGGCTGCAGCCTCCTCCCAGCACTGCTGGTGCCCACTCCAAGCCCAGGCCCCACCAAGAAGAGCCCTGCACAGCCCCAGCTTCAGCCTCCAGCTGCAGCCTGCCTGCCCCACCCCGCGCAGATCCAGGGGGCACATGTCCCCACCCACCCTCCTGGGATGCAAGCAGTGGTGGGAGCTGCCCTCCGACGAGCCGCAGCTTTGTTCCACACCAGCAGTGCCTACCCCTGCCCCCTTCCTCACTGAGGGGGGCACTGATCTGCCCCCTCACACCCCTTCCCTCCCCTCTCCCCTTCCACCACAACAGACTTACCAGCTGGAGGCAGCTGTATTGGAAATCAGATTGGTATTAGCCAATATGCCTCCTTAAATATTGGCTATCAGTATTGGCCTTCAAAATCTCTATCGGTGCACCCCTAATAAAAATCTGAGGGTACCCCCACAAAAGATTTGTATATTAATCATATGTCCTTTCTGTGACCTCAGCTTTCTTTTCATCCATCCCATTATTCATATGAAGTCATAAACCAGGGATCAATGTTTTCCACT
>NW_005842178.1:572153-573563 GCF_000455745.1 Alligator sinensis
GCAGAAAAACATGGATTTTCTCTTTTAAAGGAGAAAAACAAGGATTTCCCCCTTCGATGCAGGAAATTGCAGGTTTCCCCTTTTGCAAACAGCTCTCTGCAGGCTGGCAGAGTTCTAGCCTGCAAGGAGCTGCTTGCAAAAAGAGTGCAAAACCCTAAGCCTTGTCTGGAGGGAGAGGGGGAGGGGCAGGGCCTCAGAATCTCAGACCAGCCAGGGCTGGCTCAAACTCACTTTGTCTCCTGCAGCCTTTAGGGTAAGTAGGCCCTGAGGGGACTCAGGCCTGGGGCCGGGGGCGGGCAGCTGGGGTCCCTTCTGGCTGGGCTGCGGGAGGGAGGGGGCTGCAGGTCGGGAATGAGGGAACCAGTGATTTTCTGGTCTCTGCACAGCCCCAGGGCCTGGTTTCTTGGGCTTTGGGGCCTGCTGATTGGCCCTTCAGGGAAGGGGGTTGGGGGAAAGAGAAGGTAGGGCCTGGTGAAGGGCAAATGGGATGGAGATGGGGAAGTGGGAGGGGGATGCAACAAGGGCCACCCATGGGGCTAGACAGGGTCTGCCTCAGCTGCCTTTTAGCCCTCAGAAAGAGGTGACTGCTGCTGCCTTCCCTCTGCCTCCACATGAATGAGTCCCTGGCCCATCACAGTCCCTACCCTGCTCCCCATGCCCACTGCTCCTAGGCACTCACTTCCCAGATGGTTGCAGATGGCAGTAGTAGGTGTGCCAAAGCACTCAGGGCTGGTAGTGCACAGGCCAGGCTGGACTAGCACATCATGTCCTGGCAGAGTGGCTCTGAGATCTGCAATGGGTACAGGCAGCAGTGGCCATGGGAATTGTGTGGGGGCCAGCTGGAGCTGCAATGATCCCACAGCTGGGACAGCCCTGCTTCACTGGGATACACTGTGCCACCATCTGGACCCACGTGGGCAGTGAGCACCCAGGTGTAGTAGGGCAGAGGTAGTGGGGTGGGGACCACAGCAGGCCAGGGATTTGCATGGGGGCAATGGGCAGACAGGAGGCAGCCCCACTTTGCTTGGAGGCTAAATGGCAGCTGGAGCAGACCCCAGTTGGCCTCTTGGGTAGCCCCTGCTACATCCCAATCCCACTCCCCCTGCTTCTTCCTTTCCTCCTCCTCCTCCTCTTCCCTTCCTGCCGCCCTCCCAGTTGCCTTATCCACGCGGGTGCATCTGCACCTCCTGAGATTGGCCGCTGCCAGCAGCATCTGTGGGCGGTCGTCACTTGTCACCTTCCCCCGCCACTGACATTGCCAGCAGCATCTGCAGGCAGTTACCAATCTCCACTTAGCGCTCGCCACCCCCCTCCCACCGCTGATTCCAGTGCAGCCATCTACAGCTGGTCCCTGCTTGGCCTGCTGTCACCACCAACATCACCGCGGCCATCTGCAAGCACTCCTGGCTC
>NW_005842178.1:573573-574262 GCF_000455745.1 Alligator sinensis
CCACTGTCGCCGCCGCCTGTGGGTGGTCGTTGTGCCCCACCAGCCTCGGGAGGCACGAGGCATTCATGGCCTTGCCCGTTGTCAGGTTTCCTTTGGCTGGGGGACAGTGGCACACGGGACTACAAGGTCACTGGCAGGGCTGAGGGGTTGTGGTTTGAGCATGAGGGGCAGGGACATGGGCAGGAGCAGGGAACTGGCATATCAGGGGTGCTCAGCGCCACAAAGCAGCGGGAGGACAGCTGCAGTTGGACCTGCGTCCTGGTGCAGAGGGGGAGCTGCTGCTGCGAGGGAACAAGTAGCAAGTAGGCAGGGGCTGTGGGTCAGGAGTGAGGGGCACTGGCTGAGCTGTGGGGGATGTGGCTTGGGAGTGAGGGGCTCCCAGCATATCAGTGTTGCTCAGTGCCACAAAGCAGTGGGAGGGGACAGCCACAGCTGGATCCATGTCCTGGTGAGCAAAGGAGGCAGAAGGAACTCTGATTTTCCATGATAAAAAAACCCAAAATCCAATACCAAAATATATAGGTATTTAGAATTTATTCTAATATAATAAAAGCCTTAGTCTGTCTGTCTGTCTGTCTGTCTGTCTATAACACTCCGAGCCAACTGCGCATGCACTGCCTAGAGGGCACGCACCAATAGGCTGTGAGGGCCTGGAGTCTTATGGGATGAGGAAGTGAGGGATCCGCTGT
>NW_005842178.1:574272-574590 GCF_000455745.1 Alligator sinensis
GGGGGGCAGCGGGGAAGAGGGGAGGAAGGGGGGGAGGGGAGCGCGAAAGGGAAGGTGGGGGTTTCTGGTGGCAGTGCTCCACTGCCGCTGCCAAGCCCCACCCTGCTGCCACCGCTGACACCCAGCTCTGACAACAGCCGGCAGAGGGGGAGGCCGCAGGGAGGGAGAGGGGAAGGGGAAGCGGGGAGGGGGGGCATGTTGCATGCCGCTGGCTGCCGCTGCATGCAAGTTCCCTTCCCCCCCTGCTCCTGGGAGCTGATGGCAGTGTGGGGTGGAGCAGCAGGGGTTGGGGGGGTGCACTGGGCTGCACTGGGAGCA
>NW_005842178.1:574600-597005 GCF_000455745.1 Alligator sinensis
ACACGTGTGCCCCCCCGTCATTCATGACGGGCAATTTGCTAGTTTTATTATAATGATTGAGGCACTGGTAGGCTTCCAAATTGCTTTAAATTGTAAATATATCAATGATATATTGTGTTCAACTGATACCTGTATATGTAGTGGCATTTCATTATTTATAACAGTGCAAAAACATGGATTTTGGGGGGGTTTATCAGAGTTTTTTGGATTTTTTAACAGAGGAAGCCAGGATCCCGGATCATAACAATATCATTCTATGTAAGAGACATGACATTAAATTCTCAGTCAATTTTAAATCTGGTGCTAATATTTTAACGTTCTTTACATGAAAAGAAACAAAAAAGGGAAAGTTCTACTATCCCTTAAGAAAAAAAGCCTGTTTTTCTTTCAGGTATTTGGCCTAGGTTTGAAAAGTGCTCCAAAAGAACCATCAAAGTAGGAATACATTTCTACACTGTTTTAAAGCAGATTTTTTCTTATTAGAACAGGGAATTCTTTATGCTTAAAAATACCCAACAGAGAATTAATTTTTTTCCTCTGAAAGCATCGCCATGACTCAGAAGTTTCTTTAATGTCAGCTTGTTTTAATACATCCCAAACTTGAAGGTTACCTCTTTTGGCTACACTCCAATACTTCCAATTTTATTTAACTGAATCTGAAGCCACAGTCTTATGAGTCTCCTTTTCTCTGTAGTATGTTTCTAAACAAGATCTTACAGTCTGAGTTCTCTCAGAACGATACACGAAAGCTGTATTCAATTGTACAAGTTTAGATCTGTGCCTCCTAGCTTTAATTCTGAAGAGTTTGCCAGAAATGAACAGCTTGTAAAGTGACTTCAAAATTGTTTCCATCTGTAGAATTGACAGTAACAGCTAAGGTTGCAGTAGCTTCACTACAGTTGCCAGGTATTATGTTTTATGCAACACCCAGCGCATGAACAAATATTTTATCCTTATTCAGGTGTTGATTACTAAAACATTTTTAAAAGAAATAAAAGTATTGCCCTGATGTCACTGTGTCTGGCAACTGAATTTTGCTTCCCAGAACACAAATCAGTTTAAGTTTTCTCTCAAGCTAGAACTGTACCTTTAAGATAAGGAGACATCTTAGTTCCAAATGAAAAAAGAAATGTAATGTAGCAATGTTTTCTCTACACATAATTACTCAAGGAGATATATACCTTCTGTTAGCATTGTTTCCAGTTAAATTATAATGAAACAAACCTAAGCACAAGTAACCAAATTATACATACGGTTTTACATAAAAATAAGGTTCCTGTAATGTCCTGATCCTAGTGAAGTTTTACTTTTTACTAAGGATAGGCTCAGGGCTGTATTTTCTGGATCACTGATGTCTCTGACTTTCCAGCCGTCAAAAGTAGAATAAATAAACGTGTGGGGAAAAGCATTAAAATAAAGGCATAATTTTGTGCTGCTATGAAAAATGCTAATGTTATGAGATGCTCATGTAATATTGATTTAGAAATTATACAGCTTCATTCACATTCACCTCCAACACTGCCTGCAAATGGAAGACATGTAGTTTTGTGTTTGTGAATAATCTTGTATGATTTCTTCTGCCATCTGCCCAGGGTCAGCTCACATATGGAGACTTGACTGGGATTACAAGAGCTTTGCAGTTTCTTTGTGAATTACTTGCATACTGCAGAGCATTGAAACTACTTGCATCTTTGCTTTTGTATAAAAGTATTCACTCACTATTGAATTCAAGAGAACCTACTCCCTGTTGACACTGCTTTTACCTGTCAACCAAAACAAATATGTAGATATTGAGAAAATAAATTTATTTTAGTGCCTTAGTGAAGTGTGCAGATAACATATGCAGGTATATAAATGATTCCTAATACAATGCTAGTTGCTTTTTGTATGGCAAATATATGAGTGCATGTATACAGATTAATTTTTCCCCCTCCTTTTAATATTCTAATTAGGCAAAGTCTGCTGGTCTCAGCTGCCTTTACAGTTGACTTCATTGTCAGTTCTCAGTTGGCCAATAGGGGTAATTTTGCATGGGTGGTTGGTTTTTTTCTTTTCATAATCAGGCTGTGCTTTCTGCATACTACAGTATTTCACTATTCTGTCAGTGAAGCAGTCATACTCTATGGATATATTTAGTATGTTTCATTTGCAAAATGTCCTTTATTAATGTTACTTGAGCTTTGTAGGGTAAGTAATACATTTAACAGAAAAAAGCAATCAAACAACTCCGTGAAATTTGTTGCATGGGGGAAGCTACAGAGCTCTAATTTACAAAAGTGACCGATTTAAAGTTGCTGTAGGAAGCTAACTTTTGCATTTTACTATGCAACCATAGCATTGTATTGGTAATACTTTGGCATATAATTTGTGTTAATGTTTTATACATTAATTTGAGTTTTTGAGATTGAAAGTCCTCTTACAATATTGAAATGTGTTATAATTTATAGTAGAGATAAGCCAGCATGACTGTGAGAAAGATGAACAAATACAACTTCTCAGTAGTACCTCTGGTATTAAATTTATTTGATACACAGCTGATATGCTGTATTAAAGGCTATCCCTACACTTATTCATCTTTCACACTTGCAGGATAAGTTAATTGAAAAACACTGAGGTCAGTGACTTCAGTGGGCTTTGGACCCGGCCCACCTGCCTTTTAATCTCCTTCCATCTAAAGCCAAAATCACTCTCGGTAAGTGTGCAAATAGTGTTCTACAAAGAAGGAAACTGAGGCATGGAATCACGAAGTGACCTGCAGAATATCAGACATGAAGTCTGCAGAGCCACAAGTAGGGCTTGGATATTCCAACTCCTAGTCTCAAACTGTAACCATAAATTCCTTATTGAACAGAAATTGTCTTAACCAAGGCATACAAAGTGAGTGTTATAAGAAAGAAACCATGTTTATTTAATTACTTTCAGACAGAAAATACTGACCTGAGAGGCACATGACAAGCTACAATTCTGTTTTGTTTTTGTGGTTGGCATAGGTATGCATGGCCCTTCTTAGACAAACATAAAATCTTTTTTTTCTCTTTTTCCCATTTCCTACCACTAAACCCAGAGACACTCACTCAGGTGGTTAGTCTAGCAGTTCTTTTACCCACTCCACGTGGGGAGTAACACCTGCAGCTGGAAGGTGCTTTCATAGGGGACAACTGGCTAGGCTTCAACACTAACAAAAAGGATTGGGGGTTTATAAGTAAATCATAAATTGCCTATATGTTACCAGTGTAATAGTGTTGCACCGCAGCTAATAGCATACTGGGATGAATTAACAGGAGTGTTTATCGAGACATGGGAAGTGATTATTCCACTCGATTCAGCATTGGTGATGCATCTAGAATCCTTTTTCCAGTTTTGAACATGACAGTTCAAGAAAGATGTCAACAAACTTGGAAAAGTCCAGAGGAGAGCAGCAAAAATTATTAGTGGCTTAGGATATATAACGTATGAAGAGAGGTTAGAACAAGTGAGGTATGATTTGACAGGAGCCTTTGAATGCAAGAAGGAGTATTATATAGAGCAGTGGTTTTCAACCTTTGGTACCTTACGTACCCCCTGCCAATTGACACAGCAAAAATGAAACCAGAAGTCGCACCATGGTACTACTGGTTTTGCTGCTGTGAGCCAAGTCCCACTTTTCCCTCGCAGACCATGGCCTGGGGCAAAGCAGCCTGCTTGGGGCCTCCCCCCATGTCCCCCAGCACACTGAAGCCAGGGAGTAAAAGCCCTGGCACACTGGACATGGCGGGAGGGGTGGCAGCCAGAACTTCTGGCCCAAACAGGCAAAGACACCTCCAACCTGCCGGGGGGGGCAGGGAGGGGGGTGCGGCCAAACTCAAAACGCAGCACCCACGTACCGCCTGCCTGTGTCTCGCGTACCCCCAGGGGTCACATACCATGGGTTGAAAAACACTGATACAGAGGATAGTGATCAATTGTTCTTCAAGTCCAGAGACAACAAGCTATTAATAGATTTAAATTGCAACAGGAGAGATTTAGATTTGAATATTCAGAAGTACTTTCTAACCATGAGGATGGTTAAACAATGGAACAGGCCAAACAGTTGGGATGTGGAAATTCTGCCATTGGAAATAGTTAAATGCAGGCAGGGCAAATATTTGGCATGGGTAGACAGAACGATCCTGCCTGGAGCAGGGGGTTAGCCTAGATGACCTATAAGGTCCCTTCCAGCCCTGTTTGTCTATGATTTTATGACTAAGGAATCAGTTTCCAGACCTTTAGGATCTCTTCCCTAGGACATCCTGTACTAGCTATGCAGCTGAGAGCTAAATCAGCCATGCAGCACAGAGGCTAAATCACCCTCCCACTTCCTACCCAGACTGAGAGAGACCTTTCTAAGGCACTAGGCCTCACGTCCTTTCATCTCCTGTAGACAGGGAACAAAAGCAGTAGTTACGAGGAACCTCTAGGCCCTTCTAACATCATTATTCACTCAGCCTTTGGAGTTGGGCTGCGGATATGGTTTTTCTCATATTCTCTTTTGCTACTGGTTGCTGGTTTCCCTTCAGGCTAATCCTCTCCTACCCTAAGGCCCTTCAGATGTCCTGCCTCATTTTACTGGCCATTGTGCTTCTCCTCGTCCTCTTCTCTATCTCTCCCATCATAATTACCAACTTTCTTATGGTTTCACTTTTCCTTCCCCACCTTCACCACAATATAAATTAAATAATTCTATATTTACATATTTAAAAATAATGAGTTGTGGACATAATCTCCTTGTGAATGTTTTACTTGTGCCTTTTATTCCTGTCTGCCACCCAATCTGTTTTTTGTCTTTTTATACTGTAATCTTTTCTGGGCAAGAATTATGTCTCCCTCTATATCATAACAGTTCCTAGTGTATTTTCTTTGCTAAGAATATTGTCGCAGGGCACCTCGGTGCTCTGCTCCTAGAGAGGAGAAACTGCCAGGGAGAGAGCCCTGGCAGGACATTAACAAGCACAGCTGCGGGTTGCCGGGGCAACTAAGTGGAGTCAGCTGGCCTGTAGGAGGCAGGGCCTGGCCCTTATAAAGCCCAGGGCTGAGGCCAGGCTGGCAGTTCCCTGCCAGCAGCCGGAGGGGTAGGAGCTCCGGCAGTTAGGATACGAGGTGAAGCCTAACAGCAAGTATAGCTCGTGAGAGCTCCAGAGGCTGGAGCGGTGATGTTGAATTGCAGCCAGGAGGCTTATGTTGTTATGGCCCAGTGCCTTAGGTTTGAGTTATAGCCAGGAGGCTCGAGTTTATGTTCGGCTTTGGTATTACACCGGTGGCTAGGGTGAGGCTATAAGGGGTTGGAGGAGGCCTCATAGGGACCCCCAGAGGGGTGGGGGCCCCAGCGCCTGAGAAGGGCGCAACTTACGAGGTGCGTAGACCCCAGCCCCAGAGTGGGGCATTTTTGAGAAGCCCCAGCACGGGCACGACGAGCCCCAGAAGGGGGCACTACTAGGAAGCCCTAGCGTGGGCGTGGCAAGCCCCAGAAAGGGGGAGCGCACTTTAGAGGAGCCCAGCGTGAGCACAACGAGTCCCAAAGAAGGGGGGGACTACTGAGAAGCCCGAGGTGGGCACAGCGAGCCCCGAAGAGGGGGAGCGCCTTATTGAGAAGCCCGAGATGGGCGTAACGAGCCCGGTCATAGGCTAGTACGGCAGTAGACCTCAGACAGGGGTAGGGTACTGCGGTGGACCCCGACGGAAGGGGTTAGTGGTACAACGCCCCAGGAGAAAGGCAAGGTGCTGTGGTTGTCCCTGAGGAGAGGGGATAGCAGTGCGGTGAGCCTGAGGAGAGAGCCCGGAGTGGGCTAGATCACAGAGGAGGCCCGGGAGAGCGGGCGTGTATTTTGACGGACCAACGTCCGGTACATCTGTGAGGCTTGGGGCGTGGTATTAGGGGGTGGTAGGAGCCACGCGTAGCCCATAAGGCTAGGGTGCCTGGGGAGCACCCATCATACCGGGAGACCCCCAGGGGGGTCCAGGAACACACGGGGACAGAGGTCCCAGCTAACCGTGCCCAGGGAGCCGTAAGGCAGCCTCCCAACTTTATCTAACCATCAAAGACGTGGCGGGCGAGAATTTGAGGATGCCCTTGGGCCGACTTGGCACGGTGAGGGGGCCGTAAGGAGATCACGGCCCTCCTGAAGGACCCCCCCGTGACAAATATAAATAATACATACATAAATAACCTAATGATACGAATAATATAATAATGATAAAGGCAAAAATATTCTCCCCTAGCTTGCAGCCTTTACAAATAGCCAGACAAGCCTCTTTTGTATCATGAATGAAACTGCATGCAGTAAGCATGCTCCTTTTCCAAATGCACTAGAACTGGAATAACTACAGGGCTAAAATGTTAGGTTGTCAGACACTGTAGATGTCACAAATGGCCTGAAAGTTGGCCTAGATTAATGCCTATGTTCTGTGTGTTTTATATCTACGCCTAACTATGTCAGGGAAAAAACAGGCTGAAAATGTAGACAGAGATTTGCATCTTGATTCTTTCCCTGCTAGAATCCTGCTTGAATGTAAAGGAAGCAGAGAGAGATTTTTAAAAATAGGATATTATCCTCCTTCACAGCTGGAGACCTTTATACTTGTGTATTCTCAAATGGATACAAAAGTTCATGCCAGTGAATACATGGAAAATGCAGTAAGCAAAAAGGAAATTGTAGTATTTATTCATTCCCTCTTTAGTTGTCAGTAGTAGCAAGGGATCTTTCCAGTTGGAGAGAGTGATAGAAAGAAGAGTTTGGACGATTGCCAGAAGTAAAGCTTCACAAAGTCTGCTGGTTTGTAATTCCTCCTTCAGAAGGTCAAGCAGGGCTGTTCCCACATTCATAGTCCTTCAGAGAAGTACCTCCATACAACGGACAAGAAGTGGGTCCTTTTCTTTTACACTGTGAGGACTGCTTTTCAGATTGCTTCCTCTCAATCTAGTTTATTGGGATTTTTCCAAAAGATAATCAGTTTTCAAAAATGTCTCTCAAAATGGAGTGTTGAATGGGTGTATTATCACCTGGTAAAAAGAAATGGCATGTCTTATAAATTCTCTGCATCCATTCTTTTAAGTCTGTGGAAATGTCCAAGAGGTAGTCCCTTCAACTCTTTGTATAAATCTAACCCTTTAAGACTGTGGGGCTTTCATGCATTGTTTGGTGCATGTTGTGTTAGTGTAACTGTCTGGATTCAAAGGCTAGACAAGTCAGTGCTGCGATTTCCATTTGATTAAGAGCATTTTTTCATCTGGTTTGGGGGTAACTAATGTTTAATTGTATTGAGAAGCAGACATTTCCAGTGCTCTGAATAGCATCATATCTTCCTCCCTAATATTTTTTCTGCTTTCATATCTTTCTCATTTCATATCTTTCTTCCAGGGCAGGGACTGTCTCATGTTTGTCTGTGTTTGTACAGGGTCCAGGAAACAATTAGGGTCTCTTTGGATTTCATTGTAACATAAATATTCATGGCTGATAATCATTAAAGTCAAATGGAGGCTGGGGTATAAGTTGCCTTCTTTTCAAACTTCACAGTCATAGGCTCTGGATGCAGGACATTTCTTCCAGTGTAATTTACACTGTTTTTGTACACCGTGGTAAAGTACACTGGAAGCCAGAGTGGAAGAAGGACCAGCTCTCCTAGGATAGCTTTGTGCTTAAAGCATTATCACAGTACGTTGCCACACAGGTAGATAATAGCCTACTTGCCTTGAGCAGGCATGTGCCAAGACAGAGTAAAAACTGAACTCTTACTGCAGTTTTTTATGGAGTCAAGGGAGTTGCACTGCAATGGGGCTGTATGTTGTATCTCCCCCTCCAGTTTTATACTGGTGCAACCATGTCATTTGTCCAGGACCTAGTCATGGTCTATGTGAGAGGGGAGGCAGGAGCCCCCCAATGTGGCCCAGACCCTTGGCCGATGCACCCTGGTACTTACCTTAGGAGCTGGGACGAGCGGCAGCAGGAAGGAAATGCCAATGCAGGCTCAATGTTTCCGCAGCTGCCTAAGTCTGTGTATCAGCAAACACCAGGGGCATGGCTCCCCAGAAGCATGGGCTGCTCAAAAGGCAGCTGGGGATCCAGCTGAACCAGCGCTGAGGAGCAAGGAGCAGAGCACCAGCTGGGAGACGCTGGCTGCAGAGCCAGTAGGCTCCAACTCCAGCCGCCACAAGAAGGAGCTGGGTGCCTGCCAGAGGACCCAGATGGGTGAGGCAGAGGGCAGCCTCGGGGGTCGACGGGGCCAAGGGAGCCCCACTGAGAGGCAGCAGCCTCAAGGGATGCCGCCAGGAAGCAGAGGGGCTCTGACCGGGAGCTCAGACGTCATGCCTGGGGACAGCTCCTCAAGCCCACAAACATCCCCAGCCAGCCCTGCAGCGGGCAGAGCACGGAGAATCACGAGTCCCCAGGAGGGGGAAGTAGACAACCCCGGCTGGAGGGACCAGGACAGCTGGACCACAGGTCAGCCGGGACCCAGGGAGGTGATGCCAGAAGAGCTGGCAGAGGCTGGACACAGGCCAGTTGCCTGTACCCATGTCTACTAAGATAAAAGGGACAGACAAGTCTTCCCCAAGGGACCGAGGGCCCAGAGATAGGGAATCTCAGGAGCCTGCTGGCAGAATCTGGTCATTTTCAGTTGAGTTTCTTCAGTTACAGTTTGGCTCTGGACAGGGCAGTTTTAGTTTCCCAAGAGAGGGGAAGCCAACCCAAAGACAAGGGATGGACCCTTGAAGATTGATGGCCAGGAAGACCTGACCCTTTCAAGGCAGGCAGTGTGGGAAGACCTGCGGGGAGCAGCATCTACCCAGACCAAGGATGTGGTAAGGGTGGGGTAAAGGAGAGGTTTGGAGCCCCATGAAGACAACCCAGGGACAAGACCCCTTCGGGTCATCTACAGGGAACTGCCTCCCTAACAACAACAAGGACATGGCAGGCGCGAAGGGGCAGTGCCTGAACCATCTAGGTGGCACCAAAACCAGATCTCACCCTGACGTCACCGGGGGGCAAGGCACCAACAAACAGGGGGCCAAAACCTTAACGCCTACCAGCAACAGTCTAAATACATTGTGTACATCCCCAAATCTTTGTGAAGACATTGTGGACTTTCTATTGAACTTGTAGAGAGTTCACTGCTATCAACAGGACTTTGTGCTTCAGTGTACCTGTAAACAGCCAATTGCAAGACTGGGTCTAAATTTGGAGACTTTTGGCTATATATATATTGGTATATAGTGTAAGGTGCATTTAATACTGAATCATACATGGTGATAATAAAATGTAAGAGTAGAAGAATATTAATGTCAATTAGATTGTAATTTTTTTCAAAGTAGGCAACAGAACTTATGGTTGTAGAGCAGGGCTCTAGTCCAGACTTGGAACTCTGGACATTATTGTAATATAGCTATTGGATCAAAGTGCTTCTGAACCACATGCACTCTACTAAGGTGGATAAAATAATGAAAGCGCTTTATTTTCCATCTTAAGAGCATGACTTAGAGTGTATAATCTAATTTCTGCTAAGAATTCAACACAGAAATCAGATGCCCAAGTATAGAAATCTGATGTATTTTGGGGAAAACCCTCTAATACTTTGTATTCTTTCCTAATACAAGTGTGGTGTTTTTCTGCTAGATACTGAATTACATCTACATAATATTTAATTAATAGATAGCTTGTATATTTGGGATACTTACAAGCCTGATTGCTGAGAAACTACAGCACTTCCTTCCTAACATTAAGCAGTCTTTTGGTCAGTGCCTGCTATATTCATATTTGCTAAAACCTATTTTTCAGAAAAAAAAATTCTACTGAAGCCATTTTGTGTGTGGAATTTATGCTACACTGCATGTTTAGTGTCAGCTCCTAGAGATCTAGGTGATCTAAGACTTCTATTTTTCGAATAAATAAGCAGAATATATTTACTGTACATTTGGTTGTCATTTCTAATCTTTTTGGAGTGTTACAGCTGTCTTCTGCCACGGATGACATATTCCCTCTTCTCCCAGTTCACTGTTAATGGGTGATTGCCTCTGCTCATATTCTATTTTTATTTGACCTGAAGCCAATTGCATATATCCCCTTAGACAAAAATGGACCTGGCACGACTTTTGTTCCTTTAAGCTGGCCTGCTGAAATGATTGATGTTTCCTAGTGACTGCCACACCAAAGATTAAGTCTTACCCTTTATGCTTGATTTACACCAGTTTCTTGGATTTAGCCTTGGATTGTAAACCACACAGATCCTCATAATTTAACAATGAAAGCAATGGAATGGCTAGAGGTATTTTTGCAGACTACAAGAAAATCCATTCTACTCTCTGAAGTCTGAGGTGTCATTACTAGTGAAAGGTCATTGTTTTCCTAAACGTGCCTGTTGTGTTGCCTCATTTTCACTTTTAAAATGAAAGAACAGGAGATGGGAAGCTATCAGAAAAAACAATGTAATCTCAACACTTACTTGGCCATCAATTAGAATCAGCGTTCTTAGTTGCCCAGCATGCTAAAAATGTCCACAGAGTTACACCCTTATGACTTAATGGAGATAGCACATTCTGTTGTTGTCTGTATTTCCATTTTCCCAGACAGAGACTAATGTTTTTGTTCACATAAAATAAATGAGTGCCAAAACTGCAGCTGACAGGATGTCGAGCACAATTTGTCCCTGTGTACATTGACTGTAAAGTTGTGGACCGCATTGTATTAGTTAACAATTAAGGTCACACTCTAACTTTGTGTACTTGTCTAGTGAAGACAGTCCTGAAGACAAAGGGCTCAAAAAGCATGGAAACACTGTTAGGGCAGGTATAAATATAAATGAGACTAATCAAAGAAAAATGTAGATTGAATACATGGAAAAATCTCCTAATGTGAGACCTATTATATGTAGAATAGGCTTCCAAAGGAAATGCCAGAGGAGCCAGTGTTTTGGTCAATTAAAATGTAACTGGAAAAAGCATTTGGGGATTTATTGTAGGAAACAGTTGTTTCTCACAATAATAGCACTGGCAGGGATATTTATAAGTTGCTTTGATCTCCAGTTCCAGTGAAATAGGCATAAAGGGATTCTGTGATAAGGATCAATTTTCCCAAAAATACTTACATGATGTGTTAGGTCCAAAAGATCAATGTCTCCAGATTCATCCACCTCTGAACTTCCCAGAACAAACTTGTGCACAAACCTCTACATGATCTGTGTCTTCGTTGATGATCCACTGACTTCTAAGCATTCTGGTATCAATTTCATAACAGGCACGGTCATGAGTTGTAACATGTTTTACCTGTAGCCCAGTGCCGTTCAAAAGGTCACAGAAATTAATTCAGACTGCACCATTCAGCAAGGTGCTAACTGACCAGTCTGAACAAGGGACAGACAACTTTAATAGTAAATGATTCTTCAAAGCAAGAACTGATATGCTGATCTGAATATACACTACAAAGATAAATGTATTAATGTAACTGTAAAGTGGTTGTCATTGAAAATAGGATGCAAATTTACTGAAAATGCTTTTAGATCACTGGTTGGTGCTAAAAATTAATTTTGGAATTCTTTACACAGCAACCAATAATAAAAGTGCCACATTTATTCCATAGTCTTATTTAGACATGTATTTGGCTGTTTGCATTCAGTACCCATCTACCTGCATTAGTTAGCCTTCCGACACATTTCAGTCTTCATAGCATACATACTGTCGTTCAAATGGTTTATGGACGCAAATATATTCTTTGATAAGGATCAAAAGAGTTGTGCACCTCTCATTGTTGTGGGAAATCTTTTTAGTGTTTGTAAATGACAATGACCAAATAAAGGCAGGTATTTAAAACATGAAGAGAATTCAAAACATTATAGCCCTTCATATACTTTTACATGATAGGGTTCAAAGGGAAGGAATATTTTTGCTTATAAACTGCATTTAATAATTTTTGTATCATGGTATCTAATTGTGCATATATACTACATCTAGTAGTATTTTAAAAGAGAATATTATTTTATTTGTACATGTTTTATTTTGAAATCTTAAGAAATTGTATCTACAGATCCTAAATGACTTTTCTCATGGTTGTTGGGTATATTATTAAAGAATAAGCTATTTTTAAAAGGTTGAATATTTCTTTTTTTTTTTTTTTTTCTTGTAGTCCTAGACCACCCATTCCTCTCTCTCTCCTGTTATCAGAAGAAGAAGCAAGCAAAATAATTCAGTCATTCTGGAGAGGTTATTGGGTAAGAGTCATCTATAATTATTTTGCTTGATGTTGAATCTCTGTGACTGTGCAGACCCCAGGGGAAACCCTTACATACATTTTAAGTCGAGGATACTATAAATAACTATGAAGACCCCCACGGTTCACTGGCATTGATTGTACATCTGTGTAAGATGTCTAATGACTCAGATCTTTTCACAGGAGCATCAGTAATAGATGCTTACTGTTTCCCCACCCAAAAAAGTCTACGTGATATATAATTACAGAAATGTACTGTAGTTCCTGTTTTGAGAATCTCTATTTTAGCATCAGGAAAAGGTTTCCATGTCAGATGTATGGATAGCTGAGAAAAAGTGATGGGGAAAACTAGGAAAAAGCAATACAGAATGGAGAGAGGGAGAGAAAAGTGGCACAAAATAAAACCAGAAATTATAGAAAAAATAGAAAACAGTGCAGGGAAAAGGAGCAAGAGAGTGTAAGAGCAGGGGAGCTCAGGACAAATGCAAACATGTTGAAGACAACTTTGGTAAAGATATATTGTGATTTAGTAAAGGAAACAAATTGTGGAGTGAATCTAGGGAGAGCAGCCACTGAACATGGCTTGACATTTTTCATCCCAGTGAAGGGAGCTAGTGTGTGTTGCAGGGACATGCGGGGAGTGGATCGTGGCTCTGCCCTGGGCCCTGGATCTGTTCTGTCACCACCCTGTGATCCCGGCCCCAGCCCCACACACTGGTCCCACTCCCAGACACTGCTTCCCACCTTCCTGTGGTCACATCCCATCTGCCCAGCCAAGTGTGCCCTGCCCACGGAGGTCCTGGGCTGCTATCAGTTGAAATCCCATTCACCATCTCCTTCTGGTGCCCTCAGCAGTAGGTGCAGGGCAGATGGGGCTGGACAGGATCAACTGGTATCTCCCCACCCTTTCCCCCAGCACCAGGCGATGTAAACAGTTGTGATGGTTGTGGGGAGGGGGGTTGATACCAGGTCAGCAGCCCCCTGCTCCCCTCCCCCCCGGCCCTCAACAGCTCACCAGAACTCCTTAACTAACTCTCCAGCCCAAATAATTGCCCACCCTGTGTTACGTGATGTGTATCTTTATTGCTCCACTCTGGGTTTAGCCTCTTTCATTGGAAAAAAAAAAAAATGTAGTATTTTCAATTGCTTTGAAGAGAGCACTTCATAGGTTATTCCAGTTTCTGTCCAGTATTATTCCTAATAGCTGCTCCATGTTATGATGTACTTTATGGGCGTGATACGGAAGTTACTTTCTTTAAAACTAACTGTAAAATAAGGCACTAAGAAGTAGTATAATTGTGATATAACACATTATTTTATTTATCTCCAGTGAGGCTCCTTTTTGGAGGTTGTGAATAATTCCTAGACTTATCACTTGTTTACCTTTACTGCATAATGGAGTCTGACTTCATTATCTATGTGTACATGGTATTTTCTAAATAAGTATCATTGTCAAAACATACCCTGCTCAGTTCATCTGCATTGTTTGTGACAAAAATGAGTGTATATGTGTGGATGTAAGAATTTGCCAAGGAAAAAAGGACGATGAAGTCTTCTGAGTATTTATTTTTGATTGATAGATTCTTATAACATTTTATGCTTTGTGTTTATTCATTTTCCCAGTTTTTCTGGGTTTTTTTTAACCTAGCTGACACTGATTCCCACAGTAACATTAATTAGCATTGACAATACCACTGCAGGCACCCTCACAATAAAGTATAGCAAAACTAGTCATTATCCAGTAACTTGTATGTTAGCTCAACACCACAAAGTTTCTTAGATACCTTGTGCCTGGGGCAGGTTTGAAGGGCAGTGTCTTATTTAACATTTAATTTATAACAGCATTGTTTGTAATTCTAGACCAGTGTTTCTCAACCTTTTTAGACTTGAGACATGCCTCAATAGACTTGAGGTACCCCTTCATAAATGCAAATCACCCCTTGGAGAATACCAGCTCCTCGTTGTCACTTGTTTTGTGATGACTGTAACAGGCTGGCCTTTTAGGGCCGGTCTCAGTGCTGACCGCCTGCCTGTTCAGGGCTAAACCTTTACCACACTTGATGAAAAATAATATGATTGCTGTTCCTAAGGCAGGAGGCTGCCTATTGCTCACCCCAGATGCCAAAGGCCTTGATACACGACCTCTCCTTACACGTGTCCCATGCCTCACTGATGTTCATTCTCACATCCGGTATTTCCATATTGTCACATCCTGTCTTTCCATATTCCCAATTCAGTCATTCTGCCCCTCACTAGGGCCACTCATCTTTACAACCCCCACTCTGGGCTGTTTCACTGTCACTTGGCCCCCACTGGGGCCTTTTGGGGTCTTGCATCCTGTGGGGCTCAGGTGACTTGCACCATGCCTGGCCCCTAACACTAGGGTCTTCCATCCTGTGGGCTCAGGTGGCTGACGCCGTGCCTGGCCCCATTGCACTGGGCTCAGGTGTTCCCCTCTGGGTTTGCCTGGCCCAGGTCTCTTCCCTTGTTGGTAACCCACCTGTAGGCAGGGGCTGGGGTTTTCAGGCACCCCTCCTCGCCTTTCACCAGGGAGGTAACTGGCCTGGCATTTCCTGGGGACTCCCCTGCCATAGGGAATCCCATCAGGCCACCCTTCTCTGGCAGGATGCAGTTTTAGGTCATACTCAGGACCAGGAGCCTCCAAACCATCCCCATAGCTCCTGCCCTTACCTCCAAGATGTTCCAGAAACAGCTCAGCCTGATGTTTCTTCCTTGCCTGCCCAGCTCAAACTGCTGCTTCTCTCTCTGAGGCCCTGGGTTAAAATGGAGGCTGCTCCACCCACTCAGCTAATCCCAGGGTCCTCCTAGGGTCATGTGCTAGCCTTGCTGAGGATAGCACCCACCTGCCAGCTGCTCCACTGCCAACTAGAAACCTTAAGGTGGCAAGCACTGCAGGTGCCCAGCCACAATGACAGAAAAATAATAGAGCAATTCTTCTGTTGCAGAGAACTCAGAAAGACCACAACAGGTCAGAATGATTTTGACCCTATGGATTCCTGTTTGAAATCTCTGTGTTTATCTTGTGAAGCATGTTTGCACACCAAACACTTTTAACATTGTGTGGCATCCCAGGGCATCCTGGATGGATCTAAAGGCATCCCACTGTTCTAGCCCAATTGTTAAAAATGGGAAGGGAACCATAGCAGTGAAGAGAAGGAGAAGTCAAGATTAACTCAGACCATGAAACTGGCTGAAATATTTCTGGGCAGAAGCAAGTAGTGTTTTTTAAGAGACATACCAGGGCGCCCCTCGGGGTTACTAGAAACAATGTTCATAAACTGAAGGAGAGCAGATTTAGATTGGACATCAGGAAAAAATTCTTTATGGTGAGGGTTGCCAAAATATGGAATGGGCTTCCAACAGAGGTGGTGCTTTTCTCTACCTTGAAATCTTTTAAAAGGAGATTAGTCAAGCACCTGGCTGGGGTTACTTGACGCTAGCGCTCTTTCCTGCCCAGAGCAGGGGGTCGGACTCGATGATCTAATAGGTCCCTTCTAACCCTATAAATCTATGAAATCTATAAGTTGACATCAGAATTATTAATAAAAAGCTATAACAGAAAAGATAGGGTGATCTCTTATCTAGATTCACCTTTAAAAAAAAAAAAAAAAAGAGACTATTAAGCTTGATGGAGCATGAGCAGTTCTCAAATCTTTTTAAGGTAAACGGATTAAAATATCAGGGGAAATTTCCAAACAATTTCAGAAGACAGAGTAATTTAAAACAAGTTAATCTAAAAGTTAGCAGTGATTTGCTCTGATCATAGCTATATCATTATTGTCTCGGACGGCCAGAGCCGACTCGAACGAGCAATTTCTAAATCACCTCGTCAGGGCAGGCTGGTGAATGGAGAGGCAGACAAGGTTTAATGGTTGCAAAAACGTTTACTTGCGCTGCGTGGAGTTGCGACGCAGCTGGTCCGGTCGTCTGAACAACCACGTGAGTTGTTTCAGCTGGCGGGGCCCAAGCCAGTGAATCTGTCCGTAAATCAAGCCGGTGGGAAAAGGGTATGTCTGGGATTGTGCTCGGCGACGGGAAGAAGGATCGATAGGTGATCAGTCTATCGATCAGCTAGCCGCAAGTCAGATCTCTTTAGAGGCACTCTGCAGCGTGCTCAAAGTTCTTCGACTTGGGCGGAAGTCGCACGAAATTTTAAACGGCTAGCCAGCCAATTACTAGCCGCTACGTGTGAATAATTTAGAACTGGCCAATAGCGGGGCACAAATTTGTATTCGAATAGCGGGAACTCTTTGCACCATGCATTTCTGTGCTGCAAGGAAGAAATGCATCCTGCAAATTGGCGGGAAGTCTCTTGCACCGAGGCTCTTCTGTGTAGCAAAAACCTTCGCTGTGCAAGAGGCTCTCATGTGGCAAGAAAATTCCATCGTGCCGAGGCACCAAAATCACTGGGTTGTGACAATTATAACCACCCCCCGCCCCTGAATATTTTAGATACATGCTTAGGAGCTCAGTTTAATTTTAGCCCGGTATAGTAAGTTTTCATAAATTAATGTTTTTAAATGTTTTAATCAGACATTTTTCACTTATCACATGTGTTTAATTCACACAATTTGAAATTCTTAAATATCCTGTCATTACAATTCACACCTAGTTATATTAATTATAAATACAAAATCATATCATCCCACACGTGTGCATACACACATACACAAAATACCAGATTGTACACTGATCTGTGATTAAAGGAAGATCATTGTTCCTACCATACCACTCAAGTTACATTTTCTATGACATGAAATCATATACCACAAGCTTTTGTTTAAAGGATGGAGTGGGAAATCTAGACCTAAAATTTGGACAAGGGAGAAGAGATTGACATCATATATCTGGACTTTAAAAAAATCTTTGATCTGGTGTTCCATGATCTTCTCTTGGAAAAATTGGCCAACTGTGGCCTCGGCTACACCACAGTCCGATGGCTGGGGAATTGGCTCCAAAGCCAGACCCAGAGAGTGGTGGTCAATGGAAGTGAATCATCATGGCACTCCATGACCAAGGGTGTCCCCCAAGGCTCCATCCTTGGACCTGCTCTCTTTAACATCTTTATCAACAATGTGGATACTTGTGTCAGAACAAGTATCCACATCCAACTGGCCAAGTTTGCCGATAACACCAAACTTTGGGGTAGAGTGTCCACACCTGAGGTTAGGCTGGTGATCCAGGCTGACTTGGATAGGCTTAAAAAGTGGGCAGATACAAACCTGATGACATTCAATACCAACAAATGTACTCCACCTTGGGGGGAAAAAAACCCCGCAGCACGCTTATAGGCTCGGCAGTGCTACGCTTGCTAGCATCGTGGCCAGAAGAGACTTGGGGGTCATGACTGACCACAAGATGAACATGAGCCACCAGTGTGACGTCGCAGCTGGTGAAGCAAACCAAACTTTGGCTTGCATTCATAGATGCTTCTCAAGTAAATCTCAGGATGTCATCCTTCCACTGTTCTTGGCCTTGATGAGGCCACAGCTGGAGTACTGCATTCAATTCTGGGCTCCACAATTCAAGAAGGATGTTGAGAAGCTTGAGAGAGTCCAGAGGGGAGTCATGTTCATGATCAGAGGGCAAGAGAACAGGTCCTATGAAGAGAGGCTGAGAGGCATGGGACTCTTCAGCCTGGAAAAGCTCAGGCTCAGAGGTCACCTGGTGGCAGCCTATAACTACATCGGGGTGTGCATCAGGATCTGGGAGAATGCCTGTTCAGCAGAGCGCCCCAAGGGATGACAAGGTCCAACATTCACAAACTCCTCCAAGACCGTTTTAGGCTGGACATAAGGGAAAACTTATTTACTGTCCGAGCCCCCAGGGCCTGGAATAGGTTCCCTCCAGAGGTGGTGCAAGCACCTACTCTGGACTCCTTTAAGAAGCATTTGGACTCTTAACTTGCTGGGATCCTCTGACCCCAGCTGACTTCCTGCCTTTGGGGCAGGGGGCTGGACTCGATGATCTCCTGAGGTCCCTTCCAGCCTTTTTATATTTGGAGCCATGTCAGATCAAACTTGCATAGGCTTGCTGTTTTCCTCAAGCGGTTTCTTCTGCATACCTAGACAGGCAACTATTTCTTTGTCAAACACACTGAGGCACTTAGTGAGGTAGAGTTTACCTAGTCATATAATTGATTGAACTTTTCGATCAAATCAAACTATGATGCTTCATTGATTTTTTTGCTCCACATGGGTGAGTGAGTATGTGCTGCCTGAAAAACCCAAGATCAACAATAACTGCTTGTCACCCATTAAAGATTTTTTTCTCAGTAACTAAAGCTGAAGAACAAAAGTTTAATTCTAATCACTGCCTGACAGTAGGACCTGAAGAAGCAGTGTATCTAGTACAATCTTGGGCCAGTTTCAGAAAATATTCTAGTTTTGGGGGAAGTTCTGAATGGCTGCCATCAAATGAGTCTTTGATACTATCTCAGACCCGTTTAAAGCTGATGGATATGCTAAGAAAACTTTTTTCAAACTAATGAAAATCAATTAAACCCTTTTATACAGTAAAATAGCTGTAAATCAACAGTGTCCAAACTTCTGGCCTTGTGGGCCAAATGAGTGATGTCAGGTCAGTCCGTGGGCCTGATCCTGTGCTGCCCTGGTCTAGCCGCATGCCGCCTGCTTTGTTGATCCAGGCCTGTGCTGCCTGGATATGGCTCCACATTACTCACTGCCATGTGTTGGTTTGATTTGGCCTTCTGACTCCTACTGCCCTGATCTGCCCCTGTGCCAACTTGATGCAGCCTCACGCTACCCACCTAGTGGACCCAGCCACACACTGCCTGCCACCCCAAACCCTGCTTACTGGATCAGTCCATATTTGGGTGCAATCTGGCATTCAGAGCCACATTATCTGGTCTTTGGATAATGGATTTGGAAATTTGGCAGCAGCAATTAACACTGCCATCGCTCCCCTGCCATCAAATTTCTGGTCCCTTGTGGAGGCCTGTGGGCCAGATGATAGGGCTCTGTGGGCTGAGTCTGGTCCAGAAGCTGGGGGTTGAGCACCCCTGCTCTAAATGATACAAGTTACTGCCCAATGCAGTGGGACTTGTGATAATGCGAGAAGAAAAATGAACACTGGAAGACTAACAGGGTTTTGGTAATTCGAAGGCTGAGGTGAAGAGTTTGAGCTTGCAAGCAGTACAGTTAGAAGAAGAAAAATCAATCAGTAAGTAAAAGAAGGAATTGTAAGCCTGAGTGAAGGCAGAGACAGCTTCTTAAGGGTAAACTCACTGGAGAAGCAGGTGTGAAGGTTTCTGAGCAGAGAGACTGGTTGCTACTGTTTGCTTCTATTGTGTTTCTGTCATGAAATACAACTTTAATCCTCTTCTCTGTAAATAAACAGAATTGCATGAAAGAACTATCTCATTCATATTAAAATTTTTTTATTATCCCACATGTACCATACTTCCATATACCTCTCATATACCAAAGGAATATCCTAAAAAAGGGTGAAAAACATTATTTGCTTAAATATCAATTTTAATTAGTGGAAATGGGAGAATTACATTCCTTTCTCTTTCCTTTTTAATTTTTGTAATGTAGAGGTACTTAAAGCTAAAAATATTTTCTCAGATCATCCTGTTCAGGATTCCGTTTCATGGAGGTGAGCATGCACATAGACTTGCACACATGCACACACATACACACTCATGCTACAAGATGTCAGATAATCCTCCCTGTGTTAAATGCTCTGGGGGCTTTTCCAGTTCCCAGGACTGTCAGCATTGAACCCCTCTCCTTTCCTGTCTCTCCAGAGTTTGTATTGGTCAGCATATGGAATACTCTTGTGTGGAGACAGAGACATCTGAAGATGTTTTAAATGAATGTTATCATGAATGATCAGGATCTTGAGAGAAGAGATGCTAGATAGGGCTAAAATGGCTATTCTTTATCCCTTTAATGATAGGAGAAAAATAAGGCCCATTCAAATGAAATACAAAAGCTTCAAGTCCAAAGGGTAAAGCTGTACTCAGCCTCCCCTCTAGTTCCTTCCAGTAAAATACTTTCACCTTCTGGAGAAACTGCCAAGAAAAACCTCAAAAACCATCAGGCACTTGAGACAGAAGACCTCATAATTGCCCAAGAAAGCAGAGGTAATAAAAAAAGAGGAGGTGTCTGACTTATTTAAAATACTGTTAGATATTTAAATCCTTTTTTCTTAATCTTACTTATTGGTTTTAGCTGGAACTCCTGCTTTCAGTTGCACTGAATTTCATTTTCTTCCTTAGGTGGAGGAATGAAAGGAAGGACATTGTCTTTTTGCCCTTTTAATATCGCCCATTTTCAATATTTGTTCATAACAGCATTCCTAAGTGTCTGCTATTCTATTGTGTCCAGTGGCTTAGCTCTTTGGTAGAAAAATGGAAAGGATGTAACTGTGAAGAGGACTTGATCAGATCTGATTTATACTTGCAGGAAAGCTTCTTGGAAAGGAAGAACACTTTAGCTGAATGAATAATTTATGGTAAATTGTCTCCATCTTGATTACTGATGATTGACAGAAGGTAGAGGGATTAATGCCTTCAGCTGTCAATGGGGGCAAACAATATATTGCATCAAAAGGAATATTAAGAATGTAATGTCATATCAAGTTATGTTCAATTCCATGATCCATTTCTTTTCAATTCAGAATTCACACCATAGCAAGTATGGCCTCTTGCTTATGCCATCAGAGACAAAAATCTTATTACTGGAAATGGAAATAAATCTTAGCTCACAAATAATAAGAAATGAGGGAGCAGGCAATGGTTGCATACCACCCCAAGACATCTTCCGTAGATCAGTTTATAACTGCTGTTTGAGTTATTGTAGATACTTTTTATTTGCAAAACTTGAGAACGTATGTATTTATACTCATAGTTTTGTAAGGACTTTTATTAAGGAAGTCTCTATTTTCATAGGAGAATTACCTTTTCTTTTGTAATCCTTGTGACAGAGCTGGATTAATTTGTTAATATCTATTTTGGGAATTTAGAATGGATTAACTTAACATTTCTTCAAGCTTGTATATAAGGCTTGTATATAAGGGCATTTTCATCTGGCACTGGTAGGAGGTCTTTCTTAAATAACCTGACCTATGCCAGATATATACGTTTGTTAAATTTACCATTATTCCGAGGCTCATATATTTATAGATTTCATAGACATTAGGGCTGGAACGGACTTCGGAAGATCATCGAGTCCAGCCCCCTGCCCAAGGGCAGGAAGTCAGCAGGGATCATAGGACCATACTGGAGCCATGATCACAAAATGTTTAAGAATATGTAATTGCATGGCAGTAAATATTTGTTAGAGCAGAACAGGGTTATGCTAGGTGCAGTGGATGTATTTCTTGTATCTTTACTGTTTGGGTACATATAGACATTTGGGGAGGTTTGCTGGAATCTGACAGGGCTGCGCAGTGAGTGCCTCTGCTGTGACCATGAACTTCCAACCTCTGGACTAGCAGCTGTGCACCTTAATCCCTGCGCCACCTCAGCACCCCATGAGAGTGATGAAGTCATAAAATATAGCATATAGGGTAAACAGTAAAAAAGAGCAATGTTAATGTTCTTGACGCCTCTGTTTATTTTTGGCTTTGCCCTAGGCCCTAAAAAAAGCTTGTGCACATTTTGTTTATCTCAGCAGAGCGTACGTGGTTGCAGGCTCTTATAAAAAATATACATTTTAAATTGCATTGAAAAATACATTTTCTCCTTTGGAGTGATTGTCTATAACAGGGATGGGCAAATATGGCCCATGGGCTGCATCCAGCCCATGGAAGGACTTGGTCTGACCAACGGTAGGTCCCTTGGTTTCACCTGGCCCAGGCGCTGTCTGGTCTGTGATGCATCCTGCTGCCCCCTGGGCACGCAGCGGGGCTGGGGCAGTTCAGTAGCTAGACCACCTTTCTGGACAGCCCAGGTGGCAATGGCTCCTTCCTGCTGTTGCCATCACTGACCCCAGCCCCATGGTACTGTTGGGGACCTGCATACACAGCCCCAACCCCAGCCCTCCCTGCACCTGCTCCAGACTCAGCCTGGTGGAGGGGACCAACTTCAGACCAGCCAGAACCCACGTGCACAACCCCTGTCCAGCCCACAGCAGCTCCCCAGAACTGCCTATGTGGCACGTGGTCCTAAATAAATGGCCTGCCCCTGGTCTATTGAGCACATTCCT
>NW_005842178.1:597036-634742 GCF_000455745.1 Alligator sinensis
CTGATTACCACTTTTTCTGGCAAGTTCCAGGATTTGTGGCAGCAACACTCTTGAAACCCCAATGGGAGAGTACAAAACTATCAGTTACATGATTTTTTTTCTGATTTTATAATTAAGAGCAACTGGAATGCTAAGGATGGGTTAGCATTTCCAGCATAAGGTTTGACATATCTAGACTCCGTAGCATCACAGGAAGAGCAAACACATTCCATTATTCCTCTGTATAATTCCTCTGTAGAATGAGAATTTTATACAGTTTCTTTATCTTTTGAATCAGACGTTAAAAACAGATCCTTATTCTGCATGGCCATTGGAGACCCCATGGAGCTTTTAATGAGCAGATGTTTCTCAGGTGCCTTTGGTCAATATTTTCTTACCTCCCTACTGTTCTAACCTGTTTTGTTTCCCAGTTGGTTTCTACCCCATCACTGATTGATGCTATGTATTTAATTGATACTAAATGTAGATATGGCCTGTCTTACTTTTGATATGGTATTTTAACTGAGTAAGGATTGAATTATCACATCTCTAGTTTGGAAGGGATGGGATTATGTAAATATAAAAATAGCATGACCATATATCTCTACTGTCAAAATGGGACACTCCCTCTCCACTGTCTGGCATGCTCAGCTGTCTCTAAGCTCTAGTCACAGCTGAACATACTGGTGAATGGGAGCAGGGAATGAGGGAGAATGTAGAGCTCTAGAGGAGCAAGGGTTTGGAGTATTAAAGCAGTCCTGTTTTTGTCAGAATAGTTTCCTTTTAAACACCTGTCCCAGAAGTCCCACTGAAAATAGGACAACAATGTTCATTTGACCAAACCAGCAGGACCCTCAGGACAAGTATTTAAAATGGGATTGTCACCATGAAAATGGGGCATAGAGTCATCTTGTATAAAGAGCTGTTGTTTATTGTATGTATATTAGTTCCAGTTGTTTCAAATAGTGTTAAATCTGAACAAAAGTGGTTATCTCTGTAAGGGTGAAAACAAACATAGGATTTCTCCCAAAAGAAAGCCTTTTGTCCTGCTTTAAGTACCTGTGAAGTATGGAAGATAAAATATGTTAATACTTTTTCCCTGGGAGAATTCTGTGTATGTCTGTAGTTAACTGGCTCATTCAAATTATTGTGGGTGACTCCAGGGAGAAACCCGTCAGTCTGTGAGCTCCTGGCCACCTATTAGCAGAGGAACAGCAATACAACTTGGAAGGGCTATGTGTGTAAAGGGCTGTGCTGTTCCTCTTTTATCCCAGGTTTGAGCTTGGGTTTAGACTTGGACTAGGACCACCTCAAATGAGATATCTGTTTACAGCCTGAAAGTGTTCTTGTACTGTCAGAAACTATGTTCCTATTCAACAAGATATGTCTACTAGCAAAACTCCCAGATGCATTTCATGTGACTCAAATGAGAAACAGAATGTTAATTGCACTGTATATAGCGGATGCAGTCTAAGTGTGTTGGATTTTTTTAGGAGAAAAACTGCACTGCTTCTGACTTCAAAACTAGAGTTACGCAGTGTTTTACATCCTAATGATTTGCAGGGGGACTCACACATGGACATGTGGAGAGAACACTCATCCTGCTGCTTTGATTACTTGCTGAGAGATTTGGCTGCTGGCTCTTTTGTAGTTTATTAGGTGGCTCAAATTATATTCTGTTTATAAAACAAGAACTTTTTGCTGGTGTATAAACAAAGCTTTATTAGACAACTATGGTAAGTTCATGAAAAACGTATTGATAGGATTGGAAATGACAGTTAAATTCATACCAGCACCTTTCCAGAAGGTAACAGAGGCCCGGTCTAAACTGTCTCCCTGCCATGTCCAGGACTGCTGTCAGAAAATAAGTTCTGCCTACCTGCTTCCAGTCTGTACATGCAAAAAGCCCAACGATGAAGTCTAGGCTTTTCTGAGACAGATACCCTGCGAGTAGCGCTGGGGCACATGCTCATGTATAAAAGGTTCATCTTAATCACTGACAGAGCCGGAGGTGCTCTGGTGCTCTGTCACTTTGAGAGGAAGAGCCCAGGCAGAGCCCTGCAGGGGAGATGGTACAGCGGCACCTGGGTTGCCTAGAGACTGCCTGATTAAATTAATTAAGAGGCAACCCCAGAGGGTCACCTGACTGGAAGAGGCATGGCCTGGGAGAAATATAAGGCAGCCCCAGAGGCAGGTCAGGCAGCCTGGCTGTGGCACCTGAACAGGGAAGAGTTCTGCCTGTGGCTGTGAGCCAGATAGAGACAGCATAAGAAGAAGCTGAGGGCCAGCCACACTTACAGACCCGGGACTGGGGTAGGACTTCATTATCGCCTGAAGGGCTTGAGTTTTGATTTCAGTCTTGTCTGGTACCCGAGGAGGACCATGGTGTCCAGTGGGGACTAGATACCAGGACTGTGCAAAACAGCTGTGTCTTGTTTCGATTTCAGATTTGGCTGTTTTGGAGGACAGCAATTTGTTTCGGTGTTTCAGATCACTGCTCTGTTTCAATTCGGCCAGAGAGAGGCAGGCACAACCAGGCAGCTGCAGGTGCTCCCATGGCTTCTCTGGCTGTGCCTGCCTCTTCCTGGGCAGGGGGAGCTGTGGGGGAGGCCCCTGTGGTGGCCCTGGCCACCCCCATCCCCTGCCTGGCCCCAGTCTCCTAGCACTTAAAAAAAAGCCCTGCACTCACCAGTTGCAGGAACAGCAATTGGGGCCTCTGGGTGCTCATGTCAGAGCCCTCCTGTGCAGCATGAGGCAGTGGAGGGCAGTGGGGATTGCCCCCCTACCCTCTCCCGACACCCACGTGGCAGCTGTCACATTGCGCAGGTGCAGTGCGGCTTGGCAGAGCACTGCGCACTGCCTTGGAACTGGGACAGTTCCAACAGTCACCCAGAGCCCAGCAGCACTCAGTCTGAGTGGACTGGAGCTAAAGAGCTCAGTGAGAGCAAAAGGGTGGAGGCCAAGAAGCCCAAAGCCCAATGCTAGAACAACTGTTGGTTCTCTCTAAGACTCTCAGGCATCCTCCTTCCTGTCCAAATAATGACATCAAAGGTGTGGCAGACAAGTAAATGAGGACCCTTAGAGTTAGAGCTGGGGCAGGAATTGCGGGGCCACCATGAGCTGTCATGGCCACCCATGAGACCTGAACCTGCTACAATCATATAAAAGTTTAGCAAACCCTACAGTGAATCCTGCAGAGCAAGTTTATCAGAGCAAAGATAATAAAGTACTGTACAAGATATCAGATGTCAGGGCACCAAGTAAAATCCTTTTCTGTCAGCAGAGATTATATAACCTTGCATTGTCTTACTGCTTTGTCACTGAACTATCTAAAATATAAGAAGTGTCCTGATTTGAAATGCATAGAAATTGACTCCGGGAATAGAGCTACTGTCAGTAGTTTTCTTGGTTGCAGTGCAGAAGGGATATATTCTTGGCCAAAAGAATGCTTTTGCTAAATAATATTCATGGTTTCCTTTAAGAATTTTTAAACTAGTGGAGTGAAATTGTGCTCTCCATATGTCTCATGAAAGTTGATGAAGTTTGGAAAAGTAACAGAATACAGTTCAAATCACATAGTTGAATCTTACTCATTGCCACATTATCTAAAACTTAATTTGATGTGAGACTTCAAAAACGAAATCTTTTGGTGTGCAGGAAGCAAAACAGTACTGATAACATAACTTTTTAGAGAAGAAAGCAGGTTCATTGCCATATGTTTTTACCAGCCATTATTTTTTGCAGGATTCTATGTTCCAATGCAGTTTTAGGTACTTAGAATTTAGAGAAAAATGAAATTCCATTTTAGTAATGCCACTGTAAGTACGATCTGATGGCCACCTATAAGTTTATCAGGGGTGTTCATCAGGATCTGGGGGAATGATTGTTCACCAGAGCGCCCCAAGGGATGACAAGGTTGAACGGTTATAAACTCCTGCAAGACTGTTTCAGGCTGGACATAAGGAAGAATTTCTTCACTGTCCGAGCCCCCAAGGTCTGGAATAGCCTGCCACCGGAGGTGGTTCAAGCACCTACATTGAACACCTTCAGGAGAAATTTGGATGCTTATCTTGCTGGGATCCTATGACCCCAGCTGACTTCCTGCCCCTCGGGCAGGGGGCTGGACTTGATGATCTTCCAAGGTCCCTTCCAGCCCTAATGTCTATGAAGTCAAGTGTAGGGGCAGCTATATAGAAGAATTTGCTTCCTTGTCAGAGTCAAAACTGGTAAACTTCTGGCCTGTTCCTGTTCCCACTGAAGTCAATGGGGCTGTACCCACAATGAGAATTTTCTGAAATTCCCCTACATCCTACATGTAGACAAGGCCTGGGAACATAGTCATTGTCTTTGGTGGGAGGATGAGGCCTATCGTGTGGATGACTGACACAGAGTGGATGCCATGTCATGCATTTCAGTTACTCTGAGTAACAGATTAATGATCCCCACTGAAAATGGTATGATTGAACTCGTCTACAGGCCTCTGCAGCTATTAGCAAGTATGAATAGGTTTGCTTGCATTTAATTTCCTGCTGTATCACACTTTGTGTTTCTCTTTTGATCTGTTATGACTGCTGAATGAGTTGGTTTTATAGTGTTATCATTTTCTGGAGGCATTAATGTTCTTTAGTACAATGCTTATAGATCTAATTAGCTAATGCAACAGGTGACTGTCTCCCATACCATAGTATTCTCCTGAGCCTGTGGCAGTCAGTGATCTCATAATCGACATTTTTCTGTCTTTAAAAGTTTTCAAAAATTATGTCTTTTAAATGATATGTGAACACATTATAGTTCCACATCTGGCCCTGCATGAAACCAAACAAATATGGTACATATTTGCATTATACCAGGAACAGCCCTAGGAAAGAATTGTGCCTAAGAGCGCCATTCTTTCATATCCTTCTTGATACCATAAATACGTTAGGCTATTTCAGTCTTGCAAGTTTGTTGTAGTGAAACATTATTAATGCAAATAGGGAGACCGCTGATTTCTTAAAGGTGTACATCATTCCTTCTGCAGGTCCGCTGTAATGCTGAAGTTCAAGAATTGCGTCAATGGCAAAAGCAGCTGAGAGAGGATAAGAACATTTTAAAAAGAGTGCAAGAATTCTGGGCTAAACAGGAAGTCAGAGGTATGCTATCCATATTGGGAGGCTTAAGGGTTTTGCTTTCCATAAAGTATTTAGCAGTTCAGTGACAGTCTGTACTCAGACATATAGCACAATGAAACACTAATCACAAATGACAAGGCAAGACATAGGCTTTATTGAAATGTCTTCCTCTTCCTTCCAAATTGCATTATTAGGTGACTGTCATTTAGAATGCCACTGGAAAATACAATACTGGGCCAGAGCTCTGCTGGCATAACTTCTTTGAATGGAGCTATGAGCCATTACACCAGCTGAGGCTCTGGCCCAGTGTCACTTAGGGCACACTCTGATTAGACCTCTTCCAGCACCTGCCATATTTAAATATTGCTGGAAGTGTTATAGAATAGTTTTCCTGAACTGGGGGCTTCTCTATCTAAGAAATGTTGTATTGGCATAACGCAAGCTTCATAAAGTCTAGCCATTCCTAACAGAAGTTGTCTGGCAGTTCTTAAAGGAAAAATAACACATTTGTCTGGGATAGAGTAGCTAAAGTACTGCGAGCTGCACTGTGGGTGCTGACAGAGCTGGAGCTCCCCAGTCTAACTCATAGCGCTTCACAGAAAGTGCTATGAGTTAGAGTGGCTCTCCCGACCCCACTGACGTTCACTGTTGGGTCAGGAGGCTGGGGGATCAAGCTCTGCTTTGGAGCGGATCTGGCCCAGCTGTGTGTCTGCAGCTTCTCTCTCCTAGCCTTTCCCCTCCCCCCCCGCCCCCGCCCCAGCTCCAGTGCTGTCTGCACGATGGCAGTGGGGGAAGAAGGGAGGGGAAGGAACTCAGGCTGCGGTTTGCCCAGCCTGTGCTAGAGTGGTGGTGGGTGGATTGGAGGCCCCCACCTCCACAATATTTTCTAGTGTATTTTCCAGTGTATTTTCAATTCCTTTCAACCCAGGCCATAGACACACAAGCAGCTTAACCAGCAACATGTCCAGCCATCCCCATTTAAAAAGCTGCAAAGACATGATATGTCTCTCAGAGTGATGTAACCATGGTCTAACCATGGCAGGTTTCCTCCTAAATGAAATAGGGGCAGTTTGCTTACATTTTCAAATGCCTTTGTTTTACTGAACTGCCTGCTTATTTCTCATGTTTCCAAGTGCACAGGCTGCTTGTTTGTGCTCAGCTGGTGTAGTGCAATTTGCTTTAGGTTTATGCTTTTAGATTTGCCTTCCCCTTCTTGTGTCCATGGGCTCAGTGGGGCAGATTCAGAGATGATGTGTAGAGCACTAGAACCAAGGCAGCACTAGAGCTCTCACCAGTGTTTTGAGCTGAACTCAGTGCTGTCTGTCTGAATACATCTGATGGATTGGCCCCACCCAAGGATTTAGGTACCTCCCCAGAACCAGTCTGGACCACACAGAGTTTAGGGTGAGTTAGTCACCAAGATGATTAAACTTATCCATACTGAGCTTGTACAGAAGCCCAAGTCTAGGTGCTTAGGGGACTTTGCAGTCTGAGGTAGAGATGCTGTCTGAATTTGAGTACCTGTTGAGCTTTGTGACTTGTGCAGCAGGGCCAATCTGAAACATTCTTTGAACTTCAATGACTATGTTCCACTGCGGTCTGGCTAATAGACTCACTTTAAATGTATTTAATAGAAAGTATTATCTGGCTGTTGAGTCCTGCAATCTGTATGTATTTTAAATGCGACAGTGAAAAATATGCTGGGAAGTATAAACTGTTTTGTTAGTTAATTCTGAGTCTGTTCATGGAACATACTGCCACTGAGTTCCTTTTAAAGTGGGGAATGAGTGAAATGTCTAAAAGTTCTTGTCACAAGCTTCTCCTCCTATACATTCAAATAGATATATTCAAGCTGAAATTGAAACTATTCTGATGACTATTTAAAAACCAGTAATAGCAACTGAAGTTCTGTTAGTTTCATTTTTGTATGTGCGATTTCAACATCCTTTTAAATTTCTGAGTTTATCAAACTAACAGACTTTTGAAAAAAACATAATGAATCCTGAAATAAAAAGTTATTCTCATATTCTCAAGCGGTTTCCTCCATTAGAAGCTACCTTAAAACATATAAACATAAAGAGCACTTCAGATTACCTATTACGCTAGCTCTAGCTGTAAATAATTAACCGCTTGCAATTTATGCAATAACTGCTATTGTCAAATCATTTCTATGTATTGCTTATTTCAAAGCTGCCTTCCTTTCCATAAAACATGACATGACACAGGCCATTCTATGAAGCTGTTTTAATTATAAAGTGATCTGTGATTTGTAACTGTAAATGTCCAAAGAACTAACATTAATTTAATTTCCTGCTAGCATTTTCTCACTGATTATTATTTTGCATTCAGTTTACTTTGTGCCTTATTTACAAGCATACCTGCCCAAATGGATATCATGAAAATTCTAGGTATTTTGTCATTGTGCTTGCCATGCCTACCCTGAGACATTTCCCTCATTGGTTGCCTACACCTGTGCTTTACTGCAGTGTAGACTAATTAGCTGCAGAGTGAAGCATCACCATCTACACATGCAACAGTATTAGGCCACAGTAAACTAATTAATACCGCCATAAAATAGTACCGTTAAGGACAACGGTACTGTCCCCAACAGTACTATCTTACGGTGTAGTAATTGACTGTGATTTAAATGCATGTGTAGACGCTGACCACAGACATAAATTGCGCCTGGTCACACCAGCGAGCAGGGGGCTAGACTCCTGCCTGTTGCCTAGCCACACAGCTAGTCACTTTCAGCATGCTTTTGCCCCAGCCAGCCCCTCCACTGCCCGACGCTGCCACCCAGAGTGCGGGGCAGAGCAGGGCAAAAGCAGCCCTGGCATAACCTACTCCACCTCGGCTCAAATTGCTGCTGTCCTGGGTGCACATGGAGAGACTACACCTGGGAGCAGTTTACTCTGGCTCAAACTGCTCTGGAGTTTATTGCTTTGAATTAATTGAATGTGTTTTCCATCTTAAAATCCACCAGTGGAAACTTTTGCCTGACCATTAACACACCTGAGAGGAAACAGCTCCTCAGAACTTTGTCTTCCAAGAAAGCAATCATCATTTAGCATGCAAACAAATATACAGCAAGAAAAGCCTATGAATCCTTTCCCATTGTTATTGCAAAAGAAATGTCATGCATTCCCTCTTTTCCCCTAATTCCTCACATTGTGCAAGTTTTTCTTATTACTATGTTTATTTTCTTTGCAAAGCACCAGCATGCTACATATGTAGGCCATGATCATGTAATTTGTGTCTGGGTAGAACTTTATTGACTTCAGTTGGGTTCCCTGCGCAGTTCGTGGCAGGTGTGATGACATGTTTATGGTATTAGTGAGTATAAAAAGGTGCTATGTATACTAAAGAGTTCCCACCTCTGAGTTTCTATTCACCAAATCTGAGATTGTCTGAATTTGCCTCCACCCAAATTTGAAGACTGTTAAATGAGTGAGTTTCTTAGTTTTCTAAACAAAGTCTGAATGTGTAGAATTCCATCCTATTTTTAACTACATGCACTTTGGATATTATAGTAGTTTTGAAAGATCTAGTCAAGGTGACACTGTAATTATATCCTACGCTTCTGTGCTGAAGCATTCTAATGATGCCTGTTAAACACCTGCTGGAATTACAGTCAGAATGGGAACAGACTACCAATAAAAGGCAATGAAGAAATACAAATTGATTTCTCCACTAGACTTCTTTTTAACATATACATCATTATACACGTATAAGATGAATCTTTCTATAAGTACCTTACTGCATATTGCCATTGTAATTAGATTTCCTTATCTTCTGCTGATGAAAACGAAGTGGCATTTGAACTCATTTAATCCAACAACCATGCAGCACACTTCAGCCAAAGGTTTTGGGGGAGGATACTGTCAGCTGTTGTATTGGATTTATGGCATAATCGAGATTTTTCTTGCATTACATTGAATCCAACTGAGCTCCAACTCTAATTCTTCTAGGGCAGATACAGTGTTAAATTGCTATAGCTGCACTGGTTCATTCAATTATGCATTTTCTCTGAATGGTATGTTATAAACCCTTGTGATAAAGATAGTAAAAATACTATGAACATGATCCAGCCTGCAGAAGATTGGTGGCATTTTGTTTACTTCAACAGCCTGTGCTAGTTTTTAAATTCACTTTGCTGCTAAAATGGAAAATACTTTAAATAGAAAAAACCTAATGTAGTCCTATTCCAAGACTTACTGAAGTGTGTATGTATGTATATATTTTAGTAGTAACTGCTATCCTAAATATACATGCCTACCTCATATGATTGTATAAAGACAGATGCATACTGGATATACATATAGGATGTGTCGACTTATATAAGACATTGTAAATTTCATTGACTTCAAAACAGTGCCTCAAATAACTTCAATGATGCACAGATGTATTGGCCCTTTATGAGTGAATTGGACTTTATTTAAATTTGGAGGCAAAATGTGATTATAATGTATGTTTTTCACCTCAGCGGTGCTCATGCCTCATAGCTCACCCCGTCCTGGATGTGCTGAGGCGGCCAGGCAGGCCCAGCTGCAGCCCCCTGGTGGATGCAGAGAGGACCTGCCCTCACCTGGTGGGGGCCCTCTAATTTTCTGTTTGCCCAGGGCCCCAATAAAAAATCTTTATCCACCACTGTCCTTAGATTAATTGATATGCTTCTCTGCGTAGCCCAGGTCTGTGATTTTTCTCCTGAAAATAGCAACTTAATGAATGCATGAACTGATTCATGGAAAGGTGATATAAAGGCTTGTAGGGGGCTGGCAGGTCTGCAGGAGGGGGTTGTCTCTCTGTGGTTGGTGGGAAGCTAAAAATATCCTGGTCAGGGTGGATGGGGTAGGAAGAGCACAGCTGGAGCAAATGCCTAGGCTTTCCCAGCCCCCGGGCTGTGCTCCAAATATGTATAGACATCCGTTAGATCAGGTGAACCTGTTTCCGATCCAACTTAATGCACCTCTCAGGTGAACTAAGTTGGATAGGGTGGCCATTTTTTGCCCGATCCAACCTCCCTGAACATCTGTATATATTGGCACTTAGATCAGCGTAACAAAGGTTAGTTCAATCTAAGTAATGTCTGCACATACCCATAATGTAGTATTGGTTTTAGCTCAAATATGTCTTTTTCAGGAAGATATATTGTAAATATATAGCCAGCTGGTCTTAAGAAATACATAAGTGTTTTCTGTCTCTGAATAGTATAATCCTTACTGAAGGGCTGGCTTTCTCATCAATAAAATAGGAGATTTATCTATGCATAATACTTATTGATGTCCAAGAAGAGTATGCTACATAAAAAAGCTTCCATGCTTTGATGAGATAATGGAAATACCAACAAACTAAAAAATGTGCTTACAGCACAAACAATAAGCTTGGGTGCCTTAATATGAATTAGCAAACATGCTGGTCAAATTCTTTTATTGCTTTCAGAAATGCAGGTTTTGGGCAGTTTCCATAAAAGGAATTATGGTTTTTATAAACACAAAAAATGGACCTATATTTTGCTAATTTATAACATATGAATTCATACGAAACAATGTGTGAAACACGTATACCACATTATGTAGGTTGCTTATCAATTTAAATGGCATTTTTGGTTCTACAATTCTAGGATATTTCAGAAAGATTCAGTTTTGTGTTCTTCAAAAACAGAGACATCTAGGAAAAAAAGCAGTTAAAAATTAATCATTTTAAAATCCTGGTTAATAGTCTGTGAAATTCCACAGACATAAGAAAGTTTCAGCAGTTATGCCAAAATTGTCCTTAGATATCAGTTAAGCCTGCTGAAAAAAGAGAATTCATCTGTGATGGATTTATTTTTAGTTGTTTTATGTACACAGTTACTAAACATTTTGTCTAATCCCCTTGCCTTCAGCTCTGAAACCAAGAATTCTGCTCCAGCCTTTTGAATGCATACAGACATAGATATTGTAGATACATAAATGCAGATTTTGCTGATGTATTTTGTGATTTTACATTTCAAAATGTACTGTGTGCAATTATAAGATATCCTTGAGGCAGCTGTGTGGGCTGACAATTGGAACCTGAACTTTTAGTGGAGTAAAATTGCAATATAAATGTTAATACATATTTGGGGAATCTGCACAGCCTATATAACAAATTACTGAAATGGAAGACTATCACAGAACTACTGTTCTTCATTGATGCAAAATCCTTTTATTCTGCAGCTACCAAAACAGTGTAGCTTTTGAGTAGAGTCCTTCATGAAGCATAGCATGTGTGTTTCTAGTAGATTGTAGCACCTTTAAGTACCCTTAGACCCAGGGTACTTGTTCAGTCCCAGATACAAAATGAGCAGGTTAGAAAGAGTTTGTATTAGAAACTGTTAAAATATTTACAAAATTTACTAAAAATACTTAGCTTTATGAAAGCTCTCATTTCCAAGTCTCTTTCTTTACTGGCTTGTATGCATGATACTTGAGTGATACTGGACAGCCTTTTGATGTCTACGCTGGTCTTCTCTAAACAAAAAAATCTACACATACTATAGTAAGAAAAACAACTTCCACATACTAAACCAACTCTTAAACCTGACCATTATGGGCAAATGCAGCCTACTGGTATGGCTGTTTATAATCAACTCCTCTGCTTTGCACAGATACAGAACTGCTGTAGTGGCCATCATTCATCATTGTATTTGACAAGTGTAGTGAGTCTGTCTCAGAAAGTATCTAACTAAACAGGTACCCAAAGACACCTGCTAATATTTGAGGCAGGTGATTTTTCTTGTGAGAATTCTTATTGCTAAGATTTACATGTTTTATTACCTGATGGGCAAGTAATGGCCCCTCTACCCAGTGAGTGTTATGCAGCCGGGGCTGCAGTCCCTCAGCACTGCGGGATAGACCAGGGCTGGGGCTGATCGACGGGTTGCCCACCTGCTCCTTTGCTGACCGCAGTGGGGCAGGGCTGTCCTGTCCCAGGGGCACTGGTGCCAGCGGCTGCCTGTAAATGGTGGAGAGAGGGAGCAGGGCCACCCATGGGGCCTCCTGGCAACAGATAGCCCCAGAAAACCGCTGCTGCCCCTGGGCCCAGGAAGGCCCTGCAGACCCATGAGTTAATCTGCCTCTGGCCAGAGCTACGGAATATATATCACATAGTCGCCCTAGGCTGATCCTTGCACAGGCTTTCTGGGACACAGGAGGAGAATCCAGGAGGATAAGCCTCAGCCGTGTGAGTGAATAGAAAGGATGAAGTGTACTTCCCCCCCCTCCCCACCCTTGTCCCCTGACAGGGGCATTTGCTACTGCAGTTGTGTGTATGTGTTCACTTGGCTGCGTTTCCTGATTTGTCCACCTGTCACCTGGATTGGCCTGCAAATGCACCGTGCCCACTGTTTGGAGAGGAGCACTAGGATTTTTATACATATGTAAAGAATCTATATATAGAGAGAAACAAATTTGCAATAATAAAATTAAAAATCAGCCAAGTGTGAAGAGTTCACTTCCTTCCAGGAGGAATGGCTGAGTGAAGGGGAGGGGAGAAGGCTGGGGCAGGTGCTGCAGGTTATGAAACTCAAGCCTCTGGCAGCAGTTCCCAGGCTGTGGCTGGTAGTCCAATGCCAGCTAACTTGGTTTCCAACACTTAGACCCACTGGAAATCCCAGCGTTAAGTACTGCTTAAGCAACTTAAGGGCATGAGTCCCATTGGGAGTCACTGGGCCTGGACACATCCATCCCTTTAGGCCTTGGAAATTGCACCCCAGGCAATGCTGCTTCCTTAGGTGATGGTTGTGGGGTGGTTTGGATAGGACTGATCATGCCTCAGGCGGAGCTTGGGCTGGGTGACCTCGGAAGCTGTCTCCTAGCCTTGCTGTGATGCTGGGATGAATCTTGTGTCCTTATTGCAGCTCTTCTGGGTGTGCTCCTCATCCTGATCACACTGACTTGTGGTGGGCAGTATGTACGTGACCGGCTCTCATGCTGTGGTCTGCCATGGCTGGGTCCTTCCCAGGTGGCTTTGCACTGGTGTGGGTGGCTACCTTGCCTGGGGCTCGGTAGCACCAGGGCAGCAAGTATGACCTTGCTTCCTCCATGCCAGGCAGGGTCTTGTGGGGCCTGAGGATGTACCTCCCAAGGGCCTGCCCGGGCCCAGCCCCCTCACAGCGGGGAGGGTCTCTGTTGCTGGCACTCCCACCAGGCTGCCTGTGCCTGGGTGTGGCCATGGGGCAGGGAAACTGGGCTGCCGCCACCTGCACAGAGCCCTGCACCTGCCCCCTAGCTTCTGCCCCTGGCCCAGCCGGAGGGGAGGAGGTGCATGCTGCCAGATGCCCATGTCTGGGATGCCTTCCTGGGCCATGCTGCCCTTGGAGCCCCAGGGGCCCCCTGATTGGCCACCACCCTTGGGCCCAGGCCTCACAGGCCCCTGCATTAATCCACCCCTGTCTAAGGACATGGCACGTGAACAAGCTACCTTGTTGTAGATGAGGTTAAAGGTTCACAGCTCATCAGCTATCCTGGTGAAACTGCCCATGTGCATGCTCCTACCCCATGGAAAACCAGGGTGATAACTGTGTCAGATTTTGCCCACCATTGGGTGAGAGGTTGCAGTAGCCAGTCTCTATGGAGTACCTGACACGATAGGAATCCCTACCCTCATTTTCTTCACCCCTGTTTCCTTGTGTGCCCATGCTCTCAAGCTGGGAACTTGCACTGATTTCCTGAATCCAGTGCAACTTTGAGTGACTTACAGCAGTTTAGCTTGCTAACATTATTTAGTTGTACCTGTAACTACATAAGGGGGACAGCTAAAACAATTTATAAGTGTCTGCCCAAAAAGTTGCTTTAGTTTATATCAGTGGTGTCACACTGGTATGGCTCCCTGGACAGGATCTGGAGAGGGCAGGTGGCATCAGGGAGACATGGGGTTAATGCTGTCATGACTCACCCTCGGCCACCAATATGCCTCCCCAGTGGGGCATACCCTGAATTTTGGCAACAGGCCCTGCCTGTCTAGGAGCCCTGCAGCCCAGATAACATGGCTCAATGGGCTGAATCTGGCCTGTGGGCCATAGGTGTCACACTCCTGGTTTTATTGAATCACTGCAATATTACAACTTTAGTTAAGCAAGTGGACTTTTGTGTATAGGCCAGAGCACAACATCTGTAGTGATGAAAAGCACTCATGGCACAAGTAAAGGTTTTCGTTTCACAGTAGGAGAAAAAAAGATGAAAAAATTCTAACTTTAGTCTACCATAAATATATTTAAATCATGATAAATCACTATGCTAAGATTTTTTTTTATTGAAATATCTTGTTCTAAAGAGTTTATTTTGTGTGGCTGTAGCTGGTACTTAGTAAACAGTGTAGAAATTATCTATAGGGAATATGCATCTCTGCACTGTGAGCTGCTGAATAGCTTTTAGAAAATGCAAACTCAAGCAGTAATGTGATTCTATTGACACCACTAGAATGATCAGCATACTTTCCATCAAAATGTCTGCCAGATAGTTTGTTAGTGCGAACTAAAAGTGATTTTGGTTTGTAGTATTCTCAGTACAAAGCAATGTAAACTACATTTCAGGAATATTGGTTAGACAAATATCAACATTTTTATTAAGCTGTAATTATGTGATCTTGTAAACTGTGTTAATGAAGGCAACAGAAGGAAAGCACAGAGTCATGAATTTAAACATGTTTATACTTGAACATAATTTAGCATTTCAGAATGTGTTTTAATTTATAATTTTATTTTTCTGTTTTCAACGGAAATGAAATTTTAAGTACTCAAGGACCTTTGTAAAACCACACTAATTGCTATTGAGCCAAATACACAAGTCCTTAATTCCATTTTGATTTTACTTGGGGAAAAAAATTATTAGGACTTTTCCTCAGTAAAGACCAAATGGAAACTAAGGTCTCTCTGTCTTACAGCTCTTGCCTGAAGGTCAGTGGGAGCTTTATGATAAACTAGAGTGAGAACCGGGTGAGACCCGGAGGGATGTGTTCAGGCTGCAAGTTCCACTTCAGATTGCACTTCTATGCTTTAAAAATTCTTAATGGACTTGCTCCAGGTATATTTTCTAGCCCACTGTAGGGGCTTAGGAAAGCACATGATTTCCTAAATCTAAGGACAAAGTAAATTGGCTTAATTTACTAATTTTGGATTAAAGCAATTTAGAGTCCCCAGGGGTTTCATACAAACCCTCCCTACCCTCATTTCTGCTGGAGCTCCAAAGCCCCATTCCAGAGAGTTAAAGGGAATAACTAATACATCCAACAGCCCTGGTGTGCTCTTTTGGGTTGGGGGGACAACCAGTGTACTGTTCACTCAGGTGGGAATGACGTTGCACTCCACAACATGGGATCCTGAAGTAAAGATCCCTGTGACAGGCACGGGGCTGCTCATGCCTGGGAACTCTCATTTCTGTCTCTCTACAGCAGAGTGGGGCAATTATTTTGGCTAGAGAGCCACTTAATGAGTTTTGGTGAGCTGTCAAAGGCTGCACACACAACCTTTTAGAAGATCTCATTTTAACAAATTATAAATAAAAAACAAATCATATACTAAAATCAACCATCTACTATAACATATTTTATTTCAAAACATATTTTTGTCCTGATTTATGCTTTTTAAAAATAATATATATAGAGATGATTGCATAATAGTTCAAAATAAAGTGTTACTCTTGTATGTGTGGGGAGGAGGAGAGCTGCCTGTGCACTGTTCTGGGAGCTGGCCAGGGATGGGGGGAGGAAGAGGAACAGGGGGCACTTACAGCAAAGCTCGCCCAGGTGGTATGGGGCAGGTGACCTGACCTGTGGCTGCCCCCACAGTGCTCCACATGGGGCCGAGCTCTACCCGCTCCTGCCCGGGGCAGCCCGTACTGTGCTCCCACCCATTCCACCCCAGCCCAGCCAGCATGCACAGCTTCCCAGCAGGGCAGCTCCCAGTGCAGCTGCAGCCACCCATGTACTGCTTGGCTCCCTCTGTTTCCATTGGCTCCTCTTCCACCTGCCCTTGCTGCACTGCTCTGGGCAGCAGGTAGTGCAGGAAAGTGATAGCTGCCATAGAGATGCATGTGGGCACATGCCCAACCAGGAAGAGGGAAAACTGCAGCTTGGTGGTTCCTGCTCCAGCGGGCAGGGCTCCAGTTTCAGTTCCTGGCCACTTTCCACCTAGTTGCTGGGAGCTAGAGCCCTGTGTGCTGGGGCAGGAGTGGCACAACTGCAGTTTTCCCTCTACGTGGCTGGGCATCTAGTGCCTGGTATGTGTCCCCATGATCACTGCCACCACTTCCCCACATTATCTTATGCCTGGAGTGGTGCAGCAGAGGCAAGAGGAGGAGAAGGAGGAGCCACTGGAGGCAGGTGGAGTTGAGCAGTACCCAGGCAGTACCAGGGAGGCTGCAGCTGCACTGGGTGCAGCCCCACTGGGAAGCTGTGCATGCTGGCCAGGGTTGGGGTGGGCAGGAGCGCAGCATGGGTTTTCCTGGGCAGAAGTGGGTGAGACTCAGCCCCATGTGGAGTACCACAGGGTGCAGCCACAGGCTGATCCAATTAATTGGTGGATGCCTGTACACAGGCTGGATCCAATCATTTGGCGGGCCAGATATGGCCTGTGGGCTGTAATTTGCCTACTCTTGCTCTACAGACTCTAAGAAAATGGAAACACTGTGCCCATTTCATGTTTCCAAACTTAGCTTAGCACCAGGGTTAGAAACTCTTTTTTTAAAAAGAACTAGCTTCAATGGCATTGAAATTTGTGGAGATATTTGGGCTCCAGAATACACTTTACATCTGCTGATCTCATTCAATTTCTCTTTGGTTCATGGAAGATTTGCAAGATCAGCTACTCCAACCTGATTTAAATAATTTTGAAGCTACAAGCCTAAATTAACCCCCCAGAAATTAGTTTAGGTGGAATTTTAAATTCAGTCCAGAGCCAAAATCAGTTTTCCCCATATCAAACTCAGAAAAATGATATTTACCATATTTACTCAAATATGAGACAAGGTTCCCCTCCCCCCCAATTAACACTGGGGGGGAAAGCTCCTCATCTTATGATCACATACAGGGAAGCGTCATTAAATACACTGCCTATTGTTAAACTGCTGCCAAAAGCAGCATGGGCTCAATAATGGAAATCAGCTACAAAGTTGTTTAAAAAACAAACAACACAGAGCATGACTGTAAAACTCGTGGCTCATATTAGGCAAATATAGTGATGGGAACCTACAGTAAGGCCAGGTTTGGGCAGCCTATCTAAATAAGATATATGGTAGTGCCCATTGTGCTCAGTCCCCCTCAGCACCGTCTGTTTCAAGTCATGGTAAGCCACTGCATTGAATACATTTCAACTTCCTCTTCACTACCACAGCTGAGCTGTGCCTTTCTTTCCTATTTCCAATCATTCTTCTTTTTTTCACCAGCCTTAAATATCTGGCAAACATCACCAAACAGGGCTCCAAACTGTTCACCCAGAATCGCTCTGTCACCTCCTCTCTCAGCCTGTAGTATATGATGATACTGTGGCCCCCTTCTCCACGAGGTGAAGCCGGACCGGGTTGCTCTGCGCCTCATCTACATATACATTTTTGGAGGATCCCAGAACTCATGACAAGAACAACTGGTTCCAGTCATGAGTGGGGGTATAATTAGCGCATGAACCCTTTGAGGAGGGTATCTGGAGTACACACACATACTAAGCAGTCTTGAGTTATGGGGTTACCATGTCCTGAAATGCTGTGGTGTCTGCTGGGGCCCAGCCCAATGAACTACATGGTAAGGTATGAGGCTTTTGGCATTAGTGTAGCAAGAAACCCTTTTGTCTGCCCCCCTCTCAAATGTGAAGCGCCTCCATATGGCAAAAGCCCCTCTTTTAGTATTTGCCCCCTTTGGGGGATTCTTTCTCTTTTCTATCTTTTCTTCCTTCCTCTCTCTTTTTCTTTTATTATATTATTATTATTTTTATACAATGTGTACTTGTAGTGAAAATAGAGCTTGTAGGTGCTTTTACAAATGTACTTTAAAAGTAAGTTGTACCATGTAACAGTGTTAGCAAGGGCAGGAATCTCTGTATGGAGCAGGACCCTGAATGAATCATGGTTGATTGTGTAACACAATAGCTAGTCTGGATAAGTATGTTAATGAGCGGCAATTAACACCTACAAAATCAGAGACCAAGGAGAAGAAAGAATCAATAAAGTGCAAGGAATTCCCGGAAACTTCATTGTTAAAGGTACGGAAGCCCCCGTTTGAGCTAATCAACGCTGGAAACCGACCCTTGGGGCTGAAATACCCCCTGATCAACCACTTCCAGAGCTCTATTCATCACAGTAGTGAATCAATCAAAATTCATCAACGGACTCCTGAGACCGCACGTACATGCGGATGTGACCCCTGGGGCTGACAGCTGCCATCCAGCAGCTACGAAGAGGGATGTCCCTCGAGGTCAATGACCCCTGGATTGGGTAAGCCCGAGAATTGAGGAGTCACCAAAGTCTGCCAGAGACGGATAAAAGGCAGTGAAGAATGTCCCTCAATGGCGCCCTCTTTGACCTGACCAGCACCCTGCCTGTCCAGCCAGAAGGACCAGCCGGTGACTCCCTTCTACAGCAACATCGCACTGAAAGAAGCCTCAACTGGCCATCGACGGCAGACTCCAGCACTTGGGGATAGGTATATCTTGACACCAGTGCTTAGTGTTCAGAGCTAGCTACTGTGAGTGTGTATGTGCGCGTGAATGTGTGTGTGTGTTTGAGGGGGATCGGCACTAAGGTTTATGGTCTGACTTTTGCATCCGTCCAATAAACTAGAATTTTATGATGATCCTGTGAGTTGGTGCTTTGTAGCCAACATTAGGGTAATGTCATGCTTAGTTTGTACTCTATATAAGAAAGTACTAAAGTGCTGCTTAAAAGCAGGTTTATAGAGTACTTGTGCTAAAACTGACATCAGTTTAAAAAAAGGGATAAAATATGTCAATTCACCTGTCAGTGTTTTTAAATTTCCTCCTTATTTCCATATGCTCAAGGAGACCAGAGTCTGACAGTATGGGGGGAAGGGGCTGTAGGGGGAATAAGTTGGGGGGGCAGAGGGCAAGGGGGCCACCTGATTCCTCCAGATTTATTTTCCCTGCTGCAGCAGTAGGAGGGGGACAGAATCAAGATAAACCTCCAATAATTAGATTCTACACCTGCCAAATTATAACAAATTTATAATTTTTCCATACATAGAATTTAATTATTAGGGGTCATCTTATAATCAGGGTCATCTTATAGTCAAGCAAATATGGTAAGTTTCTACTTTAGACACACAGCTCTTACAGCATTTAGTTATTGCACTGCCTTTCACCAGCTAATGCATAAATAAATGGAACCTCCTCTTACCTGCAAAGAGACTCATGCCTTTCATTCTTTGCCCAGTTTCATAGATCTATTACCATTGTAACTTTACATTCACCAGCCTGACCTATATTTAGGGCTTGAGTAGCCTGCACTCTCCATCATCTTACACTTTTTAGTCTCCAGAGGAGAAACATAAAACACAAAACAAAAGTGTAGTGCAGTTAGGGTGCAGTTCATCCCTTGTACAAACTACTTAGTTATTTTGATGGAATTAATATGTTCTGGAATGTTTACCAGAATACATTTCTAAGTATTTTGGATTAAACAAAACCTAAAGGGCTCCTGAGGGTATGGGATAGTAACAGGTGGATTTCTGCTTTCTTTGAAAAAGTTGGCTTTTACTGTCTTGTCTAAACCAGATAGGTGAAAATGTTGTAATGAGAGTCTTGTCAGATAGGGGTGCTAGTTATCTTCTTGATACTTGGTATTATAATTCACAGGCTAGGACACAAAAACATGCAGCATCCTTCTTCATTACTTTCTGGCTTACAGTAATGGTTTAGTGCAGGATTGCCCTCTTCTAGAAACTCTTTCTAGGGTTGGTCCTCTCCATTTAGTCAGTCAAGTAGCTGTACCCCTAGAGAAGCCATTTTGCCACAGAAGGTTGTGTGGCTGTGATTTCTGTCCTCTGTTTGGTAAGCATTCATAGCTCCTATCATGTTTTTTTTCTTAATTATTCTAAAAGGAAATGATGCTCTCTCATGCAGGCCCTCAGATTTGGTTTGAAGACCATGTTGTAGTTTTTAAATGGTAGTGCCCCAGGGGAATGAAAAGAGAGGGGCGGAAACCCCTCTCCCATGGTCAGGGTCACAGTGGGGATAGCCCACTGCAACCCCAGAACAACAGCTCCAGGAGTGGGGCGAACTTACCTTTTTCAGAGGCAACGAGCCAAGGCAAGCCACAGGGGAACAATCCTTCCGCACAGGTCATCAGCCTCTTTTCTATATGGCTGGAACTGGAATGGAAGGATGATGTCATCAGCAGACACCGCCCGGCTGTGTTAAAAGCCGGTGGTGGGGAAAAGGCAGGGAGAACGCAGCAGAGAGAAGGCTGCACATCCCCCCCTCGGGCCAGCCAGGAACCCTCCTGGTCCCGAAGGGAGAGCCCAGGAGAGGACTCAGCAGGGGGTCCACATCTCATCAGAGGAGTACCCAGCACTGGGCCCAAGGAATGAGCTGGGACCCAGGATCATGCCAAGGGACGATCAGCGCCTTCTGATGCAGGACGCTTGAGTAGGGAGGAGGCCCCAGGCGGTGTTCAATTTTTGTTGTTGTTGTTCTTTTTGAGGCCCTGCAAACAGGGGAAAAGGCCAGAGGATGAACGTCAGGGGCTGAGCACCCTGGGGACCCTCAGAGACTCCCAACATCGTAGGGGGCTCCACCATCAGGGTTGACCCTGTACCCAGGAAGCCTCACCGGGGTGGGGGAATTGAACTGACACCAGATCCATGGCAGACAAGCTGCAGACCATGGCCAATGGGAAAGAGGCAGGTGACCAATTCATCATGGCGCTGGGCCTCCAAGTTCAAGAGTGTGATATCAGGGATGCCAGGGACTGCGGCACACAAGAAAGGATCAGACTGACCAACGTTCGACTGTCCCAACAGGGTGGCACATTGCAGGGTGTAGGGGAGGTGGAGTCCCTGGAGCATCCACTGGCGACACCTCCCAGCGTGTCCTCCCTTCATCAAGGAGGACTCCACCCCTGAACTCAATACCAAAGGCGTGGCAGGTGAGTGTCGAGGTTTTCCATAGGGAGAAGACAAGCAAACAGCCAGGCAGTAGGAGCAGGCTGCACGGCAGGCTCAGGGCTCCTGCTCGAGAGCCACCCAGGAGAGGCTCCACAAAGCCTGGTGGGTGCAGGCAGTTTTTCCTTGGAGATGGTGCCAAGATGCTTTGTCTGAATTCGAACACCACAGCTGATGCAGAGGAAGAGGTTGAGACTTAGGAACTGTATTTGATGTAAGGGAGAAGGATTTTTGCATACTCCTCATTTATTTCCATGTGCAAGGGCCAAGTACTCTGTAACTCTTATAAGACTGCAATAATTGGGAAGATGCAGACTAATTTGCTCATACAGGAAATGAGCAGCTATGTGTTGTACAATGAAAGGATTTTGAAGACATGTGGCTTTTATTTTTGGAAATGTCTGAAACCTTTGTTCATCCCTTGCATATGCAATGCAGCAGGTTGACACTCTGTTTGTTACAATGGTTATCTTTGTGCTCTGTATTGAAAAGACAGCTGGTTCCCTATGCAAGGCTCAATGTTTTGTATTTTCAGGTTTTCTTCCTCTTCCTCCTTGATTTCATTTCTTTCTTCTTCCTTATTGTAAAATGTTTGCCCCCCAAAAAGTATTTTTCTTAGGCAAAACATTAGAAGAAAACATCTTTATATTTAGCTCAGCTATGAATATTTCTGAATGAGCTGCAGATATGAAACCAGCAGTTCTAACAGATTAGTCAACTAGATTTGCCATGTAAGATAATTTTATGCGACAAATACTCTCCATATGTGGCAAATGTAGGTAAACCAACAGCAGAAACAAAACAACTTACACAGTAGGTGATTTTCTGCTTTCTAGACACAGGGCAGAATGTTTCTTTAATGTGCAATTAGTGTTCATGCTATATATCTCCTTTGGAGACTGCAGCTGTATTACCATCATGGGAAGGATTTGCTTTCATATGTGTTACTGCTCTTCTGTACTGAGAGGGGAATGGTGAACTGCAGCATGTCCACCTAAGAGGGTATCTACTGTGCTATCACAACGTCTGGTGATCCTGATATTATTTCACTCATCAACTATGTGTAAAATATAATAATCAGTATGACAGTGAAATGCCTAGCATATTATAGTGGGAGAAACTGCAAATATCAGCGAGAACAAATGAATTGTAGAGAGATTAGAAACTTGGGCACCAAAAACCCCACAATGAATGTATTTCCTTGACAACATAAAAGGTTTTGCAGTTTGGGTGTGTTCTGGGGTTTGAGGGGAAGAGGTGTCTCAAAACAATGGCAAAGCAATAGTGCGAGAAAACCTCTGTAATGGTTAACCTTGTATAAGGATATAGTTTACTAGTATAAGGATGAGTAACAAATGTCATGAATTTGTATTGCAACATAGCAGCAAAAAGATTGGCAGATTTGGATCTGTATATGGTCGTGGAATAAGGAAGTTCTCATTCTTTATGTAGCTGTAAATAGTGTCATTTCCCCTGAAAGACTGGCAAAGCTTAATGTGTCTAATGAGACTGACAAGTAAAGGGACATATTTGAAGGATGTGAATTGCAAGGGTTGTTGAGTACAATGCATGTGGAATGAAACAGGCTGAAATGAGGAAAGGAAAAGGTTAGGGGTGAATAGCAGGGGAAACTTCCAGACAACTTTTCTCAGAGCCCAGTATTGTAAACATGTGAGCATAATCATGTGTATAGACTGATCTCTCTCAGTGAGATCACTCACATGGGTACAATTTCATGCAAAAGCATTTGCAAGAATGGGTAGCTAGACTAGAGAATAATTTGCCAAGGGAAGTGGTTCAAGGGGGGTATAATTTGGACACTTTAGACTTGACTGGATAAAACATTAAAAAATTTACTGTAAGTAACAATTTTGCATTAATATAAGAAATGACCTAGATAGCTACTGGATCTCTTAACAGATCTACTATTGATCATATTCTGACAAATAATCCCTAAGAGTTTTCTGGGGCTTGTTTTCATTTCCTCTATGCCTCACCCCGATTAAAAATCTTTTATGTTTTAGGAAAGCTTTATGATGATGGAAGTATTTCTGATTTATTTTCTTTTTAATACAACATACTTTTTTTTGAAACACCAGCCAAATGCTAAACTCTTGTAAATGGTGCCCCTCCATATTTGGCCTGTGGTATGATACTTTTGAATTGTCTGTCAGGATGTGCAATGTGGGGGATGGAACTGGGAGGGAGCGCATGGTTTCATTTTCCTGAATGATTTTGTTTACAAACCAGACAAGCTAGAGTAAGTTTATCAGCGTTAGGACTAAATCCTACTTGCTGTTATTGGGGCACCTTGTATAATTTGATCCTTGATTTAAAAAAAAAAATCTACATTACCAAGTAGGTGATTGTTTATGTGAACTGATTTCTACATCTTTCCCAGAGCAAAAGCTTGGTACGTAGAATTGTTATAAAACGTGATTCATATAAACAGTTGTTTCTAATTAAAAAGAAAGCAGTATTTACCAGATTTCAGTTTCACAAGTAAGTCTCTCTTTAAAGGAAAACCCAAGAACAAAGTCGTGCTGATGGCCCAGTACGTGGTGTTTACATCGAGCTAATTCAGAATGCTTGAGATGTCTGGGAAGTGTAATCTTGGCAGCGACAGCTGAGAATGTAATGATAAAAGTCATAAGACTCCCGATGAGGATTCTGCTGTTTTGGTCCCCACCCCTCGCTCAGACATCTTTGGAAAGCTAAAAGCATTGCAGTAACATTCAGTTTCTGAAAAGGCACGTTACTAATGACTGAAAGAATTGAAGGTGATAGTTTAGATTGGTTGTGTGAAGCCTCAGGCAACAGCTAAATATGTGATCCCCCGAGTAGCAGTGCTTGTACAGTCCAAGCAATGTACAAGTAATGAGTGCACACACTAGTTCGTCAGTACAGTAATTCTGCTTTTCCTCTGTCCTTGCTCAAAGCTGCATGTCAGTCTGCAACCTTTGTAATGTTGACCTGCAAGGGGAGAAAAAGCTCATGCTGTTTAGTGGTTATTTAGAAACATATCAAGATAGTTAAACTTTTTTTAAAGGGGCTTGCTACTACTAATTTTAAGGTAAAAACAAGCAGGGAAAAACCCATAAGCTATTGCAGAGCCTTAAAGTATTATTTGTAGAGTAGCAGAAATGTTTGGTCTGTTACACAACACACATACTACTAGTTTCACGTAGGGCCCATACGCTTTGACTTTGGTTACTAAACAGCTGGAAACACTTTTGGATGCTCCTGTCCTTGTGCCTAGTTATCTGTCTTGTGGTCTTAGGGTATAAATTGAGTGATTGGAGAGGGCCTGGCAAGATTCCCGTGTGGCAGGAATAACAGAAGGGTGGTGACCGTGGGGGCTGAAATGCAATTTCTGTGCAACCACCTCAGCCCACCTGGCAAAGAAACAGTCCCATTTTCTGCCCAACTTGGCTCCCTTCCCCCATCTCTAGTCCTAGAAATCCTCATCCTTGGGGATCAGGCCTTTTGCATCATTCCTTCTATTTGCTGACTGGCATTCTTCCCTTTGGACCTCTCCTTCTGTTTTTTTTTTCTTTCCAGCTACATACACATAAATTACCCATTTTGCTCAGTGTCATGTCTCAAGTGTTCTGGCTGCCTTTTTCTTCTGATTTTTTTTTTCTTATCCAGCTTCTCTCAGTTCATGATTTCACCATCACATGTTTAACTTTCCAGGCACCAATTGGTTTTCTTGCTCTGGGTCTCTTTCCATACAATATAGCACACTAATCTTAGGTCACTGACTTATGCGTGAGGGGATAACTGGTTGTGATTAGGCATCTTCATTATGCATGGTTCTTGTTAGCCCTTTCTCTCACTTTCAACTGCACATCTCATGCTCTTTTTCAGCAGTTATGCAGATGCTTCCCTCCTTGTCAATCTTAAATTGTAAAGATGCCATCCTGTCTGCACTGAAAAAAAAATGTTACTTCTTTTTTCATTAGAAAATTAGGGGAACACAGTGGATCAAATGGACAGGTGCATCCAAAGCTAAGTGAGAATGAGACAGGTGCATAGTTTATAGAATTGTTCTTAAGCAAACCTGACAAATGTCTGCATTTTCCTGTTTGACTATTTCTTTGGAGTACAAAGGTCAGAAATGGGCACCAGCTAATTCATTTGCTCAGAGATTTTTTTCAGCTCTTCTTCCAAGTCCCATTGCCCATGTCAGCTTTCTGGACTCCTAATCTGATCCCAGGTGGAGAAGTCATTCCTTTAGAGAATATAAGCAATTTAAGGCCCAAGTCAAGTCCAGCTAATGTGGGTGAACAGGAAGGAAACAGAATTCCCGGGATGTCCTCAGGAAACCTAGTTGCTTGTAAACAGCCTGAGAGGTTGTTGGCTTGTTCGCCTTGTTGCTTGTCTCATTAGGGGGGACAAGTTGGGACCGAAGTGGAAGCTGGAGTTAAATGAAGTTCTGCCCTTCTGGACGCTGCACCCAGCTCCATGAGGCACCAGCTCCGCTCTTCTGCCCTTGTCAGCAGCATTGGGATGTCAGTCCTGGGAATGCTAGGGCTCTGTGCTAGACACTGGATTGGCTGAAGCAATCATTAACGTTCAAGGTGGCAAGGTTCTTTGGGAAGATTAGACCAACTAATAGTTGGTAGAAAAGAAGCTAATTTACAACATGCGGGTCTGTGAAAATGCAAATGGGCGGTAGCTTGGAAGACAATATTTTACAAACTCTCTGATTCAGGGAAGAGTCAGCACAAAGGTTTATTGTCCTGCTACTGCAGCTAAACAATCACTGAAGAGAGATGCTAATCCCATGTTGGATTAATGAGTAACAGTCATGTATGTGAGCATAACCTGTAGTTTATTTAATGGCTTTTTACAGTATATAAATTTCCTGCCATTGGCAGGTGTAGATGGCCTGAAGTGAAAGGTATTACCAGGAATCACTTAGCTGGCGATCACAGGCCTAAGAGGCTAAATAATAAAGCACATTAAAAAGCCACTGTCTCTTTAAAAGCTAAGTCTCATTCCAGTAAGATTGTTGGGAGCTCTGATATCACATTCAGGCTACTTTGGCATTTCATTGGGAGGCTAGGGTGAGACTACTTTCTATATATATATCTTGCACTAACTCCCTGCTAGTAAGTTATACAAAACAACTTTTCTGTAGTGGAGCCTCATTTCCTTACAGCCTTATTGTACCAGAGTTTATCAAATCTGTGCTGTTTTTCAGTAGTTCTTTGAAAATGCTAAATGTAGTGCAGGAGTGATGTTTTACCTGTGATGGTCCAGATATTATGCAAGGGGCAAGGATTTCTTAGGGTGAGATCTTTTATTGGACCAACTATGTAGTTGGGATAAAGTTAGACAAGCTTTCCCTATGTAAAACAGGTCTGATGAATTGTAATTTGAAATATTGAATGTTTACTGCTGAAAAATAGAAGTAAACCTTAGAATCATAGAAAATTGGGGTTGGAAGGGACCTTACCAACCCCCTGCCCAAAGCAGGACCATTCCCAACTAGATAATCCCAGCCAAGGCCTTGATATATCAACTGCAAATATTCACAAAATGAATGAAGCCTTAAAAAAAGAAGGAGGTTGTTTTAAATATGGAAGCAATTTTAATTGGATTTTATTTGCTTTTTAGAATCTGAGTCTCTAGATTATATTCCTGTCCCATTTGCAGTCTTCCTTCTACTATTGTGACAGCTTGATACTTAGGTGGATAATGAAAACTGAGATTATCATTAAAGTTAATTGTATGAGGCAGCACTCTGAAGTCTTAGTCCATGGGGTTAGAGATCACTGTGCCAGGCACTGGACCACAAGCGTTGATGTTTCAAGATGATCAGGATCCGTTGACATCTCTGTAATACTACTGTAATATTTCAGTAGCATTTCTTAAACAAGTTAATGATGCTCTAACTTTTGTTGCACTGCAGTTTCTGGGAGTGTTGTTGTTGACAATAATGGGTGTCGAATCACGCCTTTTTTGTGAGGGATGTTTTCCTTAGTTATGTGTTGGACTTTTGCTCAGTTTTCTCTTCCTTTCCACTTTCCCAGGTGTTGAGTCATATCAGTTCACAGTTTTTATAGCCACTGTAGAACTAGTGACCAGGAGAGTAGAGGCACAAAGTAGAGTTGCAAAGCTGAGCCAGAATTGTAATTTAAAAGGAAAACTTAAAAAAGAAAACCATAAAATAGAAAGGCACCTGATTTAGTTCCTACTGGGTGCATCTACGCAAGACACTTAACTGCACAGTCGCATACTTTACTGTAAAGAAAGCATGTGTGTCTACACATGCACAGGCTTACTATGCAGTGAACTTTACTAATCACTAGTAAATTTGCTACCTGCAAATGCAAGTAACAAACTTACTTTTGATAGTAACAGTGCAGTAGCGCTCATGTAGACGACTTGCCTGGAAGCAAATCTGCTCTTGGTCAGCCGTCTATCAGGGGGCAGGAGATTTCTCCTTGCCCCCAGGAGATACCTGCTTCTGGGGCAGGCTCTGTCACCGGAGCCCTCTTGGGAACTATGTCCCCCTGCCCCAGGAGCACAGAGCTCCAAGATCGCAATCGGGGAGCGGGGGCTGGGAGATGCTTATCTCCCAGCACCAGCTCCGCAGGTGTAGAGCTGAGCAGGGAGGAAGCTCCCCACCCTGTTCCTGACCCAACTCCATGCTCCCCTCACCCCCACCCCTCCCCAGCAGCTCTTTTTAAGTCTCCTGCCTCTGACTGGGGAGCCAGGGCCACAAGCTCCCTGCTGCCAGGGCAGGGAGACACTGTCCTCACCCCAGCAGCAGGCAGCCCCTGGGAGCAGGGGGTAATGTCCCAGCCTTGACCAGGAGACAGCTGTCTCCTGTTCTGGTGCTCCCTGCCAGCCCCTGGGCTTGCACCCAGGGGGAGCCTAGCGCTCCCCCTGGTGGTGGCAGAGGCCCATTGCAGGGCCCCAAGAAGCGGGAGCAGTTTGCTGCCATTAGCAGCAAATCTGTTCCTGCTTCCCTGCATGTATAGATACCTTCCCAGACCATTTACTCGCGAGTAGTTAACTCACAACTAAACTGATCCCGGATCAAATGCATGTGTTAGATGTGCCTACTGAGGCCAACGCAGTGACTTTAGGGGAAGCAGGTTCCAGCTCATGAGTTATGTGATTACAAATGTGTTGTTCATGTTGATGTTCACATTAAATATTTAGTCCCTGTAAAGATCCTTGCTGTCTGAAAACACAGGGCTGAATTATTTGCTATTGTAAACTGTTGTAGCTTTACTGAATGAAAAAGGAGCCAGGGTGATTGATACTGGCTAAGCAGCCAGCTCAAGGTTTTAAAAAATACTAAATGCCATGCACTGTGCAGACTAACTGCCTGAAAAATATTTTTCCAAATCAAGTCTCTTGACTGCAAATTTAACCAGAGAGATCCTTTTCTACATCCTTTCAGCATGTCTGGAACCCAGGGAAATCTAACCATTTATCCAGGTTGGAAGTAAACGAATGTCTAAGGCTATTCAAGTAGCTGTTTGAAATCCACTTCAGGCTGACATCTTGTGCTTCATATTTTAGTATGATGCACTTTGAAAATGTCATGCTTAAATAACATGTCTGCGATAGAATGCTGAAACTCCTAATATCATGGTTGCTGGGCACCATGGAAATATTTGCTTCATTTTAATGAGGAATTGCATGCATTAGTTAAAGGTTCTTAGCAAAAATTCATAAAAAGTAATCTCTTTGTATCATGGGAATATAAAATAAAGTGTATGTCCACTTGTGAATGTTCCACATATAAAGCTAGTACATTCATAGTCACTTGAAATACGTTTTTAAACAAGTCTCTTTGTTTTTCTTATTTAGCATCCACTAAGCTTAGTGATCTGTTATCAAAAACAGTTTTATACCTACCATGTACTGGGCCTGTAGCAGTGTTGCCTGGCCTGATGTAGGGCTCAGACCATAGCCTGCAACCTCATCTTTGGTTTCCTAAAATTAATTATTTTTCGAATGCTATCAAACACAGTTCTCCAGCCTCTGCAAAGCTGTTTTCTGGTGTGTTTTCTTGCAGAATGATATATGGAAGGTGTGCATGCATTTCAGCAATAGGAGCAGTTTATACAATCTAAGCCCTATCTGTGCTGAGCGATCACAAAGTAGTATTTCACCTTTAATATAACATTTCCTTTCCTGCATAACTGCTTCCCAACACTATTGTTTGACTCAGAGGGCTGGAATGAAGTCCCCTCTGAAGTGGAGACAACGCATTTCATATTTAAACAATTTAATATTTAATAGCTAACCAATTAAATATCTATGTAAAACAGCCATTTTTAAAGTCTTAAGAACAAGGCAATATGCAACAGTAGCCAGAACGGTACTCAGCTGATTGCCTGTATCAGTAGAGGAAAACATTACATTTGGCCCTTAAAGAGAACATGTGAATTTAGAGCTTTGAAAAACAGCTTTCTCTAGGGGGTGGGTTTTTTTTTTTTGTTTTTTTACTATTATGTGGGAGCTTTTGTTCGCTTAGGATTGTTTACTCCAGCAAGCAACCCTGTGCTCTTTGTTTAACTGAATTTTTTTTCTCATTTGGCCTGTCCTTCTCATTCACATGGATGGCATTCTTCTTTGCATTGTGGCATACAAGAAACTATTCTTTATTGACCTTGTTGTTGTCCTTACTGATTAAAATAAGAAAAAATGGTGAATAGTATAGCTTGCATCTGTCATTAGCTTTTACTTAGAAGTTATCTGAAGTCAAGAAACTCAGAAATAATTGCTTTCCACTTTATTTGCATCCCCAGTGAACAATCCTGAAGTCTCCTTAGTTGGAGACAAATTCTGCCCTTGATAGTCATGCACAATACCCCTGGCTGTCACAGAGTTGTGTGGGTATCGAAGGGTTGAATTTGTTTAATAAAAAAAGAGGCTGTACATTTTTTTTAATTACTTGGTTTCTCCGTTTGCCATACAGACCATGTGCTTACAGCAGACGGCTAACTATTTGCTTTTCAGTTTCCATGTGTTTTGCAAGTTAAACATTTAATGTTGTTTTTTATGTGATTGCAGTGGGAAGCAAATTAGAAGACTTGGAAGAACCTACACCAAATCATTCAGGAATTTCAATTTTAGCTCTTTCCTCAACACCACAAAACACACAGATCATGGATTGAATTCCTAATAGGTTTATTTGATCTAGAATTTCTCCAAGGGTTACAGTTAGTTTAATATGTGAGATGATGTACATCAAAAATAGATTGCACAAGGACCTGGTTCTGCAGTAATTCATCATTGCCTGGGTAAAATTCAGCCCTGCTGTAAAGGAACACAACTCTATTAAAATCAGTGGAATTAGGCCCATTTATAAAGGGCTGAGCTTGGCCAAACGCTTCATGTCCAATCCTGAGGACTCAGGCAGAAGTTAATCTGATGGACAGAAAACTCCAACTGCAATAAATGGTGATTATGCCCATACAAGGTCTAAGGCAGATGATAACAATGGGGCAACTCTTCAGCTGGTATAAATTAGAATTGCACCACTGCCTTCAGTGCTTTGATAGTTTATGCCAGTTTAAGATCTGCCCTTACAGAAAGAAACAGCACGTACTCACAGCTGTGCTTATGGAAAACAGCTGAAGTCCTTTGTGTCATCACCCATACAAAGCAACCGCAAAATGCCAGGAGGTCAAAATGATGGCATCGTGCACCCATTTTGCATGAGTATAAGTAATTAAGGAAGGTGTAAGAAAATGGGAAACCAGGCCCTGAGTATGCATATCTCAATTTATCTCACTATGTAGGTCCCGTGGAGCACTGTCATAATTGAGTTTTTGCACAGAGATGAATTTCATAAAATTATTAGTGGGCCTGCTAAAGCTATCTCTTAAGTCTGACAAAAGTCTCACTGACTTAAAGGAAAGCAAGATTAGGCCTGATAAAAACTGGTAAATGGTTTGGTCTACACTACAAAGCTTTGCAGCATATGTCAACCAGGAGTGTAGAAAGATCATACCCGCCACCAAAGGCAGCTATGTCAGCAAAGCCTCTGACATGGCCAGAGTCATGCAGATGTGCACCACTGGCACAGCTATAGCAGTGGTGGCTCTGTAATGGAGGCAAATCCATAGTCCAAACTAGTATTTATACCATTTCACTCAATGGTGCAAGTACAGCAGGTGATCTACAGAATAACCATCTCTTCCCTGTTAATAGGTTAGAGGGTATGTAAAGGTTAAGGTCAACTGTTGCACCAAAAGGCCACAAACCTTGTAAGTAAATAGTAAAGCTTTTATTTTTGTTAAGAACAGCATTTTGAAAATAAAACATTTGCCCATGCTTTACAACCTTTTTAATTTTGTATACTTATGTACAGTCATTATGGTACATGTTGATTGTCTTGAAAATCCTTTTAAAGATGTACTTAATACGATACCAGTCTGCAACAGTCAGCGGAAAAAAGGGTACGTTATAAAACACACATTAATACATTTAATAAATATATATATATTATCTATCAAAAATGAGCCTTTGCTCTCATCAGTTAATAAAAAGCACCTGCTTTGTAATCCTGTAAGCTGGTAGAATAGTCCAGTTGTTTTATAATAAAAGCTACAATGCTCCCCTTTACACAGCCTTTAGTTAAACCCAAGGCATCAAGCTCAAACAGCCAATCAAGATGCCTGTGCAATACTAAATACAGAAATAGCTAGTTCTATAATAGTTAGTGTACCTTGTGTGTAGAAACAAGGGTACGTATTTAGGGTTCCATCCTGCAAGATGCTCTACATCTAGGAGGTGCTGTGCACCCTTGACTCCCATTAATCAGGATTGGACCCTTAATGTATGGCTCTATAACAGGGGCCGGCAGCCTATGGCCTGTGGAGCCATTTGATTTGGCAGCAATAGCTCTCCCTGTGCTACTGCAGGGAAGAGTGATGGTGGGAGGTGGATCATAGTGTCCACCTGTCTACCTCCGACCCAAATTGGGTCAGTCTGGCCCACAGGTTCCCAACCTCTGCTCTATACTCTTCTCTTGCCATTGAACAAAGCCACTTATTATAGAAAGTTTTTTATTTATAACAAAGTTTTAAAATGTTTTAGGATTTCATTTTCCTATACAGATAATATGTGAGAAGGAAATAACCATTATTATTTTTAAAGGGACAACATAGTAGCTTTTTACACTATAAAAGCTCATTATACTGAAATCTGAAAGTCTTGTGCTTACAATTATTTAGTATTTTGATCACAGATGCTCTACATTCTAGCTAACTTTCAAAAAAGGCAAACATAAACAATATGTTTACATTAATAAAAATATAAGTTAACACAAAGGTGCCTTTTTTTCTCAATCACACATTATTTGGGGCATATTACACCACAGACTACCAATTGACAAACATAAGTCATTTATTACTAGTTATGTGAAGCTGGAAAATACATCCCATCCTCTAATCTATTACCACACCTCCACCACCACAAATTGCAGGTCCAGTTCTGCAAATCCTCACTGATGTGAATTGTACTCATTTACATGATTACCCTTTAAGAGTAGCCGTGTGAGTTAAGATTTACAGGATCTGGCCCTGGCTTTGCTTAGGGACTTCCAACTCCTATTGACTTTGTTAGGAGTAGATCTGGGACCTTAATTTGTCAATCTTTACACATCTAGGTAACATAAAGTACATTAACATTTCTAGGATCTCTGTATCTTGTAAAGAATTTGCCCAAAGTCTGTAAAATATGTGTTGTATTTAATTCATAATTCTCAGTTGTAGCACTGATAAATCTATTAAAAGAAACCTGTCCTACCATATGTGCCACGGTCATCTTACACATTTTGATAATACAAAATTATATATTTTAACCAGGGGTGTAGGTTGTAGCTGTGTTGGTCTAAGGACATAGGCAGACAAGGTTCTTTGGGTGAATCTGATATCTTTTATCTAATATAAAAGGTATCAGATTCACCCAAAGAACCTTGTCTGCCTATATTTTAACCAGGTTTTTTAATGAAACTTTTGTTGGCAAGCCATTATTAGTAGTGTTTATATGGCTCCCAGTGATTCAGTCTCTGGTTTAATAATCAGGATCACTAATATCATTTTATTTGATCAAGGCTTTGTTTTAAGAGGAACTGCATGGCTAAATTGCTGGACAACATGCAGGGGTGTGGGGGAAACAATCTTTGTTGTTTAAATTCAAACAAGCACATGCTTCCTTTGGCTCCAGCGGGGAACATCTGACATGGAGCTAACATGCTCCTTTAATCATGCATGACAGAAAAATATAGCTCCTCAGAGAGAAGGCTTTTAGGAATAAACCCCTATAAGATGATCATGGCAAGAATGGTGACTGTGTGTGTATATCTATGTGTGCGTGCATGTGCGTGTATGCATATATATATATATATAAATATATATAGATACATGCACATACATATTGGTATATTTGTGTGCAGCACTAAGGTCCTGATCCTGCAGCCCTTGCACTTGTAGGTAGACTTACTGATGTCAATGGACCTACTCATTTGAATACAAGTCTACAGGATTATATTCTCTTATATTAGAACTGGAGGTACATGACAAACTAGGAAGACTTTTTTATTAAAAAAATAAACAGCTTATCTTTTGCAGTATATAGCAAGGAGCTTTTTCCTGTAAAGCTATTCAGGTGTTCAGTTTCCTTTCTACATTTATACTTTTTATTTGAAAATATATATTTTTATTACAGCATATGCAAAATTTCATCCTTATACACTTTCATATACCCTCCTGTAAAAAGAGTTTGCTTTTATTATCTAGGAAAACTAAGAGTAATATTGGCCAAACAGTGAATTCAATGATGCTTTCAATGTTTGATATGTATTAAATGCTAAATAATAAAGGAATGATTTGCTTAAAAGTAATGAAGGCCATGGCACGAAAAATGGGCAATGAGAACCTGGTTAGATAACTTCTAACCCTTTGATAGAGTCTGCCTTATATAAGCTCCCCAAATAAAATAATAAAAATAAAAACACCATGACCTCCCGCATGGAGATGCTGCTACCTACACACTGAAGTGCGCTAAAAATTGCAGTCCGTGGGGCTACTCACATGAGTAGGGATTGCAAGACCAGGCCCACCTCTAGAAATAGAAGGTCTGATCCCTGAAGCTACCAAGTACCTCCTGGAAGGAGAGCTGTATCCTTCAGCTGCTACTGAGGTGCTTTGCTCAACATCTTAAGGATCAGCCCATAAGATCTCTGTCGTACAGGTGGTTTCATTTACTCTTTCATCTCTTGGGACTCCTTGGCAAACCCAAGCCTTATTCTCTCCTCAGCTAAGTCTCTGCAGAAGCAGGTCTCTGCATTGTTTCATACAGTGGCCCCACATGTACATTTGTACAAAAATAAGAGTCTGAGAACATGTGGTTCTTTGCCTGTACTCTGGGGTGAGACTGCAACAACAGGGTATCTTGACCATCAATTTCCGATTCCATATGACTGAGAAGATCTAACTCTACCTTGGACCGCTACCTTCCTTCTCTACCATTCAGGGGCTTTACACAGTTGCACAAAACATGCCACAGCCCTTCCATCTGTCCAGCACCAAATTTGATTCATGATCCTTTTAAAGAATAAAAGCATATCATTGTTGAGAGTGGTGGTCACTTTGTTGCCACAGACCAGCAATGCTCAACTCTACATGACATTCACAAGGACATTTACATCAGAAATGGATAACAGAGCAAACAAGAAAGTTTTTCATGAGACATTTGAAATGAAGAAAAAAAATCAACAAAGTAGAAAGAAAGCCTGTATGTTTTCACGCTGTAGTGGCAATCTCTTGTGGCAATATGGATTAAGTTTAGGAAAGAGAGGAGGGTTTTTTTTTGCAAGCAACTGGCAAGCAATAAAAATCAGGCTTGCCTTGCACACTAGTTACAGAGAGACTATATCTTACATTTCTGAATGCAGTATCCCCTCTTCAGTTTTAAAGTGTGCCTAGTTCTACTTCAAATTAGAGTCAGCTTGAATTTTGCAGAGTTGTATTTTTATGATTAGCTTCAGTTCAATAGTGTTCACATTTACATAAAATCCCCTCTAGGATTTCAGCTCCTGGATCTTTTGTTGCTTTGTTCTGGCATTTTTGATTCCTCCCTCAGAAAAAAACACTGCCAGGGAACAAAATCTGTAACAATGACTCTTATTCTCTAGAACCCATAGCTTTCACCAGAGGTGTCTTCCAGTGTAACTTGGCGGAGCAGTTGGTATCTGGAAATAAGGATAATAAACCCATAACTAAGAGCTCTAGATTTCAGAAATCAATGTTAACATGCTACATTTGCAAGGATAGCAGTCACACCTTTATTTCTAGGTAAAACAGTACAGTGATGTTTATCTTCAATCTGGGTACTATGTGCATCTCACCACAAGGAAAAGGTAAGATTGTCTATGTATTAGTCCTCTTACTTTATTGTCTACGGTAATAACCTTTAACTACTGTATGTATTTTTGGCCTGGAACAAGCTTTTTTCTCCCCCCTCTCTAATTTTTAATTTTTAAGCTGCCAGTGCTCACCCCTCTCTAATTTTTAATTTTTAAGCTGCCAATTCCCTGAGCTGCTTATTCTGGTATAAAGGAATACGGGGGCAGATGAATCCAGGCACCCAAAAGGATGATATGCATTATGGCTGTTGTAAGTCATTCTGAAAGCAAAACACAAACTTTATTGTCATTCAAAGTTGATTTATTCCCCCACTATATTATCAATGGAAGGAAAATACTGGTATCTAATAACGGTTCCCTTTAAGAAATCAAGCCTCTACTGAAAGAAACAGAGACCTAGAGTCAGCTCAAATCCTTTGTGTTTTAATGTTGAGTTATGGAATCAGCTCATGGTTTAAAACAATGAAAAGCCAACTTATGTGAGTGTAAACTGGCTCATGAGTAGCTTTAAGAAGCATGTAGTTATGCATGAAAATGTGGAAATGAGATTTCTCCTTTCTTTTCCAATGGGAGAGATTTCTATGCAATTCCTTAAGTGCAAATTATAGACACAATGGGAGTGAAATTGGCTGTTTGGCATCAGATATCTAAGCCATTCTTGCAATGACCAGGATGCAGAATAATACTTTGCCTATCAAATACGGGCATGCCAAACTATTATTTCAGAGAGGAAAATTAATGCACATTAATATTATGATATGTATATATCCTCTGGTAGCACACCTCTATAGCGGTGTTCAGTATACTAAAATATATATGTTATACGAGGAAAGTGAAAATGTCTGACATCCACACTATCTGCAACAGATTCTTATCAAGGGTATTTTGACCCACAGGCCAATATACTATACCAGCCTGTTGTATAATTTACACAGTGTTGCAGAAGTCAGGATACAAATTACATATCACTTGGTAGTTAGATTAGCAATTTTAATGTAAATTTAATCCAAAGTGACCATTGGACATGGGGCATCACCAGAAAACTCGGTTCACTCAAACTGAATGCCCAAGCAGAGAGATCCACATTATCCTGTAATTATATAATTTTGGAGGGGAATGGAAGCATTGCATGCATACTTGCTGCTAGAGATAGCATTTATTTTTCTCCCCCCATGTGAGCAAGCAGTCTAAACTCAGTTGTTCATTCAATAAGCAGTGGTTGCATATTCCCCAGGGTGTACCCCAGACTTTTAAAATCATCACATTTTGATACTTACAGTCCCACCGTTCAGCACAACTGCCATCTCAGTTGGCTGATAAACATTGCTTCTAAAGGGAGCGCTCGGTCGGCTGCCCAGACTGCCATTGCGAAATCCTGCTGTTCTTAAAGCTGTGTTTAAAAGGAGAAAGATGATTCTGATGAAAAAAATTGCTGCTACTTCTCCCATATACAATTTTGTCTACTGTCTTTTTAAACAGTAGTGGTGCCCTCAGGTGGAATCCTAATCCCAGTGAAGTCAATGGGATGGTTGGCTCTGACTGTAATGGTCATAATTTAACCCCAAATCTTTATACTGCCTTTGTACCGTTTTATTCTTACACTCCGGGTAGATCTTAGACTCTGTTTTAAGTAGAACTGGTAAGGCTTGGTATGAAGCAGAGAGAAAGTACTTGGGGCCAGACAGAACTGGCCTTAGGGGTGGGGTGACTGGCCATGGCATCGTGGTCAGGGGGATGCCATGCACACACACAGTGCCACCCCTTTCCCCAGGGAGCCCTTGTGGTCCCCCTAGTTGCTGCTGAGCCAGCCAGGCACCCCTTGAAGAGGATGGGGGATGGTGGAGTGGAGGGAGGTCATCCCCCTCCCTCGCTCCCCACTCCCGTCTCCATGGGCTGCCAGCCTCCCTCCCTTGGGAGCCAGGTGGCTTCCTTTCACCCCTCTGCCTCCAGTGGGAGCCAGGCAGCTGCCATCAATAATTAATCACCTTCCAGCAGTGGCTGGAAACAGCAGTGGCAATAAGAGTGGGCAGGAGGAGGAGAGGAGGGGTCAGCAGCAGAGGAGGGCACCACTGCCGGCGCCT